>NC_073734.1:3973228-4274339 GCF_023634155.1 Falco peregrinus
CGCCCGGTGCCTCCTGACCAGCGGCTCAGTAACGTGTAACTTACCGTCCCCTCGAGCCCACCCTGGCCCTTAGGGTATAGCCCCCCCGCCAGTGCCTCACCCCGACGATGACTTTCGAGTGTATCGGTGCGCAGAGGTCCAGGCACTGGACCCCGCACCCTCCATCAAACCGGGGAGCGCCCGTTCGCGGTGCCTCTGAGCACAAACAAGGGGCAGCACCCGAGGCACGGCAGGTGCCACCACTGAAGCGACGGAGCGCCTGGGCCGCGCCGGCACCCCGGGACTGTCCGCCCGGAGCGGGGCAATCCCGGCAGCCGATGGGGAAAAGCGTGGGGAGGGCGGCGCGAGCGAAGCGCCTGTCCACCGGGGTCGGGAAGCATCGCTCGCCCTCCCAGAGAGAGGATGAGGACAGAGCACGGGACTGACCCTGCACCACCTGCCGCCGTTCGTGCCGCTTGGCAGGCCGGGGCGGGTGGCACGACAGCAAACAGCCTGCGTCCCGCACCCCGCACGTACCGCCGGGGGAGGAGGGCCAACCCGCCCCCCCTCCGGGCCCGCCCCGGCGCCCAGCGCTGCGCACGGAGACCCCACCCCGGAAGCACCGCCACACTCCTGACCTCTGAGAAGCTCGCCAATGAGCGGCCACGTCGCGGGACACGTTGGCCAATGGCGGGCCGCTCCCCGCCTCCCCGCTCCCGTCGGCCCCCGCGCGCAGCGGCGGGGCTTGGCTTGGGGGGGGCGCTGCGGCGCCGAGTTCCACCGCCCCCCTCCCTCACCCCCCCGCGGCGGCACTGGCCGCGTTCCGCCAATGGGGCGCGCCGACGCGGCGGGCCAATCAGCGGCAGCGTCTCAGCGGTGGCCGATCGGGCGGGCGGGCGGCAGCGCTGCGAGCCGAGGCCGAGGCCGAGCGCGGCGGGGGCCATGGAGCGTGCGGCCGGGAGGCGCCGCCGCTACTGCCCGCGCCCCCTCCGCTAGTTCCGCGCCGCCGCCGCCGCCCCCCCAGCGCCGCCGCCGCCGCAGTCCCTTCCTCCCCCCTCCCCCCCCCCCCGCCGCCTCCTCTATGCGGCGGGGCCGGCGGAGCCGCAGGCCTCGCTTCCCCGCGAGGCTGCCCTCGGCCCGCTGAGCCCGGAGCGCCGGTAAGGGGCGGCGGGGGGGGCGGGAGGCCGTGCCCGTAGGAGCGAGGCCCGGGCGGGGGGTGGGAGCGGGATACTACGGCCTGGTGGTCGGGGAGAGGGGCCTAGGCGGGGGCTGGGGGGCAGCGGGGGGCGGAGGGGCCGAGAGAGGGGCCAGCGGGTGTGTTTGAGGGGGGGTGCGGGGAGAGGGCGGGACGGGGTCGTGCTGTGGGGAGGAAAGCGACGTGCAGAGGGTGAGGCCGAGGGGTTTTGAGGGGGGGGGTGATGGTGAGGGAGATGAGGGGCCGTTTGGAGTGAGGAAGGGCTGTGGGGGGCTGCGGGTGGAGAGGGGGAGCGCGGGGGGGCCCTGGGAGCGGGAGGGGACCTGGCGGGGCAGGCGGTGGGAAGGGGCTGCGGGGAGCGGGAGGGACGGGGCTGGCTGGGGTGAGGAGGGGTTGGGGGGCTGCAGGTACAGCTCGGAGGCTGTTAAATATTTCGGGGCTCGGGGGCTTGCGGGGGCAACGCGGGCGGGAGGAAGAGGGGGCTGTGGGTCGGGGTCGCGGCCTGGGCCCGTGCCCCCGCCGGGCTGTGTGGGGGCGCGGGGTGGGCAGCGCGCACGTTGGGGTGAGCGCTGGCTGGGGGAACAATACCAAAAGTTGTCTGAAATGGTAATTTCCGTTTCCCATTTCATCATCCCTGGGTAGGCGTTAGCCCTGCGTGTGTGTGCGCAGAGGATGGAGCTGAACCGAGCTGCCGCCAGCCAGCCTGGCTGATCCCCGTTTATTTATTTATTTTCTAGTTTAATCTTTAAATTGCTTGGTATTTTTCTTCTCCGAGGAGCCTTTGTGTGCCGGGGAGGGGCTGCTCGACACCTTTGCCCCTTAGCAAAGAGAACGGGGGGGGGGGGGGGGGGGGGGGGGGAGAAAAAAAATAAAGAATCCCAGCCCAAAACAGCTGCACTTCTGCAGTCCAGAATTAACCTCCCCCAGTCCGGTAGATTGATTGCATGTTTAGAAAGGCAAATCGCCGCTCTCCCCCAGCCCTCGCCTCGAAGGGAGCGGGGATGAGCTGAGCCCTTGATGCCCTCTGCCCTTTCCCAGAGAGAGCAGCTGTCCTGCGAGGGGGGTGTGCGTGCAGAGAGAAAATCGGCCTGTTCATTGAGGCACAAGAGTCGGTGTGTTTACGGATTGGCTTCTACTCTAAGCTTGGAGATCTGTTTTGATATCCAGTTGCAGGAAAAGGGTTCCTCCCCCCTCCTGGTTTTGTACACAGAGTACTCTCTTACCACTGGGGACATGGCCCTATAGGCAGAGAACAAATTCCAGGCAGCTCTTGAAGCAAAATTCCCTCCTGAGATGACTTCTGAAATTGGGTATAGACAGTTTTTATTTTTTCTTCCTGTGTAGGCAGAGTTACTTAGCTGAAAACATCTTGCCAATGTAATGCTTTGTAGTGGCTGTGTGCTGTGCTGAAATTTGTATAAAATTAAGGAACTTGGGGTTAAATGTATTTTTCTTTCTGGTTTCTTCATATAATGGAACGTTTTTATGTAATTGCTCCAATTATTTCCTTTGGGGGGGGGGGGGGGGGGGCGGAAAACCCCCACTCCATGAAGTCATGGAGGGGGAGAAGATTAACTCCCGCATGTTTTCAACTGGCATTGGTGCATTCTTTTGTGTGTGCTCTACCAGGAACTAAATATTTGACTTGATTAAAAAGAAAAAGTTGGCATTTTTACAGAATGGATTTACTGGCAGATTAGAGGTGTGTTATTGGAGCACTTTTAAATGGTTGTGGTGGCTTGCAGGAGCAGGGTTTAAAATGCTACGTGGAGCAGGGAAACTCTTAGGCACCTCGTTTCGTTATGCCTGTGAAACGTCGCCCTGAAGCTGCGTGACCTGTTTTCCTTCCATGGGGAATGCTCTGTCAGTGGAAGATCTCACTCTGAGAGGTGGTCCGTGACTGCGTGGGTGTGCGCTCAGGGCTCTGGTCGAGCTGCTCGGGTAGCACAGTTACCCTCACGGCCTTCGCGTCTCTGTCCCTAGAGCAAAGCCTTGTCTGCGCTAGCCTGTCTGTCCTGGTGCCTGCTCTTGCTTAGGCGTGTCTGGGGTTTGTGGAGCTCAGCTTTTTGTATGAAGAGATGCTCCGGGTCTCTGCTGCTGGGAGACCTTGTCAGTCCTAAAGGAGGTAGTGCAGGAAGGTATAAAACTTGCCAGGGCACATTTTGTCTGTGTCCTACCTGGCAAAGGGCGGTCTGGGCTTCGGAGGAGTTTGCTGTGAACCTGTATTGTTAGGCTAGCTGGGACTTGCATCACCTCCAGACTTGTCTGAGTAAGTGGTAAGGGTTTGGTTTGCGAAATTCACAGCAGACTGAGTTGCCCATGCAGCGAACACCGCACTGGAGTTTGGAGCGTGTACAAGCCCTTTGATGTCTGCCCTCCCACTTGATTAGTTCCCAACTACACACAGACACACACCCCCCCACACACACCCATTTCTGTTCTAAATAGTGATTATAGGAGCCCTGGTCATGTAAGTGTTAGCTGCTTTGACAGGCTGGAAACTGAAGATGTTACGTTTAGTGTTTCACAGTTGGTTTTACCATTCAGTTCTGCTTCTGCTTTTAAAAATGAACTCTTGTCTGTATCTCCATTTCATAAAAAACATGGCTCAGGGTGAACTGATTTTTTTTTATGTGCTGCTCTTTGTTTTTACGATGTTGTAATAGCATTTTCTCAGACTTAAACATACAGATTGTCCAATATGAATGTTGGTTTTGGATGGGGGAAGAGAAATAAAAAAAAAAAAACCCCAGAACAAAAACCCCTCCAGCAAAGTGCTGGTCTTCATTTCTTCCTTCATGTGTGGTAGACAACCTGTTAAGATTATTTTATTTTCTACTTATGTTTTAATTGACTTAAGTCCCCAAATATGCTTCTAAACAAAACGGAGCAGTGTCGTGCAGCGTTCTTCAGCTGTTCAGTAGAGCAGACAAATGTATTTCTCTAGGGTCAGTGAAGACTAGTCGTGTTAATCAATACTGTAGCAGCAGTGTTCCCTTTTCAGTAAACCAGATGGACTGCTTACAACTGGTGGTGATTATTTTAACTGTGTAATTGTAACATGGCTGCATGATGACAGTGTTTCCTGCAGACACTTCAAAGGAAGGTTCCTGACAAGTATATCTTTACAGCGTTTAATCTGTATTCTTTGTCTTTAAGTTGTGGCTTTTGGACATGTGTTTGAAGTACGAAGATTTTTACCTCCTGCTTTTCTGTACATTAAAAGGTGATACTCTGTGATAATGAAGTGTCTCAAGTATGGGAATAAACCCAGGATTTTGGGGGCTCCCACAGTGGTGTATTGGTTTCAGTTAGTTTTAGATCTGTGCAGGGACTAAGGCAAAAACTAGGAAGAGCGTTAAGTAACTTTGAAGACACAGCAGCAGGTTTTTTTGAAGTAGTGCTTGAATCTTCTAAAAGCATGCATGTGGGTTTGTTTTGGGGAAAATATGTTCTGTGGTGACTTGAGTCTTAACTGGGACGGTCTAATTACTTGGTGAAGAAATCCTTCTCCAAGGGAACGAAATGCACAGGACCGGAGCTGGTTAATTACATTTTATAAAATTACTGAGTGACTGCTTTCTTCCGAGGTTAGCCCTTCTTCCTCCCTCCGTGCGGAGTACCTGAATTTCAGGCTTGACAGTCTGCTTTACGGATTGAAATTCTTCCTCAGTATTAAGATTTAATGGTGGTAGCTACAGAGCAAGTGGTGACAGGTACTATTGCTTTTCAGGACAGCAAAGCAAATAATACCTGGAAATACATGGTGGTTGTTATTCTAATTGTATTCCCTTGATGAGGCTCTGGTAGAGGTGGCCTGTCTGCTACCTCCATTATAAGTGAGAATTGTATGTATTTCAGTTTTAAAAGGCTGTGGAGAGAAACTGTGTCTCCATAGCAAAGATTTTAGTGTTTCGTGATACACTTGCATATATTTTTACCCCATCTAATTTAAAACAGTCTGCACAACACTTTACAGGAGTGATTTGTATGCAGCTTTTAAATATTTTCTTTTTCCCTGCAAGAGAGATTAGCGGCACGGAGCTGCTTTTTCTGAGGGCGCAGAGCACTGGGATTCTCAGCCAAGTGTTACGTAATTTGTATGCCACTGATGTACGGTCATAAAAAAATACTCGCATAAATGATAAAGGAAAGCTTGTGTAGTCAATTATTTGAAATCGCAAGCATCCTAAACAGTATGGGTTTGTGCAGCTAGAGCCTCAATAAATATGCTTGGGCAAAATGCTGTCTTTGGTATCCTGCTGTGAAAGGGGTAGGAAGCTGTCACTGCCCATGGTCTGGAGGCTGTTTTTGAGTGTTTTCAATCGTACCTGGAATTTTCAAGCTTTCCTGTGTGAGAACTGGTGTGTTCTGTTGTATTTTCTCATGCAACTGTTGGGTATTTAAAAGTCTTTAATTCGTCTGAGTCTGGGTGGTGGTGCTAGCTTCATCTGTGGCTAGTTAGAGGTGATGCCAATTTGTAATCTTTTACAAGTGTATAAAAAAATAAAAAGAAGCTTAAATGCTAATAGCAGTGAAAAATCTGTTCAGCGTATAGAGTGTGCGAAGGAAGCAGGCACACACGTTGGTCTGTGTAGTCTCCGTCAGCTAAGCTGAGGGCTTTTAAAAATCTGTTCTAATTTTTATGCTGTATGTGGAATGGCTAATCCCATAAAAGCCTCGCACCTTTTGACAGATGAAACGCTGCTGTTCTTAACTTATTTGAGCGAAATATTTTTATAGATGGTATTAGCTCTGTGGCTCCAAGGGTAATGCAGTCCTTACACGAGAAAGATCTTGCTTTGATCTGACAGCTTTCAAGATCCATTTCCAATCACTGAGTTCCATTAACTCTGTTTATAATGGTGCCCTCAGACTTTTTTCTGTTTATGTGACTCTTCAGGGTGTTAACATTTCTGTGTATATGAGTTCTCTTTAATAAACTGAAGGAGTAATTGGGGTCAGGAAAGGAAATAATCCTGTTAGAAGGTGCAGTTAATTATATCAGGTATTTTGGGCTCCAGAATTCTTCCTCTTGATTCTTTAATGTTTTCTCCAAACTGTAGAATGTAGAGAAGTTTGTCAAGTTGCCACGAAAATGGGACAGTGGGGCAAGGTAGTGTCTCTATGGTTAATTTTGGGACCGTGAAACCAGTGCGACTGCAGGCTTGCTGACTGTGAGGGACATGGAGGAGCGGAGGGGAGGCTGCCCCAGTGCAGCCTCCTACCCCTTCTGCCTTGTTGCGACCTTCAACATGATCTTACGAAGTCCCATGTCTATCAAGCTTGGTGTGGGAGCCCAGATGGTGGGTGCTGGCTGTCAGCAGCCCTCTGTGCCTTGCTCTTCTGGGCACCGCTGGTGTCTTGCCAGACCTCACGAATGAGAAACTGTCCTGGGTTTTCCTGTCCCTTTCGGTTTTGGTAGTGAAAAGATGTGAGCTCCTGAAGAGGATTTCTGAAACCTGTGTCTTTTCTGGTTGATTTTCATTTTCTTAAGTTCATCGTGTGAATAAGTTGTTCCACTCGTTGCAGTGTAGCTGTTGTGAACGGAGGCTAAAATTGCAGTCTGTGAAGGCTGAGGAATTGGGAGCCACTACCCCAAAGTAAACAAAAAGTGTACAGTAGTCCTCAGCGTTACGGGGAGCAGTGATGGAGAGTGAATTAGCTGTTGTAGCCAGAAGAAAGTGATGTTTTTTTCTAGGTCAGGGTTGAAGTCACTGTCAGGGTGGTGATGTGAAGCATATATTACTGTCTGCATTGTCCCTGCCATATGGATGTGTGCAGTAGTGCCCTTGGCATTCATGCATTGAATTATTTATCCTCTGAAAATCTGTAGGCAGCCTTTCTTCCCCTGTCTCTAAGAAAACCAAACTGATCCGATGAGTATTTTTAAAATAAATCTTCCACTATAAATTATTGCAGTGGCAGGAGCAAGCTATTGATTGCATATTGTGTTTGTATTAGTAAAGCAAAGGTTACAACATCCGGCATTTTGTGGAAACATTGAGCTATTAATTCTGCTGCTAGGTGCAAGAGTGTTCATGCTGGTGCTGGGTTCAGTCAGAGGTGACTAAAATGCATGCCTGTTTCTTCTTCAGCAACAAAATTTTACAGACTTTGAAAATGGAAAGGGTAGAAAACTTTTTAGTATGTGTAAAAGAAGCCTTGTCTCAGCTCTGTGCCGAGGGAACTGATGTTTTTCCCACATATGGACAGCGAGACAGCACCTCCTTTCCTCTTGCGTTGTGTTGGATTTGCTCTGAGAAAAATGTTAGGGGGGTCCTTGTTTGAGCTGTAGGCTTCAGGTCCTCAGCTGAGGACATCAGGGTCTGCAGGGTGTCATGGTGGGGCAGTTAAATAGCTGTGGGTAATCAGGGGAGGGAGGGAAGGGGAGCAAAAGCTGAAGGAACCTGGCTCTAATTTTTTTTAAGAGACTGATGGCTTTGCAGCATAGAAAAGGTTGAAAAATAATTTACCTTTAGAGCAGCATAAAGCTGCTAAAATTGTGTCGCAGGCATGGTGAAGGAGGGAGATGTTACCCTCTAAAATATTCACCCACAATCCAGGGGCAAGCCTGTCCCTGAAGGCTTGACAGCCTGTGTGGCAAAAGGCTGAGGAGCTTGGTTTTGAAAATACTGTATTGCTCTGAATGTCTTGATATGAAATGAAAGTATGCGTAATTAGGAACTCCTAAAAAACCCAAACCAACAAAACCATTAAATAGCTTTAAAGGAAAAGAAGGTGAATGGAAACTTCATCATTAAGTATAAAATGCTTAACAACAGTTCATGGTGTAACAACAGTTCATGGTGCATTCTTCATTTTAAATAAAGCATGCATGAAAGTGCCCGCCCCCCCCCCCCCCCCCCCCCCCCCCCCCCCCCCCGCCCTGAGCACAGAGTGTTATCAGCTTATCTGGGCAGGAGTTCAGAGCCATAAAAACTATATCCTGCTTACACCTTCCAGCCTTATCCTATGACCTGCTCTGTGTAAACAAGTTGTACCAGGAGCTCCAAATTACTAGCAAGTAGCTGGGTTTTCTGCAGGCTGGTTAGGTCCAGGAGGAGCCCAGATAAAGTTCCAAGAAGTTCGCCGTTGGGAATGGCCTCCTGATAGCTGCCTTCTACAGGGAGGAGGTAACTGATACGCTGCTGGCTGTGGCAGTGACCATATCCTAAGAAAAGCAGTAATCTTTTGGGTAGACTTTACACTTTCGGTCTGGTGTTTTCCATGTTCTGCAGGATGATGGCTGTTGCAGATTGTGAAATGTCAGTGTTGTCGTAACAACACACACGCTTGCTGCACCGACTGCCGTTGCGTCAGGTCTTGGATGGGACTGAAGATGTAAGCCTATTTATAAAGTACTGCTATAGTTACAGCTTTAGATGGATGGATGAGATTAGCCATGCTAATGCTGGGAATAGATCTAGGTAGATGAGGGGACTGGGTGTGTGTGTGTGGAAACAAACATTCCCCTGCTCGTGGCTGTGCTATGGCTGTTTAAATACCACTGAGTGAGCTGGTGCTCTAGTTACGGCGTTTTGGCTGCTTCCCATAGCTAGCTGTCTCCTTGGTTTCATCTTGCAGCTAGGCACAGGCAGATACATTTAACTGAACTAGATTGTGGGTCTATATGAGCAAGCCTGGGTATTTTTGTGTGTAAAACTCTTGTCTTTCTGAGCAGTTCAAGAGTTGAATGCACTAACCAGGCTTGAAGATGAAAGCCTGTTCTCCTTGGACGTTGACCTTTTTGTTCCAACTCGCGTGGTTTCTTGTCCTACCAACTCGAAAGGGACATGTGAGAATATGCTAGTTTTGAAAATGAGGATAGCATCTCTATTTTTTCTAGTTTCCTTCCTTGCCATAGCCTGTCTCTCCGCACATGTTGGGGTACTGCGTGCTCACTGTCCTAGTCTCTGATCTGTTTGACGCTCTCTGTTTTGCCACCTGCCCAGAAGGCTTCTGACTGGGATCTGAGGTGCCCTGCCTTACTCAGAGCTACTCTCTGTTGTGGGTGATGGTGGCAAATCAAAAATTGCCTTCCCCTGTGATCAGCACTTGTACTGGGGTGTTAAACTTGTTCTGTGGTGAGAGCTAATTCAGCCTTTGAGTTAGCCCTCATCCAGAGCAGAAGAGATCAGACAAGAATTCAACTTTGTGGCTTTTTCCTGGTGTGCTGAGTAGTGCTCCTTAGATAGAAAGCTACAGGTTGTAGTCTTAAAATGCTGAATTTACTTCTGCAGTCTGTTCTGTCTGCTAGCTTCTCCTACCTCACCCACCATAATATTCCTTCTCCCTTCTGTCTGTGCCTCCTCCTTCCCAGGAGCCTCATCTAATGGAGGTTCTGCTTGCCTCTCTGCTCTTGCTTTGGTCCTCCTCATCCAGGATTCTTGTTTTCTAATTTTAGCCTGTCTGCCTTTTGATGTTCCTTCCCGTCTGTTTCCTGCCTTTCTCCTTTTCTCTGAGATCATCCTGCGTCTTCATCTCCCTCTGGAGATCTGGGCCTTGTTTTTTGCATGGTGGGAGGAAAGTACTTCAAAATGGGAGCAAAGCTGCAGTAGCATTGAGAGGTGAAGGATCAGAGGGCATGGAGACTTCTGCCAGGGGTTGAGAGTTTGGGGTGCTGGCAGCACTGGGTCTGCTGTTGCGTGCCTATTGTGCGTACCACTAATGGCTCGTTACCTCCTTCTACCACCTGTTGTCTCTGGTTAGGTCAGCTGTCTGAATCTTTCTGTTTTATGGATTCATCCTGTATTTGAACGATGGGGCTCTTTTCCACGACATTACCAGTAATAGTTGTAGGCAGAATTTACTCATATGGAGCAGTGCAGGTAATTGAAATCCGCAAGAATCCTTCTGATAGTCTCTCCGGAGCTGTTATCTTGTCCATCTGGTGCTAATTCACTTGATGCAGCTTGCAATAGAGAAGGGTGCATGGGAGGTCTGCTGGCAGCGTTGCATGAATAGTATTGCCTAGCAGCCTGGCTTTCCTCTCAACCTCCTGCCGTTTGCTAGGGCATGAAAGCCTGCAAAGCTGCATGGTTTTCTCTAGAATTTTACTTTGTGTTAGCATGCATTTGCTTACATTTACAGAGAAAAATGACTTTTCTAATGCATATGCGTTTTGACCCAGTGAGCCAGTTCTCCGCAAAAGGGTGCGGTGTGCATCAGCAGAAAGCAGGGTGCCCAACCTGATAGCTGTGGCATCCAGAAGGTGGCTTGGCCTGGTGGGATTCATCTGCTGGAAGACCAGTGAGGGTGGTGTATGTACGCATAATCTGATTTGTGCACGGAATATAAATACTTGCTGTTGCAGACATGCAGCCTGTGGTTTTAGAAGTTCTTTTGTGAAAACAACGTTCAACCTCTCCACCACTGCAGCAAAAAGCTTCAGTAGAAAACCGGTTCTAGCAATTAGTGAAGGTTTTAAAAGGAACCTAGCAACTGCTACTGTAGTTTGATTTGCAGATTTTTATTTGATTTTTTTTTTTTTAGTCTTCAGGTTTGCAGCTGTTGCATTGTATGGAGATAGTCTGCATATTGCTATAGAGAGAAAGGATGAGGGAGTCGTGGATCAGTGACTAAATCAGTTGAAATGATAATGGTAATGCTGCTTGTGGGCTCTGCAGCAAGTGATCCTCAGGGAAAGTGGAGCATGACTGGAATATATTTGGTATGTGGATTTGGTGTTTGAGAGTAACCTGAGCTCACCTGTAAAGAGTTTTGTTACCAAGATACTTTCTGACCTAACTTGCTTTTGTCAACATTTGCACCAAATGATTTAACAAATGATGCTCTCTGTGAGTGTGGTTATATAAAATGTTAATATGCAGTGTTTTTTTCAGATCAGCTTTATAGCGTGCACAGGGCTTTAAGTCAAACTTCAAAGAAGGTAGTTTGCTTTATGGTTGAACCTATGAGCAGTTTTATGTGCAGGGTGGAGTGAACTTGTGGAGAATATTGCAGTTTTCCCACTGTCATAAAAAGTTATGATCCTCATGATTCAAGTATTGTTCTGTAGGTGGAGGAGAGAGACAGATGCAGAGGTCAGTGGGAGCGTGTACGGAGTAAGTTCAGATGTGTCAGTGGAGTGAATGCAGTCCTCTGTGTTCCCGGCTTGCTGAAACGGGTTCAAAAAGTGCCTTGTGCTCTTTCTGGGTCTTCCTAAGAAACCTGCACCTGTGTTACTTGCGGAACAGGCAGGCCAATTTCTATGGGAAAGGAACTTGGCAGGGGGAACCGTGAAACGCGGCTGAGAAGGGTGCTTTTTTTCCAATGCAGTATTTTAAACCGTTCTTAAAACGTGGCGCTTCAGAGTGGAAAGGAGACTGTAAGTCAGTTTATAACCTACTTTCTTTCTTTGGGCTTTTCTTTGGGGTACAAGCCAAGTGAGTTAAAGAAATAAATAAGTGGCTGCCTCTTGAATGAGCTTCATTCCAATTAACTTCACTCATGATTCAAAAGATATTTTAAAACTGAGATATATTCCCTCAAGAAAAAAAAGAAAAGGACTGTAGGCTAAGTGATCACGGTGGGAGAGTAGGATAACCTTTTAAAGCCTTAATTGTGGGCTTTTCTAAAAGTATCTGACAAGGGGTTCTGATTGACCTGTGCTGCTTTTAAACTGCGGTGAGGTATAAGGCTCTCCTAGCTGTGGAGTCAGTGCTGCAAATTCTGAGGTATAAAACACTTTTCAGCTTTCAGTAAGTAAGTTATAGCTGATTAAAATAAGGCACTATTCCAGTTTCAGTCAGATCTCTATAAATATTCCAAGTGACTTAACCTCTCATTTAAAACATTTTCTACTGGGATGGGGAGGTATAAATGTGCTCTTTGTTTGCAGCCAGGAAAATTAAAGGATCACAACATTCAAAGCTGTACATGTTAGATCTTTGGAAAAATTGTTTCTTAAAGAATGTAGACCATATCTAAATGTGCAGATACCTTTGTTAAGGTGGTTTGTTTTCCATTCTGTTAGCTTGAAGAATTTTATTCTGAATACATTAAAACTTGGGGGGTGGGGTGGGGGAACTATGATCTTTATCTTTGGATGATCCATTAGCTGTTATAGATTGCCTTTTATTTATTTTTTTGTAAACATATGTGAATGTAAACATTTTATCCAGAATGGCCTTGCAAATGTTCTTGCATTAACATATATTGTCATGGAGAATAATTTTCATTTAACTGTAATTTGCTTTATATTTTCCTCCCTGGTTGCCATAGAAACGCAGTCCGATGTGCCAGTGACTACTCACAGGAGCTAGGTTATGTATTGCCTTTATAATGGACCTCTGTTAATCATGCTGCAGTTTTCACTGAAGGAACCATGATATTTGCAGGAGGCACTTTATTTATATAAACTGTAAGATGCCTGTGGTACCTTGGCTTAATATTCAGAGTTATCAAGGGTGCTTTTCTGTTCTGCAGAAGTTTTGTCATAACTATCATGTATTATGATGATTGTGGAATTGATACATATTTACTTAAATTTAATGTCAGTTAGACTTCATTTTCAATTTTCGTTTCATTTGCTGTAATAGCCTAACTAGTAACACACTTTCCTATGTTCAGTGTAGGATCTTAAATGTTTGAAATACAGCAGTGAAACATTTGTTATCCTTATCTGTGCATAAAAAGTTGACTTGCTTTTCATAACAATGTGTCTGTGTCTTTACGGTGGTGGTTGCAGCCAGGCAAACGCCTTCTCTTCCACCCCAAGCCTGGCTTCTAACAACAGTGAGCTTTGTCTAACAGAGTGATACCAAAGCACTTAGTCATGCTTATAAGGGAAAAAAAAAGTTTCCTTTTGGCTAAGAGCAGGTAGAAAGAGGGTGAAGATGGATTTTAGTCATTTGTTGCCTGTCTGTGGATTTTGGGTCTGTTTTGCACCTCTCGTTTCTGGCTGCCTTGTCCATGTCTACCTCACACCATGGCTGCTCTTCTTCTGTACTGTGCCCACATTTCCTTTTGATTTACTTCCACTCATGAACCCCCCAGGCTCAGAAAATGCAGATGTGAGCGTTATATATGTCGACTGCAGCTGGCAGTAGGAAGCTGATTTTACAGCTGAAGATGGTGGGGGCCATCCCAAGGCAGAGGTGATTTAAGGCTTTAGATGCTACCCCTGCATACAAGCTGTAGTGTCGTGGTGGGCTTTACCCTCGTCTGAAGGGGCTGGGGGCTGTAAGGGGTCCCGTAAGCACGTAGAAGCGTGTGCTTTCTTGTCTTTACTGTGACTTCAAGGGTAAAGTACAACACGATCTCCAGGAGTATTTGTGCTCAGGTGCGTGATGATTTTGGACAGGCTGAGAAAACAGAATGATGCTGATCCCTGCCTTTGTCCATGTCTTGTTGAATCCTTGGGAGGACTTGCCTTCCAGCTACCGAGATAAGAATCATGGTGGCATTGGTTCAAACTGAACTTGTCAATTAGTGAATGATTCATTTTTGCTTAGGGATGAGCTAAAGGAGAGAAAATCAACCACATGGGATTCTCTTTTGTCTGTGTGCTTTTGTGGCAGTAACCTTAAATTGTAACTGGAGAAGCAAATTTCACTTGCCTTCTGAATCAGACTTCTCAAAATGAATTTCTGGTTCAGTTTTAGGTCTTAAAGAAAATTTGTATGTTAGCCCTTTCTTTCCTGCTCTTCGTGGTTAGACTCCAATTGTTGGTTAACTAAGTCCGGATTACTCCAGGACGCAGATGCTTTCAGATACATATGGTCTCACAGTTATTTCTTGGTACTTTACAGAAAGAATTGGGCAACATTTTGTTCTGTAATGCAGTATTAAGAAACCAAGCATTTTTTTCTGTAATGGTGTGTAAACAAGTAGTGGTAACATCCTATTTGGGGGAGGTAGGGCTAAGGAGGGAAGGCAGGGCTGAATCAAGGTTTATTTTTCTTATACCTACCCACCATATTTTAGTACAGCTTTGCTTGCCTTCCATGAAAGCTGTGAGCTATTACAAATGAACTATGTTTTTTTGAGGTGTATAAGCACAGTGCAGCGTGTGTGCTGTGGGTAGGGAGCAGCCATTTTAATAGATGTTACTCACCTCTGTTCTCCTTGCGTATTCCTGTGTCTTTCACTCTATCATGTTGGTGCTCCTTTGCTGTTTACAAGAGGCGGATGTGATTCATAGTCAAAGGCCAATCTAATTTTAATAAAAGTCTGAAAAATGGCTTGTCTGTAGTCAGGACTTCTGGATATTGTGTATACTGTCATCCCCCCCCTCCCCCTCCCTTTTTTTTTTCTACCTGTTGTCACATAAATGACAGAATTGACCAATAGTTTGTGTTCTTCAGTGACATGTTTATTCGGGATACTCAGATTTACCTCTTTAAAGGACGTAGGTAATGCATTATGACAATGCCAGCATCTCTAAGCTATCAGATGGAGCAGTCAGACTTGCTGGCAATTTATTAAATAATTAACACTTGTGCTAGGTAATTTGTAGGTTTATTTGAATTTATTGCGTTTTTGTTTTAAGCTGCTTGAAAATCAAGTGATCCACACTAAATGCTTTATAATTTGGAAGTATTTTGTTTGAGAGTTAAGTATGAAAATATGTAGTTGTGCAAGAAAATAAAATTGCAAAGCAATTTTTCATGCTGGTGTTGAGCTGATATTTCCAGTATCACAGGAACACCCTCATGGGAGTAAAGGTAAAGGTGTATGATGTATGTTTAGCCCGTGGTTCAAGTCAAGGGGATGGTGTTACATTGCTAGAGCATAGCTGGGCATTCTGCTTAACTTGTTTAAAACAACCAACCAACCAAAATACCCACATGACCCATAAACTGTAGATAGATGGGTGTGTACGATGGCTAATTTGGAGACAGCTTATGTTTTTTGACTTCTTCCCAGGTCTGAGGCAGCTATCTTGGCAAACTTTTGAGGTGGTTTTTTTCCACAGGTGTGGTCCTGAAGGGCTGCTTGATGAATTGCAACGGAGCACAGTTGTAGGTATAAACAAATGCATGTGGTGACTAAGTTACCTTTTGTGGACTCATTGAATAGACTACCTGATTATTGGGTTAAACATTTATTGCTTAGGGAGAGAAGGGCAGAGTGGCTTTGGTGGCAGAGAGAGTATTTGACTTTCTGAAACTTCACTTTGAGGATATTTTAAGGTTCACTTATTTGCTCTTGGGTTTGGTCTGACAGCTAATACGTTACCTTATCAGAAGTCATGAAGAAGTGTTAATCGCAGATAAAACATTATAAAGCCAGACTGTCGTTCTGCTCCCTCCTTTTTGTGGACACTTTGGTTGACTTTGAGCTACTTGCACCCCATGTCATGCCTTGAAGAAAGCGTTGAATTTAGCTTCATTAATTGTGCTAGAGATCTGGATGGGAAGAGTGCTTTCTAACTCAGCCTGGACATGGTGCTGTTACCAAAAAATGGTGCAAATTTGCTTGAGACGGGGGGCAGTGTAGACTTCAGAGGAGCTGCCTTGTGTGCAGTCATGGGAAGAGGGATTTCTTCAGGGAGTGGGTGTATTGCTTCCTTCTGCTGTGAACAGCCTCTTAATGAACTGCCCTCTCCAGGGTGTAGGGAGATTAACCTCCCATGGCTAACTTCAACCTGAGAGACTTCCACCGTATCGCTGTCTTCAAATGTTTGTATCTAAAAATACACTTGTGCTGCTGTGCAACAGACTCAAGGCATGTTAATATTATTTCTTAAAGGAGGCAGCTTGTGTTACTGGATGAACTACTGTGTAAATCGTATATTTGCTATGCAGAATTACCATTTTGTTCTTCCAATGGAAGAATGTTCTGGTTGGAATTCCCTCTCTGACAACAATAGCAGAAATGGGGTGGGGTTGTTTGAAAATGTTTAATGGTGAAAAGTTTTAGAGGAGCAAACTCTGCCAAGCTGTGCAAGGCTTCGCCGCGTGATTCCTTCTTACTGTTTAGTCTTCTGCAGAAACGTCTGTGTTCTCACAACTGGCTGGTTGAATGGTTTTGACCACTTCTGTCTCAGAAGCATTCTGTTTAAGAATGCTTTGTCTGTATTGGATCTCATTTGCTCTACTACATTCTCTCATTCAGTTGTGTTTGTTTGGTTGTAATTTAGCACTTGCTTCTCTTCGGATGAGGAAGAATGAAAGCCTACCAGGCTAACACCTATAAGCAGGTGTTTTTCATGTTACTTCTACCTCTGTGTGTGATTTATCTTGGAGGCAGACAGCTTGCTGCCCTCAGTCCCTCACTGTAGTTCCAGACAAATTCAGATGTTGTGCTTCAGCATTTGGCTTGCGAAGTCTCAGTGGTGATGCTTCTGTTTATTATAAGGCTGGTAACTTAGTTTCTAGGTAACTTTGGAGAGTATTTCATGGTAGCAGTAGCACAAGGGCTAGTTTAGACAGTGCGGATAGCTGTAGGTGAGTTTAACTGCCTTGTGTGGAAGGACTTGGTAGCTGCTATTTTTGCAGCAAGTTTTAACTTGAATTCTTGCTGTTTGTGCTGCTGGGGAAGCTGCAGTGGGGCGTTTCGAGGTCTGGGATATAAAATGACTTGCAGCAAATATTGCATAAGTAGGTGTAGCTTTGGTCTTGGCACTTGCTGTTTTCTGTGTGTTCCTATGAGAGAGGCTGTTTTTACCTCTCAAAAGCTATTTAAGATTCAGGGTATATTTTCCTCCTTTCATGTTTGGCTTACCTTGACTCATTTTGATCCAGGAGCTCACCTGCTGCATCTGCTAGACTTTTATCTGCTACACCTGCCTGTGTTTTCCCCAAGATCTGCTGTTGATGCTGATCAGCAATAGGGCTCAGTCGCAAGCTACGTAGACAACCTAAACCATTTGTAAGGAAACTTTCTTTGAAATATGGATGGCATTAGAGGGACTTGGTCTTAAAATTAGAAACTGTTTATAATGCACAGTTGTAGTTGTTTACCTTGAACCATAATTATCTTATTTCCTGAGTTAAAAACGTCACGTCAGCTTGCTGAAGCAAGATTTGATGACAAAGGAATTGTTTTTAGCCACCAGCAGAGCAAAGAACGCTTCAAATGTGTGTCTAAATATGATTTTATAACCTGAAGTATAGCACACTCAGGATTTTAAATTGGCTCTGGAAGTTGTGTGGGCTTATGGGTAGGCCATTTGGCCAGGGATCAAGGGACTGGGTTTAATCCTAACTCTGTCCTTTTGTCCTCTGAGCGTTTTCCTTGCCACCCTCTGTGCTGTTTGTTTGGACGGCAGTGTGTTTGAAGGAAGGGATATGCCCTTTCCCTAGGTGTTTGTTGATTTTCTCGGGGTGTGGTTTTGTGGCAGGGCTGGAGGGGGTTCACTGCTGCTGTGGCGGGGGGCGAGGCTCACCCACCCTCCCCTGCGAGGGCTGCCGCTTCCTGGGGTGCCCCGGCCAGCTCAGCCCCTTGGAGGAGCAAGTGGGAGACCAGTGGGCAGAGGGAGGCGAGTAGGCTTTCTGCTGGGCTGGCGGGATAAGCCAGCTTATGGACGAACTTCAGAAGTATCCCGAGGGATCCAGCAGCTGAGCAGGGGCAGAGATGTCCCTGCTCAGCTTGGCTCAGCTGTAACCAGTAACTTTGCCCACAGCCCTTGAGCCCCTCCTGAGGAGCTGAGGTACCACTGACGTACGCAGACAGACATTTGACTTCCTTGTTCTATTATTCAGTAATGCTCTCTAGTGAGTCTCTTGCTGAGGTGGCCTGTGTCCTCCTCTTGCTGTTTTCCAGTCCTGCTTTCTGTAGCTGGGTAGGACTGCAGCAGCCTGCTGCTTCATCACTGTTACCCGGTGCTGCCAGGGTGTTCATTTTTCAGGAGAAAGGAGAACGGGAGGGGAGCAACTTCTTTAATGATGGCAACTGCTACTTAAACTTGTTCAGGTCTTATAATAGAAGGGGTGTGGGGGGAAATCAGTGGAAGGTAGGTGCTTTCAATTTATATGGTATTTTGAAGAATCTTTTTATTCTGACCTTAATTCGCCAGGACCTAGACAATAGGGGAGAGAAGTTGTGTGTAAATCAAGGAGGCACTTCCCCTACCGTTTCCCCTTGCTGTGTAATTTGAGGCGATTGTAAGGTGCTTGTCATAACTCTGGAAACTGAAGAGCTGAATGCATTTTAACAATTGTGTTTTTCACGTGGTTTTCTGGGGAACCTCCTGGGTCATCAAGCCAGGTCTGCTGCTGCGGCTGGTAACGGTGTCATCTAATCCTTATAATAACTGTACGTATCTGGTTGTGAGCCTTTGAGTGAGACCTGCATATTCTTAAGAAAAGAAACCTGTATCTGAGTTAGTGAAGTGTGTGGTTGTAATATTCATAACACTACACTGAATTTTCTTGGCTGAGGAGGTTGTATAATGCTGCTTGGAGTGGGTGATTGTGCACTCCTTGGATAAATTTCCTCTGTTTTTCTCTTCTTTGATAGATACTATGTGTACATTTTAAAAGACTGAACAGTGACTTCCTTGACTCCTCCTTGGCTAATTAGTATGTTTTAAAATGGGATACTTGCATCCTTTTCACAAATCAGCTTTCAGAAAGGAAAGGAAATAGTTCTGTTATTAATAGTAATCTGTATCCAGTTTGTCACTGAGCTGCATGGTTGCAAATGTTTGAGACTCTAAAGGTGACAAATGTGTCTTGTCAGTCTTTTTTTTTCTTTTTTTTTTTTCCTTCCAAAGAATGGTCTCTGTTTTCTCAATGTGTTAAAATTGAGCACAGAGTGAGAAATTGCAGACTCATATTTTTAAATACAGTGGTGCTCTTCCTAGCCTAGCAGCATCGTTAACCCTCCTTCCTTCCCTGAGAAGAACTTACAAAGGGAATTTGAGTGGATTTGAGTAGTAAGGGGCTCTTTGTAAAAGTTACAGGGAAAGTATTAAGTCTGATGGCAGGAAGTATGTCTTAGACCTGCTTCAGATTTGTATTTAGGAGGAATGACAAGGAGAAGGTACCTGAAATTTGACAGCAGCTGTGATCTAACTTTAAATTACTGGTTTAAATCCAGAGAACATACTTCTTGCTTTCACTGGGTTGTTTAAAGCGAGCATCTTGAAGCTTAATTAGGACAGGTTGAAGCTTCAAGATTTTCTTAGCTTGGTCTCGGTGGGTTTTTTTGAGCTCTAAGATGGGCAGTGCTTTTGCCTGTCTTCAAAATTCACCTTTGAGTTCCCTTTTGATGGTGTTTCAGTGTGTTTTTATCATGTGTCTTTTAGCTCTCAAATGGTAGAAATTCCCCTAGGCCACTGGGGTTATTTTTGTTTTTAAGTGCAGGCAGGATGGCTATGATGAATGTAAGCTAGGAAACTGGCAGCTCAATTTGTTTGCCAGATGAATCTGTTGCAATTCTTTACCCAATTCCTGTCCACAGGCATCTATAAATCTGGCTGTTTTTTGTTAAAAGCTTAAATTCTGTAGGTTTTTAATATATGGTAAGTTTTCTAGTAACTGCTTAATTTCTTTTAGTTTTCCCATAAACCTTCCTAATTGTCAACATCTGGGAATATTACTGCTCATGTGGTTGACGCTGGTAGTGCTAGTTTGCCTTTATTTCTACTTGTTTGTATGCCTAAGAAGAGCATTTGTTCTCTTTGCCTCCTGCCTTTTACGTGAACTTACTGAGGTTTGGTTTTGTGTTGACCTGAAATTCTTCTTCTGGATACACACATTCTGAAATGTTTGATTTTCAGTTATGTTATGCCCTTCATTTTACATGCCTACATGTATGTTGCTGTACTTAAGCTTTAAAAACAGTGCTATTCATACTGGCTTTGTATTGTCAGGCTACAGAATAACTGGATTGGAATTTTGCTACTTCTCAGATGGGGCTCAGCAAATGTTTAGGATACAGAGGTTGCAATTTCTGCTCATTATCATGTGAACTAAAAATAATCATGGAACAGTTTTGCTTTGAATATCCACACTATTGTCTGTCCTGGGTCTCTTCCAAATGGCTTAAGAATTAACAGCTTACTACACACTGAAATAAACAGCTTGAGGGTTCTGTACATCTTGTTGCTGAATTTTATGGCTGGATAGCTCACCAGTTCAGGTTATTTGAAAGTAGATATGATGCTGCTGTTCTGTGCTGATTTTCTCGGAAACGCATTCTCGTGGTCTTAATGTGTATATTCATTTTTGCTGTGTACCAGTAATAACAGTGTGTTCTTCCAAAGCAAGACAGTGGGTTTTTGCTTTGCACGTGCAGATAATTTAATAAAGAAATGAGCCCGATGATGCATCTTTTTGGAAGAGATTCAGCCAGGCTGGAAAGACCCAGCAGTCTTAGGTAATTACATTTCATATTGGAGCTCTAAAAAAGACAAATGATAAGGTCTGGGGGATTATTTGGAAGCATTGGGGCTGACAAACAAGGACGCCTATAGCTCCCTGGGCGGCTGAAGTGACACTGGATAACCATTTTTGGGTGCCCAACCATTTTCTTATTTCCATCCATGATAGAGATGGCCATTTGATGTACATTAATGCTGGTATAGGGCAAGCATTGCTAGTGTAGTTAAGACGTCTTTATCTGTTCGGTGATAAAAGTGTGTAATCTTTAAAGTATTTAACATTTTTTTTTTAGAAGTAGGAGAGTTTTCTTTATTAATTTATGCAGACTAAATTGTAGCATGGAAAACAGCATGTCCTTTACACTGGCAGACCAAGCCTTGTCTCTGCTTGCTAGTACAGAAGGGCAAGCTGTAGCCTTGAGCTTCAGTCCAAGGTTGGTTAAAGAAATCACAGAAGCTGTATTTTGACTTAATACTTTCCACTCATCAGAGAAGCCACAGAAGAGGGTGGTAAGGGTGAAGGAGGAGAGATGAGGGAACATGCTTGTATATTTCCAGAACTCTTAACTTCGTGCACAGAATAGAAAAATCTGGTTCAGTGGAAACTGTTCAGGCTTGCTTTGCTCTTCTGCCACATCACACCAAGGAAAAACGAGTTACTTCAATGATTTAAGCTTTCAGGTTATGCTGGGAGCTGGGACACTTCTGACAGCCCCAGTTTTTTACCCTACCAAGTACCTTTAAGGCTGCTTTCACAGATCATTCTAGGAGAAATGATAGGTAATTTTAGAGGTTAGCAATTTGAGATACTCTTGAAGGTAGGGAAATTTAAAGTCTGATGTGAAGAAACCAGATAGCCAGTAGTAAAGTTGGTGTGTCTAGTAATTTCAGAGTTTATTGCTCAGCTACATGTTGTGTGTTTGTAAGGGTCAAACTCAGTGAAATGTTAGGCTTCTGCTGCTAATTGTTTTTTTTGTTTAATACAATTCAAACACAGATAGCATAAAAGTGTATAACTACTTCTTTTGACCTACTGAAATGAACTACAGAATTTTTATTTGGACTTCTCAAGTCTCATTTCTGTAATGGGACAGAAACCTACTGTACACAAGTGTCATTTCCCATTCTCCTTGCAAGCACAATGTTCAGAGTATTTGTGAAGTAGACAGCAATGGTGTGCAGTGATCCTTGGGGTCAGACAAGAATATTGGTGATGGAAGTGGAGTCCAATCGTTGTATCAGTGTATAAATGCTGCAGCTGGTGTCGTTTAATGAATAGAAAAAAGCACAAATGTTGAGGAATACCTGAAACACATTGAAAGTAGTTATTTGACATCACAGATTCTGGGTTTTTCACTGGGTTCATTCACTGGAGGTCTCTAAACAGCTTAGTTGTTCCTGGATTGAGACTACTGTCCACCTCCAGTTTCCTGTGGACTCTGTTGTCCATGTCAGACTTCCAGTTAAAACACTTAAAAGGACAATTTGGATCCACAGGAATTGCATCTTTCCCTTCCATCGTGCTTGTTTCGGTGGGAAGAATTGAGCCTCAGACTCTTCAGCCCACACAGAACTATCTTGATCTGTATTTTTGAGGACAGTATCGGGTTATTTTGTATTTTATCAAGTGGCAAAGATGACAGGAGCTTTAAAAAATGTAGATCTCAGCATACATGTTATCTGCAGGGCAAAATAAAGGAACTTTTGAGAACAAGAATATGTTACCTACTTAGTTTCTGAAAGCTATCAAATTAAATTTTACTTGATGTTTCAATTTTGTCATGATCGAACATACTGAAAGGTGGGTTTTTTCCTTTTTTTTCTTTTAAGTACTAGTGGAGTTCTCTGCACTTGTGTAATTGGTACTGTATGAGCATAGCTGGCTATTATAATTGCTTCAGAAATACTTGCTTCTTTGTAAATTCTAGTGAGTGGCAGTTTTTGTAGCTCATATCACTACCGGAAATTTCTTAAAATGTAGGGACAGCTGCATGCGTGAGCAACTGTGACTGGTCTCACTGAACATAACAGTTTGCTCAGCATGCATTTGTTTGGAGGTGGTTGGTCTGTAAGCTGCTGATAGGATGCAGGGCATTTCAGTTAAAGGCATGTTATTTATCTCTAATTTCTGCCTAGTTCTTGGAAAGAAATCTCCCCCCCCCCCCCCCCCCCCCCCCCCCCCAATCTCCAGTGCAACACCTCTCCTTTTCCTTCCTCTTTCTAAAGAGCATCAAGCTGTGTAGAGTGGTCTGGGTGTGCTTCTCCAGGCTCTTGAGTGAAATCGCCACAAATCTGATGATCTTTATTGGCCGTATGTCTGTCAGCGGGCTGGAGGAAAGCCCTCACTGCTGCGGTGGGCAGGACTGTTCTTGGCTTTCAAGGTGGTGTGAGAAAAACCTACAGAATGAAGGGGAGGCAATAATTTCTACACTGTTTTTGTATATGTGGCATTTTATTTTTTTCCTCTAACTCTAACACTTGTCTGGATTCTTAAGCAACATGGGTGCTGTAACCAGGCAGGAATAGAATCCCTGTTGTTGCAGAAGGTTCCTACAAATACTCCTAGAAGATCTGTAGTTGATAGTAAGTACAGGGGGTTGGCAGTGCTGTCTGCTTATGGATTCCCCCCATTTTCATTCAGATTCTTGAATTATAATGTGATTTGGTTTTTTTTTTTTTTTTACAGTTTCTGAGAATAAGTGTTCTTCACCATTTCAGCAGGGTGAAAGATCAGTTTTTGTATACAGGGTGCTGTGCAGGCAGTCTCTCACAGTTGTTCTGAGCATGCCTATGGGGGTGCGTTGGAAACCATTTCTCCCACCCCCCCCCCCAGTTTGTTGTGCCTGTGCCTCCTTGAGTTCTGTATCTGAGGTAATGGAGCATATCTGAAAGCGTGAGCTCATTGGTGTCTTGTGTGTTCCCCAGTGTATATTTTTACTGAAGCCCTCAGAGAGATGCCTTATTGAAATTCTGTCTCTCCCTGAAATTATTTTGAGGGAAGCAGATGAGCGCTGTGGAAAAGGGCTGTCCTACTCCCTAGAGATTTTTTTCCATTCTCAAGTTGGTCTAAACCAGAATCTAAATATCACACTGATATCCTGTTATGCTTCTTAGTTCTGCATCACCATA
Organism: Falco peregrinus; assembly: GCF_023634155.1. NCBI lineage: Eukaryota > Metazoa > Chordata > Aves > Falconiformes > Falconidae > Falco > Falco peregrinus. Next base: position 3,996,808 of record NC_073734.1, read on the forward strand.
AAATCTGAATTGATGCAAGCCTGTCTTTAAATCAAAATACAACTTTTTGCTTCAAAGAAGCACTAACAAAAAACGTAGTTGCTTGTGGGGAGTTTGGCCTCTTGGTTGCTTGAAATGAGGCTTTGGCAGATGGCTTCTTTCTTACTCCCTGTAACATGGAGATTTAAGTAGAACCCTTTCTGCATTCTGTTGATCAAATTTAGAAATATTTAGATGTATAAAATTGTTGAATCTTGAACATATTTTTTAATAGTGACCCTTCTAAGTGACTCTGCGCCTGTACAGAACTGGCCTGTTTTTTTTTTTTTTTTTTTTTTTTTTTTTTTCTTTTATGGCTGACATCAGTGTATCGAGCCACCTTCCACCTTGCTGCTGGAACTAGTTAGTGTTCCTCTGCCAGTTTGCAACTGCCTGGCCAAGCTGCTTTGATGCAAGTAGTCTATAGTTACCTTAATGCAAGTATACTTGGGTTTTTTCAGGTCACATCTTGTGGTTGTAAAGCATTTTCCACCTTCAAATACTGATTGCTGTGAAGTTACAAGATACCCTTTTATTAAAGAAGTTTGAATTACTTAATTCCTGGATTTTTTCAGTGAAAGCCAGCAAAAGCTGTACCCTGCACTCTTGATCTGAAGCTTACTGATTGGTGTGGGCATGCAGCAAGAAGAATCAGTAAGTGATCTGTGGGGAGCTGCTGAGGACTTACATGGTCAATGTTACAGAACAAGAGTTGGTGGGAGAATTTAGAGGCTGAAACTTTTTTTTTTTAATGGAACTCTCTGCTTACCCAGAGTTTCCAAATTACTTCACATTAATGTAAAATAAAACATCACAGGTCTTGAAAGACTGAGCCTGTTTTTAAAACAGAACCTGGTCACCTTGAACACTTTAATTATTTGGGATTTATACTACCATTTCAATGTGAAGGAAGACTGAATGGCTGCCATTTTGCATTGCAAAATGATTTCTGTGTAGCTACAGTTAGCTCGGCATGCACCAGAGTGTTGTCCAGTGGTCAGCGTTTTAAGTTCACAGAAGGGAAAACAAGGATTGTAATGTTAGTTTGTGAAGTGATATGTTTTTGTCAGAAGCTAAGAAAATTGAGTGGATAAATGTGTGTAACGTTATTAGTTTAGGCTTTTGGAAGTGAAGCTAGTTTTAAGTTGACATATAGGATACTGCACAACAGCAGTGCTGTGTGAGGGACCCAAATATGTATAGCCAGACAGGTATTACCCATGATCTGTGCGTTGGGCATCTTCCACTGAAGTATTAGCTGTACTTCAGAAGTAATTTCATAACCATTTTGTAAAAAAAATAAAAATAATGGTACCCTATTCCTTATGAAAGTTGTTTGGCTCATATGTGGTCACTATTTCAGTGTTACAACACTCAATGTATGTTTTATATATGAATTAAGTAATGAATAAAATTGCTCTACATAGGCCAGGAAGCAGGTGTAAATAGAACTTCAAAATTGTGTATCGGTACGTCACTGGACAGGATTTCTGTAGACTTTTTGATAATTTTGTTCACAATTGATCATAGTCACTGCTATCAGCAAGTAGCACTACTGAATTTTGAGATAATGTATTTGGAAGTTCAGCTTCCCCCCAGCCCCAGTTTATCTTTTATTACTGTTTAAGTGGATAGCTCTTATTAGAGTTGTGACTGCTGTTATGGAGAAGAAGAATATAACAGGAGCAGAGGAATCATACTGGAAAAAATGCTGTGTGGATGTTGTCATCACACTCCATAGGACTGCAGTTCCCCATCAGGGGATCCTTCAGTGCCCCAGGACTCGCTTGCCTTGGGAAAACACAGGAGGTAGCTGTATGTCTTTATCTCCTTTGCTTTTTTGAAAGAAAAGTGTCACAGAACTTTAATTTGTTTCCTTTTTTGCTCCTTTGGAAAAGTTCACCTGCTGTAGGATTTACTTTGAGTCATGACCACGCGCCTTTGTATGTTCCTTTGGATTTTCTGGTTTTACTTTGGCCTGCTCCTTTTAGCTGTGGTTCCTAAGGCTTTCCTCAGCTTAGTTGGTAGCAGCTCTGGGTTGGATGCAGCTGTGTTCATCATCTGGAAATCTTCCCTTTGACTTTTCATCAGGGAGTGAAAGTTTCTCAAAACAAACCAGGCTTTCCCAGGGCTCCCAGTCCCCTCGGCTCTATATCCTGGTCAGCCGTGCAGTCTCTCCTGGATGGTTATTTAAAGACCATCCTGTTGGAAAGCAGGTGTCCAAATCCAGCTACATCAGCGAAGTGCTTTGTAAGGTGATGGGCAGCAGTGAAGTATAAAATTGAACTGCAAGTCATGAGCTCTACACAGGCCAGTCCTGTGGACTGCGAAGTTGTGAGAACATCATAGGAAACTAAATCTGTTGCTGTTTAAAGAAGCGTTGCACTCTGGAGTGTGGTGTGAGGGAGCTGGGCCTTGGAAGTTGTGGAGGCAGAATTCGGGAGGATAATAATAGACTAAAACAAGGTTTTAAAAGTAGTGGTTGGCTGTCCCAAAGGAGCTCCACAGTAAAGGCATCTGTGTGTGAGAGGTTTTACAAAAAGAACACAAGAAGCGGAATGTAGTTAGGAGGGGGACCAGTATGTGAAGGTCCTAGGAGTTAGGGTGGTGGTCAAGTTGGGGAGCTTTGGCACTTTGTAAGGCGCAGCTGTAAGTGGAGTAGGTGAACAAAAGTGGTAGGTAGTTTTGCTGAAATGCACGTTTTGTACTTTGTAGTTCCCCACTTGTAACTTTATATATGCGAGGTTTTGAGTATAAAATTGGTTTTTAGAACTTTTCCTTTCAGAAGAAAAGGTACTTTGGAAGAAACCCGAATTTTCCGTTGTCAGCTGGAACAGGGGTTGGTCACTGTGTCCCTTAGTGTGGTTTACAGAGTCTAGAGTTCAGGTGGGACGTGGGATTTGAAGAAGGGAATTTGGCATTGAGCACTATGGCATTGGCAGTGAACCCTTTAACCCGTTTGTCTGAACCAGAATAACTTCAGTCGGATGGGGCAAAGCCCAGTGCCTGTGCTTCAGGTTACTGCTGCTTGCCTGGCACAGCTGAGATTTAGCAGTTGTAGTCTGCAGTACGTCATCAGCTTATTTCTTTTTACAAAGTTCTGCTATTGAGCTGCTTCGCTGTGGAAGCATAGCAGAAGCTCAGGTATTGCTGTTATATATCTAATGCATGTTTTGAAGAAATTTTGCTTTTTTGTTTGGAGCACATATTGACTCTTTCCATATTTACAGGTCCCTTACGGGTAGAAGTAAGAACCTGCTAATGCTCAGTGGATATCAGGAAGTGTTTTGGTTTGACATGGATGTAAAAAAATCCTGGGATAAGACAATGTTTTACGTGTGGCTCTGCCCACGCTTTCTGGTCTTCCACATTGCAAACCCTCAAAAGTACTTATTTGTAGTTCGGGCTTGCCCTTGCTCATATAACTTGTACAGGCTCCTACTGAGCTGTGCTGTCTGAAACTTGTCCCCTCTGCAGCTGGGGAGCAGGTCAGAGCACCTGAAAACCAGTATTGACTTCTGTGGAGATCTCATCTGGAACAGACTAGTTTGCTCTGGCTGGGAGAGAAATTTATTTCTGAGCAAACGTGCTTGTCAGGCATGCAGGCGAAGCTGGGTGACTCACAAGAGAGGCCGGGTTTAGCTGCAGCCCTAATGCTTGTCAAGCAAGTTGGGTTTCTGCACACGCTGACGTGACAGTCACCTGAGACTGCTCAGCTCCACACAGCTGAGCCTTCCTCTGTCGTGAGAAGTGGTGAAGGGCTCAGGTACTGCATTTCGGGCTCAGAATCGTCTGCCAACCCTTTCATGTACACATTCAGTTGCCCAGTTAATGAATGGAATTCCTCATTGCTGTGGGTGCTGAGAGCTCCTGGTGGTTCGTGCCCGATGTCACTTTGGGAATTTGTAGCTGGAAAAATATCCTTGAAAAGTGCAGCAAGACCTGTTTAAAAAAAAAAAAATAAAAAAAAATTAGAAGCTTGTAATAGATTAGCTGCTATTCAGAGCAAGGATCTGAAGGTATGTTTAAAAAGAAAGTGCTTGTGTCACGGGTAATTCCACATAAGTTGTTCAAGAAAGTGAATTACTGGGACAGGGCACCTGGTAGCACAACGTGGGCAGTTCACTCTCTCCCTGCGTAGTCTGTCGGTTCATGAGTTTCTCACAGTTGGGGGGGTGACATACATTTTTTCCGTAAATAAAATGACTGTAAAACCACACAGATGGTTACAGAAACCTTGAGACAAGTAAATTTTTCTTCTAATCAAATAGAAGAAAGTTATGGAACTTGGCTGATGCTCTGCTAAGCTTTTCACAGTTTCTTTTATTATTCTGTTTGTGCAGATTCCCAATCAGAAACTTTATTTCTGGATCAGGCAAGGATTTGTATTTAGTAGCCTTCATGTACTCAAATACAGCATGCTTGTGGTGAATAAAATTATGTGCTTTAACTTTCTAATGAACAAATTCCTCTGTTTTTCAGATTACACAGTGTTTTTGGGACACATCTCTGTTGGATTTTAATATATGTCCTGCTAACAACAGCTTTCAACTATGGAATCGGTAAATACTTACCTTGCTTCTGTCCAAATTTTCTGTTTTATTACTGAACAAGTGCTTGTGTCCATGTTGATGTGTTTGGATTGGTTTTGTGCTGGTTTACCCCCTCCACCCCCCCGCCTTTTTTTTCTTTTATTTTCTGAAATTTGAAGGTGAAAATTGCAAACTTCCATGGAATAACTTAAAGGTACTAACCCAGAATATATTGGGAAAAGTCTTTAGTTCCAAGATGCCCTTTCACTTTTACATAACATCAAGTGTAGCAAGTTTTTCCCTAACTTAAAGTTAACTTTCCTGTGGGGGCAGTTCCAGCACTGGTTTGTCCAACAGACTGTGTAGTTTGTTGGTGCTGTTGACTTCTGAGTGTTAAATACTCTCCTGCCTCTAGTATATCATGGTTCTCCACTTTGAAAAAGTCTTTTTAAGAAAAAAGTTATTAAAAAGTGCCAGTTGCACAGTGTTATGTCTCCTTGTGATTAGTATAATTGAAACAGATGGCACCTATGTTTCATTTTGGGCAGAGAAACCTCCCAATATGCCGAGAGTACAGTTTGATTTTGCATTAGGATTCAACTTTTTGGTAGCATCAGCAGATGTAGAAATAATAGGCTGTCTTGGAGTGGAATTTAGGGGAGGGGAAAAAAGATTTTTGCCTCAGTATTTCTGAGAGAGGTGGGTGCTGTTCTCTGGAAAGCAAAATGATGTAGCTGGTAGGAAGGAGTTTGTTCTTGCTGAGTTTTTTTGCAGTGCTGGCAGTTTGGTGTGTTGCAAGCTGAATAAAAGCTGTTGTTTGCTGCTGTCCATGAGCTCAGCTTTGCAGTGCCTGTCGAGGTGGTGTTATGGAGGGGAAGCGCATTGGTGCAGGGTTCAAGGTCATCCTCAGTGTGCCCAGAAACGCTATGGAGAAGGCTCTCAGTGGGTAACCTACGGTGTGTTGCTTCTGCTGTGGCACCTTGGGTACTTGGCTGACCTCTTGGTTTATGCTGCAGTGGGATTATTTGTGTTGAAGTTGTTAATACGATAAAAGGCCATTATTGAAGGAGAGTTTCTCTGTGTGGAAATACAGGTCTGCTCTGTTAGGTGGCTTTGAAAGCTGGTAAGTTTCTTTCATCCTGGATTTTCAGAAACCAAACAAAAGAATCTTACTCCTCAGTGTTCTATGTAGTAAATCTTAGTTATTTATTATTTAGCTTGTCTGTAATAATTCCAAGGTATTTAGATGGAGAGAAGATGTTATTTCAGTTTCCCTTGGTGAATATTAATAGTGGTAGAAGCCTTTCACAGTGAAACAAAACGGACTAGGCATCAGTAACTCTCCCCTGCTGCAGTTAAGTAATTAAAGTGTATCAAGTGTGAGACCTTTTGCTGTAGTGTGCAGTAACTCTTTCTTTAACGGGTGCTCTGCAGTCCCATGAAAAACTGAACTGAATCCTAACATCAATTATAAACCAGGTTGTTTACTACCTATTACATTTCATAGTTCGTTACGATGATTTTTCATTTAGAGTTTTGAAGTAAATGGTGTTTTGCTTTCCTGAATGCAAACCGTGCTTTTAAAAACAGGATAGAATTAATTGCAATACCTTCCACTTTATCAAAAACTTAATAAATGTTCAAACATATTTGCACAGTATACTTGCCCACTGGGCAAAATGGCTTGCTTCCTGACAGATTACAGAGCATTACGGTGGCTTGCGTCTCTCCAGGGCCTTTTGTCTGCATCACCTGCCTTTTGGCCACTAATACCTTTTAGGGTTATTACTGAGCTTAAATTATGCGCTGCATTGCTGTGGTAGCTGCCCTTTAGAAAAGTTTGCCGTGTAGGCTTTTCTCCATCTTTAGCCCTTTTCTCTTTGGACGTTTTGTACTTTATCTGAAGCTGCGCTGTGTTGATTGTGGGTCTAGCTGAAACCGTGGATGGAAGAACTTGACAGATGAAGGTTAAGGATGTATCATGTGACAAAGCATTCAGACTGCAGAAAGAAATAATTACTTAGGAAGTCAGATGTTTCTCTGACTTCTGAAACAAAACAAAAAAGAGTGATTTTGCTTTGTGGGTTGTGTGAGCCCTGGGAGGAGACAGTTGAGTGACCTTTTCCAGTAAAATTGGTTTTTATCTGCTGCTCTGCAGAGACAGACAATTGTGTTACTTAAAATGCATACTGGTCTGGGGTCTAATAGCTCCATTCCTGGGCCCCTGCAGTATGGAGATACTGGCGAGAAGAGAACATCAGAATCCTCCAGTGCTGGCTGAAAAAAAATTAACCAAACCTGGCATGTTCTGAAACTGTAGAGGTGAGTTCATAGGCTTTGTGCTGTCGGGGAGGCTGTGGCATACACGATCACTGCAGTTTATCACGCAGGTTCCAGCCAGTGCGCTGATGTGCAGTTTATGCCATCCTCTGAGCAGCCCAAAGATTGAACAGAATTCATGTCTGGCCCAAGCTTGAGTAAAAACTTCTCCTCCTAAAAAGCAATGATTCTAAAAGCAGGTCATCATCTTTGACTCCTGAGGCTGTGTATGCTTAAAACCCTGGGGTGCTTCCATACCCAAGTGCCAGACTAGCAGTGTGATGATGTGTCACCTTCCGTCTTGTCTGAGGAGTAGCTGTTGTCATGAAAGTGCTCAGCTTTCGTCACTTGTCCATTCGTGACCATGAGAATGAGGTTGCCTTTGCTGTAAACCTGTGAGTGAAAATGCACTGGGGCACAAAACTGGTTTGGTTTTTTTCTCCTCTGTCCAAGCAACATGATCTGAAGAATGCTGCATGGATTCCCCACTGAAAGGGACTAAGGAGCCTGACTTCCAGGACCAAGTTTACCTCTGTAGTAAAATCCTGCTGTGTTCACTATTCCGACAATGCTGTCTCATGCTTTGAGGCTTGGCTAATGGAAATAAAGCTTCAGTGCTGGAAGGGGACTTGGAGGGGGTACCACTGTGCTGTCCCCTTCAGTTGCAAACCTAATGCAGGGTGTTTCTGTGCCTGGGAGGTGGTTTGTTCCCATCACATATGCCAATACCACTGGTTGTGATGGTGTGCTGTTAAGCTGATGCCCAAGATATTCAGCATTTAAATAAAACATAAATGTTTAGAGGTTTATGTGGACTGTTTGTGGCATGATGTGCTGACCCAGAAGTAGTTGCATTGGTGCAGCTGGAGGACCAGTAATGTTGCGGTATTTTGCAGGGAGGGAGCGGAGGACCTTGTTCCACCGTAGGAAGTGCTATGAAAGTCTGAGATTTCTCCATCTTGGTAGATGGCTCCTTTATTGTGAAATACAGGAGATGCTACAAACATTGCTAACCCTTAGTTCTCTAAAAGAGACTTACGGGGTTTTGTGCATGTTTTTAGGTTCTCCGTCCCTGCCCCCCCCCATCATCCTGTGCTCCCCCCGACCCCCAGCTTTCTGTAGTAGAGGACCTATCTAAATGAGTGGAGAAAAAGGGAGCTCAGTTGACTGTGTGAGTTGCCAGCTTCATGCAGTATGAGCAGCCGCAGCACAGCACCTCTCATGCTGCAATGAGTAGGACAGGTATTTTCTCACTAAACAGTTTTGAACAGTTTGCTCAAAACAAGCCAGGTCCATCGTGGTAGCTGCTTTTTGCTTGTTGACAGCAAGAAATTGCTCCATTGCACTGGGCTTGTTTTGGGGTTCAATGACTCGACTGATTCGCAGAGCTGGTCCCCAGCGCTGGAGCTGATGGCTGGTGTGATTCGCGCTTTCCTGATGTCTTCATTAGGGGAAGCAGAGGGGTCAAGGCTTTCTCCAAGCAGCAGAGAGATTGCAGTGGCTTTTGATGGTTGTTTTGGCAGTGGTATTTTTACGGAGTTCATAATGAATATGTAGGTGTAAGATTAAAAGAATGAATAAGGTAGGGCTGCTAAACAGAATTGCTTTTCAGAGCTGCAGCCGTGCCTTGTTCTGACCTCCTGAGAAGGATACAATTGTAAAGCTGAGGCCCGTAGTGGAAAAGCAATTACAATACATGCTTCCAGGATTGAATTGTCCTCTGAAAGTCAGATGCTGCAATAATGGTAGTGTTGTTTAGGTGAAACGTGACTTTACTTAACTGCTTGGTGTTTTTCTATTAATGTTCTTTAATATGTTCATATACAGTTTTCAATTCTTACTGCTTTGGGGAAAATAAAGCTTAGTGTTCCACAAGGAAGATATTTCTTTGCATAGAAGTGTTCTTCTGAGCTCTCTGGCTTTTTTCCACATCTTTCAATTCTTATCCCTTCCGAATTAGAGGGGTTGGAAGATAACACAACAGAAGTGCAGCGTATGGTTTTTTTTATTTAACATGTCGGTCACAGCCGAGCTGAGCAGGGAGGCTTTCTGTGTGGGTCTGGGGTACGGTTCGAAAGCACTGTTTTTTGGGGTGAGAAGCTGATGTGTTATGAAGCAGTGCCTGGAGAGGAGGGGTGGGGAAGCCATGTGCAAGTGGAATTAGTAGTCCTATGTAACATTAAAGAACTAGAGCTGTGACTTGTGGGTTTGACTGACTTTTGCTGTGGTTTGCACCCCAACCCTGAAATGGTGGAGCCCTTTCTGTCATAAAAAAATCTGATTTTGAAAGTGCTGCGCAGCAGCTGGGTGGCTCTTTGGGTGCAGGTTTGCCTGGAGTGATTCAAATGAGGGAGTTTGGGTTTGTGCTGCTGTGTGGCTCAGCCAGGGAAGGCTGCAGCCAGGGTGGACAGGAGATGGATTGGTGGAGAGTGTTTCCTACCCAGTGCTCTTCTCTGGCATCGTGCTTGTATGCTGTCATACCTGCATGAATGCAAGGTGGGTTTCCATGGCCCTTAGAAGTGGTAAACTTTTCTGCCTTGTCTATTTTGTGCTCTGTAATGGACAGCACTGAAGTTAATCTGAATTTAATTTTTAAAGCTGTATCTTCACAGTAAGCAGAAGTTAAGCAGAGGTGGCTTTATTGTGAGCCTAGATTTCTAGCCTGGCTAGAACAGGTCTTGAGTTTTTGGATACGAAACACTGCTGAGACATACAGAAAATCCTTCCCCTGTCCCAGTGAAAAAGCTGGATTCTCAGATGTAATCTTAGCCTGAGTGTTTGATTTGAGCATCTGAATTGCTGCTTTTACAGTTCTCTGTATTTTATCAGAACTTGTTAAGTTGCCAGTGTTACTTATATGCCACTTTTGGCAGATGTCACCTACATGCCCTCAGTCTGAACGTACCTTTTAGTAGAAGTGTAGGTAGGGAGGCTCCTTTCTTGAGTGTCAGGTGTTAGAGAGTGGAGCTCTTGAGTTAATTTACTTTCACTAACCTTTCCATTGCTAATAAGCTAACCTGGCCCATGTGCATAGTGCAGCCTTTAATGAACAGATCTGAGCTAAGCAGGAACTTCTTTGAAAAAATTTATTGCTTGACTTGTTCTTTGGGTGTAATTCAGATCTGTGTGTTCATCATGGCATAGAGGGAGTTCTTGGTAAGAGCGAGCAGTCCACCACCAAATAAAACACTTGTCTTTGTTCTTGTGTTCTGTTTAGAACTAGGCAAAGCTGTGGCAATAATTACCTAAAAAGATAGAAGGTTGGTGTGTGTCCCCTGCCGGAATCTACTTGGTTTTGAAAATTTATTCTCTGAAGGGGCTACATTGTGACAACAGAAATCCTGGTTTTTAAAAGAAGTGTACTTGAGTTAGGGTATTTTAGGTTTGTATCAGCTAAGGACTCTACACTTAAAAATCACAGTTGCGTTTAGAAACAAGCTTGTAACATAGATGGCACACAGGATCACAATTTCCAGTAACTGGCGGAGTCTTATTTCTTGGGGGAAGATTCCTGAGAGACATAGAGCCCAGGTGACACACGGAAGCATGATTTTGGGAAGGGAATCTGCAGGTTATTTGGTATGTAAATGGCCAGTTAGTGTTTCCGTTTTTGTGCAGCAGTGTTCCTGGGTGCACCCTCTTCTGAAAGTAAAAGTGCTTCCTGACGGGTTCTGGTGTGGTGGGTGAGGTGCAGCCTTTGGAGTAATGGTTTTATTTATTTATGAGTGTTTTGTGTAGCACCAAAGTTTATTCTTGAAAGGGACTGAAGTTACAGTCTCCGCCCTGAGGAAGTGACACTCAGGGTGTGAGATGACAGGCTTTGCAGGGGAACGGCAAGATTACACAAAATACGGCTGAAATCGCTTGTTTTCAGAAGATATCCATCATGCTGTGATTAAGTGCAGATGATGCATTTGGCAGCAAGAGGTGTGCAATCTGTTCCTACCCTAAGGAGCTTGCAGACCAAAGGCCTGCTGATAAGACCAGACTCACTGTTGTACTTCTTGAATGAATAATGGTTTAGGGTGTTCTTGTTCCATTAACTTTTGCTCTTTTAAATAATAGTGTAGACAATTGTGAGCCTGGTGATTTTGACATTCAAATTCGTGAATTCTTTAAGTCGGGGGAAGTAGCTTTTTGTGGGTTTGGGGGAATGCATTCCTGTGGCATGAATACTGAGTAGATGCATCAGCGACTTGGGCATCTTCCAACCCCAGCCATTCTGTGATCTTCAGTGGAGCCACAAGTGGGACAGTTGGTGTCCGACAGGTAAAAGCCAGCTGCCTGACACCCCTCAAGGTGGGAATTGGTGGTGTGAAGTAGCAGGAAACACAAGTCTGAATTTTATGGAAACCTTGCATGGAAGGTGATTTGGCTGAACCACTGAAGTGTCTAACACCATAACAGAGAGGTGCAGTCTGTTTCTGTAACACGTACATACATGTAAGAGGGGGAAATGATTATTGCAAGCAAATGCAGAATTGAGGGATATGCTTTATTGATCCCCTTAGAAGGGAACTCCTTATAAAAACAGGAAGTGCTTCTGAAAAGTAAGTCTTAATTGTCAAGTGTGAAGATGGAGACTAGGTGCCATCATTATTTCTGTTCCCTTGGTTAAGTTCTTGGCAGAGCTTTAATTTTAGAAGGACAGGACAACAAGGGCTGAGATTTGCAGGCTCAGTCTAATTCATTACAGGCTTAATTAGATGCTTGAGAACACAGGTACTCTTGAAAATTTTTGCAACGCTGCTTGTTATCCCTGTTTTATAGTAGTGTGCTGGACTTCTCCAGAAATTCAAAGATCACTGAGTTGTATTTAACAAGTTAATGTTTTAATTAGTATTTTGATCTTGTGTTGAGACTGGGCGGGCTAATTGTTTCCAATTGTGGAGATGTGCAGAAGCTGGGAGAGGGATTTCTTGGGTGTTTTGAAGAAACTTGCATCTTGTGGACATTCAAGCGAGTGAGGGGGTGTAGGCTGTTGTCTGTGCTCACGGTGGCAGAGGCTCTGAGGGGCTTGAATTCCCAGAACCTCCCCCTGTGCCTGGGTGTTTTGGGAAGCCGACACGCCTGGCTTTTCTGTCCTCAGAAGTGGCTTTGGTTTGGTAGACAAGTACTAGAAGCTCTGCTTTTACTCAGAACTGTTTAATCCGCATTGCCTGCCTTCACCGCTGCCCAGGCTCATCCCGGCTGTGGGCAGATGGCTGCAGGCAACTGCATCGGGGCATTTTGGGAAGTCACAGCCTTTTTGAGAGGGCCGTGGCAGAAACCAGAGAGTAAAGCAGTTTTCTGAAGCACTGTGGGAATGCCTAAAACTCTCCTCTTCCCCTGGGAGTGGTGGTCTCAGCTGTAATGTTTTTAACTCTTGAATTTGGAACAGACTTAGAAGCTCACCTTTGGGGGTGGTAGCTTGTTAAGTTGTCAATACTATTGCCTGTAACCATCTGTTCCTACCACTAAGTAGCTGCAAAAATCAGTAATTTATTTTTTTTTTTTTTTTAGGCTTGGGTGTAAATCTTCTTCCTTGTTATTTTAATGGTCTCCCTCATTATAAAAGACAAGCATCTCCACAATGCTGGAAAGGCAGAACAACATTCTTTCTTTAATCTTTCATCAAAATTTATTTGAAATTTAAATTCAAATAGTTACCATATTAGAGGTTGCTTTGGAGCACAGTAGTTGTTTCTGGTGAAGTCAGTGCATGGGTGTCTCTTATCAAACAGGAATGTGCTTGTGTAACTTCACCTTTCTGGGTTAACCGCTGCTAAGAGGAATGGAGATGGCAGGCGTGTGTACAATTTGTTTTGGGATATTGCCACTGTATATGGATGCTGTGTTTGCTTTTGCAAGTAAAACTTGTCATGGATTCTTATTTTCTATTTATTTTTGTCCTAGTGAGTTACTAATCCAAGTGGGCTGGCATTGGTAGTTTTGATAATCAGTTGCTGGTGGTGGTAGCTAGGGTTACAGAGGAGAGGTGGTCTGGTGGTTGTCGTATGGCAGTCACAGGAGCGCTGACAGCAGCATCAGTTGTTGGACAGACAAGATGGGACTACTGCATGTTGTACCTTGAGTTATCCAGGGCTGGGATTTCACTCCGAGATTCAAACTGCAGAATCAAAATGGATTGACCTCAAATAATGATGTTAGTGTTTTGGGACGTGAGATCCCGGTTACTGGGGTTGTCTTCAGTGCTGTCACATGGTGCGTAGTAATGACACTTTTCTAATACAGGAAGGCTTTGCAGCCCGAGGCCAGGTGTTCTTCAGTTTTTATTCTCTTCCTTACTGTGTCACTGGAGTTCAGTTCTGCAAATGTTTGTTTTGGTGGTTATCTGAACTACAGAGTGTATGCCTGAGGGCTCTGTTGAGGTAATGTCCAGTTTTCCCTTCTTCATACCATCTGCATGCTCACCACTGATGTTGAAAGTTGGGTTTTGTCTGATCTAAAAAACAGCTGTTGGATTTAGATGGGGTGTGATGTGATGTGTCTGCCTGGACTCATCCTGTTATACAGTAATGTAAAAATATGGTATTATCTTGCAGTAATATACAAGCAGCAGTGACCTGACCAGCTCTCTTCTCTGGTCAGGCACATGCTGCTGCATCTCTGTGGGCTTTGTTGGAAACCTTCAGGTGCTGTGCATGGCTGAGCAAGGCTGGGAGCAGTGCTTGGGTGAGAGTGGGTCCTGTGCCTCGCTATCACGGCAGGAGAGCAGCCTTGGTACGATGAAGAAATGGAGAAGCTCTTGAGGGATTTAGTCCTGGCTGTAATGAATGGTTTGGAGGATTTGCAGGATAGGAGTGGTCTCCAAAGATTGACAAGGAAGCCCAGAAATGTGCATCTGTTGTTCTGGCAGCTGTAGCTGCCATAAAGAAGGACCTGGCATGCCACTATTAATTTCTTGTGTACCCTTAGAAAATTTTAATACTTCCAGACTTCAGAGTTTTTTAGGAAAAGTTGTTGCTCTAAAAGTTGTCATGCATCTTGCAGGGGGGCTTGAACTCTCTGGGGCAGAGCTCAGGTGTCCTTAAAAAAGTACATTTTCTGTGACTTGCCTTGGCTTCAGATGATAACATTTAAGCTTAATTCTGAATTTCCTGGAATTCTTGACAGTCAGTTTGTTTCTAAGTTTGGTGAAAGGCAGGAGGGCAGTGTTGAGGACTGGATGTGTTTATGTGCACTTGGGCACTCGAGTTTTTCCCCCAAGGCTGACTCGCGGTCCAGTGTAGTTGAGCTCTAGCAGTTGGTCAGATGCTGACAGCAAACTAACACGGGTGGGTGGGTGTGTAATTCTTGGAGGAACTGTAAAAATGAGAGGAGCTGGTCAGTTTGATGCATGTGGGTAGGTATGGGCGGAGGAGTTCTTTTGATATTCATCATTTTTGTCCTTTTATATAATTTTTCAGCCATTTAAAATAATGGTATAAGGATTCAAAGGTCAACATTGAATAGCTCTGGTTATTCTCTGCTGGACCTAGACTTATTGCTGGTGTCGTATAAGAAATATACTTCCTTTTCATGTTACACGGTCAGAAGAAAATGATTTTGTCTTCAGTAGTTTTTACCTCATTCTTGTAGTCTTGCCAATATCCTGTATTTGTTTTTTGCAGGAAGCCTTTAAACGTTTTCTTAATTGGAATTAACTGTTGTAATGGAAATGCACATTTTGGTTGAAGATAATGTAGGAAGTAAATATTCACAGAAATTTTATTTTAAGTTAGTGGAAAAACATTCATTGGAGAGCTTTGCTTTGGAACTTCAACTTCTGAGAGGCTAAAAGAAAGCTTTCGTTGCTCTTGGGTAATAATAAAGGACTAAACCAACTTTACTGCTCCCGAATTATCTTGAGCAACTAACCTCAGACTGATAGTAAGTCTGTTATTGTATTATAAATGATGTTAATTAATGTAATGATGCAGATTGAATGCTATACAAAAGTTCTATGGAGTCAGAATCAAATGACAACAGGTAATAAATAATTTGGCAAAATAAAGACATGAAAACAAATAAAGAATGAAAAAATATTAATCATGTATTCTTTTCCTGTCAACAGTTAGGACCGCATCTGTATGTAGCAGCTGGCCAGTCCTGAATTCATTTCTCCTCTAGTTTTTAACAATGTTTTTACGGCAGTCTGAAAGATCTCTGTCTAAATGAACTGGTAGCAGGGACATAGTGCCTCTGGGCTTCAATTTGGTGAGGTATCACACAGCTAAGTTCTTTCTTTCTCCCAGTAGTATCTTGGTTATTTAGTGCTTTAATGTAAGGAGTACTTGAATATATGAATTATAGACTCAACGGTTTGGTTAAAGATACAGAAACTTTCCTCGTTCCCTTGACCTCAGTCTTGCTGAAGGTAGGAATGCATTTAAATACCTGTAGCTCTGGGTGTATGTATGCAGCTCTTATGTGTACATGCATATGTATTTTTAAATGTCCCCTATTTCAAGGTCATCAACAATTAAAGTTGAAGTGCAGACTGGATTTCCTGTAGCAAGATACCTGTTATTGGAGCTAATTCCCATGATCTGAAAGGAGTGTGGGATGGGGACCAAAGGTTTTCATTTGAATCCTGTGTGGTGCTTTGTACCTGCTGGGATGAGAAGAGTCCGTGTTGGCAGTCTCTTCCCACAGTAGTCTTCAGAGCTGCTTGATCTGTTTTTTTTTCATACTTGTGAAACGGCACCAAGCTTTGGGACGCTCCTGCGTAAGCTTAGGCAATGATGAGCAAGACAATTAATTAGATCTTCAAGAGAGATAAGTATAGCAATGAGTTGTGCATAATAGTAGCTTGGAATTCCAATGACGTGTTTGCAAAATGCTGTGCAACATGCATGCCTTGGCTGAAGCGTAATTATTTCTCAGCGTTGCATGCCCAGATGCCTCTGGGCACTGTAGCAAAATTTAGTAAGCAAATTGTGTGAACAAAAAAGCTCAACTTTGATGGTTTTGCACACACCAAAATAGTTGTCAGTGAAGCGATCAACTGCTGGTTTGGTCATCTGTGGGTGGTGTCTTCAGTGTACTTACAGACGGCAGTTTGCCATTTGGATACCTCCAAGATGCTGCTGTAGACTTAGACTTACTGGTTTGTAATCCTAAATTAAAGGAGGAAAAAGAATAAAAGAATTAAAATTAGATTGCAAGTATGGGGATTTTCTGTACTGTTACCATACAAATTGTGTACTTTTTGACCAGGGATGTGGGCAAGTCTACCTTCTTTCAGAATACTGTGCTGCCCCTAATACTCCTGCCCCAGAGAATTTGGTGGCTTTAAAGATAGGTGTCACTTTAAAGTGAAATGCTTTTGTTAGTGAAACCTCACTTAAAATCATCCCCCATTCAGAGCTTTCTTTTGCTCGCAGAAATAGTTTCTATATTCATATTTAATTTACAGTAGCTCAGAGGAATGAAGAAAGTACTGGACTTTTTTTCTTTTTTTTGTATAGTCTTTATTAAATTTCTTTGGAACAACTCTTGGATATAAACAAGGAGGACACAGTGTACTGGGCAAAGTAGTGAGACATTTTTTGTTAAAACTGTAAGTGTTCATGGCTTTAACATTGGAAGGTAAAAACTGGTGAAGTTCATCAGATACCTTAAAGCAGTTCTAGTTACCACTTGTTCTTTTCCACCTCCTTTTCTGAAGCGATTCTTTGTAGCTTTACCTCTTGATACAGATTTAGATTGTTTTGTTGGGTTTTTTTTGTGACTGAAAACCTTGCATTTCTGATGATGACAGTAAAGAGCTGTGTTCTGTAACTTAGGAGAAAGTTTGGTCATAATTCAAGATGTGGTCCTGGAGAGGCTTCAGTTAGAAGGTGTTGAAAGATGGCTGTATTTTGCAGTTTGCAAAGTTGGAATTTTTTTCCCTGTTAAAACCTTGGGGATCCCTGGGAAAGGAGGTTGATCCTGGCTTTTTCTGCTGGGTGAGTAGGAATCTAAAACTTCACCCCCCTGCTTTGACCTAGTTATGAAGCCCTTGCCTGTAAAAGTATTAATTTGTGGACTCTGAGCCATTTAGTATTAGGCTTGCAGAGTAGTGTACACTTTTCTGTAGAGCCACCTTGAGTTTAGACGTTAAAGGATGGTGATAAATCTGATAAACTTGGTAGAATATATATTCTAGTGTGCTATAAACCCTTCTTTGTTACTCTGGAATTAATCAATGACTTTGACTTCTTTTTTCCCCTGCTGAGCTATACTTTCAGAAGGTATAATTAAAAAAAAAAAAAAAAGCTATAGTTTTCCTTTTTGTTCAACTCTGCTGTTGTTGAACTATGTGTGGTTTGGACTTCAGCCCTCCACAATGTTGGCAGAAGTTCTTGTCTGGAAAGAAATAGTAATTCTTTTGGGGTTGAAAAATGGGGAAGGAAAGATTGCTGTAGCAGAGATGGTTTAAAGCACAATAAGTCAATATGTGTGTATGTGTCTCAGTGTACGCTAAGGTTTGTGTGATTTTATACAGAATGTTCCTTGGTTTTGTGAGGTTTGCTTATTTTTAATTTATTGTAGCCAATCTTATTTTTAAACACTTTATGTGAAGTTTAATGCACTAGCTAAAATTGCAGTAATTGAAATAACTGAAATTTAAATATTGCATTTTAATTCAGCTAAAATGATACAAAGGGTGACCTTAAACTGTCTTTTTAATACAAAGTTTTTCCTTTTGCCTTCTGAGTGCGTAACAGAAGACTACATGCATGCCTTTCAAGCAGCTCATGTCCTCTCTTGGGGTCACAGTCTTAAGTCAGCAATCTGTGTGCCAGGCTATTCTCAGGTGAAGTCTTTGTGGAAATACAGATTAGATGAAGAGGAGGAAGGAAGGGGTGCAGACGGGCCTGGCTGCCTCTGCCATCGTGTGTGGGTGGTGGGGAGCAGCTCTTCTGAATTATGGACACCTTATTGGACTGGTGGTTTTGAGCTCTGAACTGGTGTCAGCTTGCTGTATATCTGGTCCTGGGGCATTAATGCATACCTCTTAACTTCATGTTGGTTTATGGGAAATAACTGAACAGCCAAACATACAGTGATACTCATCCCATTGAGCTTACAGCCACAATACCTGCTGCAGGCCAGGCTGTGCTCAGAGGGATGTTGTGTTGTGTTTACAGGCTGGTGAGTGCGTTGGTGGTCTGTTAGTGCCAGCCTGAAAGATGCTGTGAAGGTGCAAATAGCATTGTGCAGCAACACAAGATGTTCTGTGGCACTGTTCTAGGTGACTGTGCTGGTACATCTGCTTTTGTTTCAAAAACAAGCAAGTTTACGGAAACAAGTATATGTGCGTATACAGACTGAAAGGGGAGATGTCCACTTCTTTCAGCTGAGAGAGTTGTCATCTCTTCTTCTGGAGAGATTAAGAATGCTTCTCTTAACAGCAGCGCTTATGCAAAGATTATGGACAAGATTATTGCCCTGTCGATGCTGGAGGTCAGAATAAATTCATAAACCTTGCTGGTTGAGCTTCTCCTCATTCCCCGGCAGAGACACAGACAGCAGCTTTCCCAGCTACTCATCTCCAAAGAACTGAGTCCTTGTGGAAATCTGTATTAAAATGCAGGACCAAGCTTAGAGTTGCTCTTAGTCTAACAATGTTAACTACTGTGTAGTTTATTCTTTTATTCAGCTTTGTTTTGCTGTGTGAGTGATGTAACTGCTGTGGCTGGGTGGACTGCTGTGTACGTATGGTGCTGGTGGCCAAGCCGGAGTGCCTGGCTGCTCCTGGGAAGCAGCAGAGCTGGAGCGTGGCTCCTCTGCGTTGTGGTGCCAGGAGACAAGGCCACAACACCCAAGTCCAGGGGCGTTCCCAGGGTCCATGTGTGAAGCTCAGCTTGGATTTGCGGAAGGGTCTTAGCTGGGATTACTTTTTTAACGGTGCATTGGGAAGACTTGGACCATTTGAAGAAAGCAGATGTGGAACTGATGTGAAGTGTGAGTGGACTGCTGTGTCACAATTAAAATTTAAAAATGGGAAGACTCAGTACTTGATTTCACTATAGGGCCATAACACTAATAACTCCAGCTTAGAGCTGTTGTAACAAATTTTCTGACAAGTTGGAGATACAGATGTCACTGTGGGTTCACTGCGTTCAGTAGCCTCCTCTGTACCTTTGCAATTTTAGGTAGCTGATGAAGCAACATAGTGTTGAAGTACTTGAACAAAGAATGTATCTGGAAGTGGCTAGTGGTCATTCTGGCAGATACTTAAGACCAAAGCTGCTATTGTTTTTCTCTTAGTTAAACAACAGTCAAGCTCATGCTGTGGCTTTTTTCTTTTCAATTGCAGTATAATGTTAGCTTTTATATATCCCCCGGGCCCACACCCGGGTGTGTGGTGGGCCAGCACACAGATGCATTGTTCGGGGTCCTGCATTCCAGGGAGATCAAATGCTCCGTGCACCACATCAGCTGCACATCTGCAACTGCTAAATCCTCTGCAGTCCTTCCGGATCCAGGTGCCATACAATTACTAGGTTAAAGGCATCAAGAGCTGCTGCTTCTAGGTCCTTTCTGTTTAATTCTGCCTGCTTTGATTCACTACAGCTGGTGAAACAGTTAGACTTGGTTCAGGCATGTGTGGAAGAGAGCTCATTTCATGCTTGGAATTGTAATTATGTTCTTTTCTTTCAAGCTGCCAGCAGTAAAAGATGTCTTCCAGTGTGTATTATCTAAATAAGCTGTAGTGTTTAAATGTTTTCTTATTTCATTTTAAGCATGTGGCAAAATAAATTGTGCTTACTCTTCTAGTTTTGGTTCTGGAGCAATTAATTCCCCATAGCTCTCTCCCGTGATTCAGGCATGCTTATTGTCTCTGTGAAGCTGTGATGTTATGCTGCTTTTAAATAGCTGTGCGAAGGAGAGTGTTGTGTAAGTGTAATGGCCCTGCCCTGACTTGCCCAGTTGGCACTGGTGGTGTCTCTGTGTGCTCTGACTGTGGTCGGTATCTGGTGTTAACAATCTGTTCCATCCCAGTAATCTTTTATACTTAAATAGTAGCTGCTTAGTTTTAGTGAATTTTCATGTGTTTAATATAAGTGAGCAAGAGACAGTACAGTGCAAACATTAGTTCTCTCTTTTTAAAATAGCCTTTTCTGTGCCTGAGTTTTTCCACAATGACTGGATCTGTTTCGGTGTGCCAGTTAACAGTGGGCACCACAGTGATGCTCCAGGTTTACTTCTGGAGGCTGCAGGTGTGAGATTTTGGGCACACAGGTTTGTGTCGTGCTCTTGGTACCAGTCAGCTAGATTTGGGGAGGAAAGAGCCTGACAAGAACGCAGGTGGTTTTAACTCGTGCTCGTGGGTATATCTGCAGCTTGGATCTGACTACCCTTGGTAGGTAGCACCTATTACCTCTCTTTTCTCACTTCTCACCTTTATTTTTCACGTAATGCCAGCTGTACGGGTCAGATCCTTCCCTTCCCTTGGAGGATAAATACTGTTCCTTGAGAGCCTGTCTTTCAGCGGCCTGATCTTTGGGAGGAGTATGTTCCTTCAAACATGATCCACAGGAGACCGCTCCACTTCTCTTCCCCTGATCGCTGAGAGTCCTGTTGACTTGGAGCGGTAGCTGACACTTAACATGCAGGATAGTTCTCCAGTGGGAGTTTGAAGGCTGCTGTGGGGCAGTGCCTTGGCTCATGGATGCGCCAGCTTGCCTTAGGTAGGGAATGTGCTTCCCTACCTATAGTGCCAGTGAACAGTTCTCTGAATGTACCTGATCTTCTGGAGGGGCCCCTGCATGTGCTGTGACCACGGCGAGTTTCTTTAAAGCAGTGTTTGTGGTCTGGTCCTGGGCTTTTGACTTCCTTACAAAGATAAACAAGGGGGTTTTACATATGCAGCTGTTGCAGCCTTTCTCTGATTTTTGGGTGTCTGGAGTCAGCACTCGGATCTGCTTTCCCTTGTCTCTGGAGTCTGTCTGCCTCATCTTGTGGTCTCAAGATGAGAGTGCCCGATAGCCATTTCAGTGTCTCTGTGATTGACTGGAAGTCACAGTGGATAAATCTTTCATGATTGGAAACCACTCAAGCCACGAGGTGGCTGATGATCACTGGTTATTAGTGGAGAGGTTCTACCAAACAATCAGAGAAAATTGAGTGGCAGAACATATAATTTATGACTTCATCCCAGCACTGTGGGGGCAAGTCAGTGAGAACTGAAACAGTGAAAGAATTATATTTGACAGATATTTTAAAGAATGACTCCAGTTAGTGTCATTTATTGCTGGAATGTGTGGACAGATCTCGAGTCAAAGCCCTCTTAGGGGCAGTGCCAAAACCAGATATGAAAGAGTGTGCAAGAAAATGAAAACGCAGTATGTGGCCAAGGGCTCAACTTTTCTGACAATGGGCAAAAAGAATGTTCTGAGGTTTTTTAGTTTTTTTCAGGCAGTTTCCTTTGATAATAAAGTTTACAAATTCTACTTAGTGTTTGTTAAAACCCCTGAGTGAAGGGCATTTGTTGGAGCTTGTAAATTGAGCAGTACTTCTGTTGCATTAAAGACATTATCAACCTACAGAGAAGTCCAGTTAGAGAAACTTTTGGAATATTCTGGAAGTAATTTTCCTTGCATTTAATAAGTGCTTTCAAAAAAATGCCTGTAAAATTATCACTAGGATATCTTAATTTTTGCCTAGTGATGATACATGGCATAGGAGAAGTCTGTTGCCCTTTGCTGGAATGTACATTAAAAATACCTGGGCAAAAGTTTCATGGCTGTTCATGCTGTTGTATCTTCCTCCGCATGCATGTGACGGATAACTACTGTTAACTCCAAAGGAGGAAAAATTCTAGAAAAACATTCTTTCTTTAGATGTTTTGTAGTGGTAATGCCTCTGAAGGTATTAATCTCTCTTGTCACAATTTGGCACTCGCTCTAGTTCCCAGCAGGAGTTTCTCAGCTAATCCCCGTCTGGAAGATTTTGCCTTACCTTACGTTAATTTCTGATCCCCATTGTGGCCTGACATTGTTTGAGGGTTTGTATTCAGCTTAAAGCACATCACAGGCCTTCCTATCCCACTTTGGGTTAAAACATCAGGACAGTTTTAAGTCCCTGTAAGTGTTCCTGGAGCACTCACCTGTGCTGCTCACACCTTCTCTTCCAGCCCTCACCAAAAACTTCATATAGTGGACTGCATCAGTGTGTTATTCCCTCATGGCCCTGGAGAAATTATGTGAGAAATTTCAGATGCAGGATTTTCTTAGCGCAAGTGGCTTGCTTTGAGAGGGAAGTGGCAGATGTTCTCACTTTAGCCCACGAATGAATCAAACATCTGCCTTTCTGCTGGAGTTGTCCCCAAATGCTACCATGCTTGAAAGCCCTTCTAAAACTTGTTGGAGCCAGATAAGCCTGTGTTTGGTGTGCAGTTGGAAATGGAGGCAGCTGCCATCAGCGTCGCTCCTTGCGAAGGCAATGGGTGACCCAGGAAGGAGCGAAGCTGTGGCAGCATAACTCCTTCCTCTACTCAGCTCGAGCATCTGAACAGCATCAGGTGATGCTTCCCGTGCAGGCTGGCTCGTTCTTGGCATCATAGCTGACCCGTGTGGTTACCTCAGTGTCAGACCTAAACCAGCAGTGCTGTAACTGTCTGCTCCGGAGATGTGTTTGGATTTGGTAGGTTTGCCCCCATGTAGACAAAAAAATTGCTGTCATCATGTGTTGGTGAGGATTGTCTCGGGTCCCATTTCTCTCTATGTAAGTGCATGAAAACACTGAGGAGAAGGAAAAAATCCCAGGCTTTAACCTTCTCAGTTGTAGCATTTCTCCTGTTGCTTACCTTTTTGACTAACAGACTAGTCCATTTTGTGACTAGGAGGATGTGAAACCATAGGCCTGGATTAGGGCTCTGTACTGCAGGCAAATGCATCCCGGTATGGACTCAGCCAGTCTAAGGGAATGAGTTTGCTGGTTTTATTCTCAAGTTTTCTAACTTCTCCGGAGCTAAAGTTTCTGCCAAGTCTCTGCTATAGACCCAAGGTGGCAGGGGAGAAACGGTTTAACTAATTAAACATTTTTAATTACCTTTTTGGGGGTTTAGATTTGTAAAAACAGTTCAAAACAAAGTTTTCAAAAGCAGTCATCTTCCAGGCTTAGCCTACAAATACACCCAGCTTTGCTTGGTTTGTGCTTGATTTATTTTTTTTTTCCATCGCGATGGAAGTGAAGCTGCTGGCGATGCAGTCCGAGAGGCTTGTGCTCCCTGCAGGCTTCAGTGCTTTGGCTCTGCCTGCCTGGCTGTGAGCTCTGCCTTGTGTCGAAAGTACTGAACCTCGGCCTCAAGTTCAGACCTGGTCTGCTTCTTGTCTTAGAAGAAGTAATTGTGAAATTATCTGCCTCAGCCCTGCCATGCCTGGGTGAAGATTCTGCCTGGGCTTTGGAGAATGTTTGTGGTGTCTTGAGAAAGGGAGCTGGCAGTCACACGCTTTGTAGAGGGGGGAGTGTGTAAACTTAGTCTAAAGATAATTTATGGTTTCTAAAGCTGCTGCTGAGTAAAACTTTCCAAGGCTGGCTTCTGACCTAGCTATCATCAGTGCTAAAACTGAGAACAGTCATCTTAAAGTAGCATTTTTAGTTGCGCTGAGGGGAAGGAGGAAAATAGGCTACCTTGCTGCTTAAACGTTTCCTCTGCTGTAGTTTTGTAGCGCAAGTGCAACTTTTTTCCTTTCAAACTTGAACCACAGGGTGTCTTTTCCGTTACCTGAGCCTAGACTGGTTTAAACTTGGCTTATCACTTAGCGTATCGTGGGTTTTTACTGGGTTCATTTTAACAGCAAATGTGAAGTCAGGAGTATAATAAGACCCTTCTCGGCTGTTTCCGCACAAATGCGGAGCGCGTCTCGCTCCCTCCCTGCGTTGCCGCAGTAGCATGCCGGCACCGGGAGGGAGAACTTCGGGTCACACCGGGTTGAGCTGTTGGCAGCGACACCCGCGTGTTGGCAAGAGCTTTCCCAACAAGATGCTGGAGAGCAGAGGAAGATTTCTCCTTGTTTTTGCAAATTAGCAAATGAAACCCTAAATAAGTTGCTAAACTCAGTTTCCTTCTGTTGGGTTAAGAGGAATGGTGTGCTTGGAAACCTTCGAAATCTTAATTGGCCTGAGCGTGCTAAAAACACCTTTCCACCCCAGGCGCTGCTTGTATCTTTTCAATACATTTGGCTCGTTTACTGGCAAATCGTTATTATAACACTTGAGAAACTGTATAGCTTCAGAAAAACAGGATGTGTGCCCTGCCTTATATTTTGGATTCTCTTTCCAAGTATTTTTCAGGGTTGCTAAAAGAAAAAAACCAACTCCCTTTCGGGGAATGCGTTGGAGCTCCGCGCTGGCAGGACAGATAGTGGCACTTGGGCGGCCGTTCATCAAATGATTGATAATTGGGTTAAGGAAAGTGTGGGTTTATTTGAATTGAACGTAGATATCAAGGCAGACTCACCAGCCCTTCCCTCTTTCTGGTTAACTGAATTTCTTTTTGCAAAGGCCAAGTCTCTATCGGCTCCTAACCAGGAGTTCTCGCTGAGGTCACGTTCAGATGCTGTCCCCCTTCCCCTCCCAAGCTGGGGGCGAGTTTCTTGTCGCTTCATCTGACTAATAATGGTGATTCCTCCCCACAGAAGGCGCTGGAGTTTTTTTGAAGTACAGTATTGATACTGTTTTCCAGGGTTTTCTGTATTAGGTGGTTGGTTCCTGTTCTTCATGGCTTTGTCCACTTAATTTTGCATCTGATTTGGCATTAAATTATTTTTTTTTCCACATAAAGTTTCCCATGAGTAGGGCTGCAGTAGCTGGAGAACCGCAGGTTGTGGTGAAAGTCCCATTCTTATTTCCGTTTGGGCAAGAAGCAGGGATTGTAACAAGCTCTGGTAGTGCTCGGAATCCTGACAGATAGTACATGTGAGGGTTTGTTGGGCATGGAACAGGACGGCAGAGAGCGAGACGGAGGAAGACTGAAAATTTCACTCTAGCTCTTTGAGATGAAGTTTATCTGGACAGACTGGCCAGCTAGAGCTGGAAATGTGAGGCTGTTTCTGCAGTTATTAAATTATTTGTTTGTAAGTAATTTTCAGAGTGGAGAGCCAAAGTTTGGATATCTTCTAAGACAGTGTGGTTTTTCCTCTAAACCAGTAGATGAGATTGCCCCAGAAGGAGCTGACATGCACCTGAGGTATCACAGCTTCTTGCAGCATGTTTCCTTCCTGGCAGTAACTGAATATGCATCTGCTGATTTAATTAATGTAGTCATCGTGATATTTTATTTGAATCTAGAGGCAAGAAAATCTTTTCAGAAGGACTTACATTTTCAGGTATGGCAGAGGAATTTTTATTACTGTTTTCTTCAGCTAATTATAACTGAGCAATGGGTGGAGGAGGAGCTTGCCAGGGACGGCAGGAGAACCTGCTGCCTTTCCAAAAGCAGCCTCCAGTCTTGGCTTAAATTTTCTTCCTAGTCCATGCTTTATTGTTTTTAAATAGTGTTTCATTGCTTTTGAGTATAACCACAATATAAAATGCTCTTTATCTCAAATAATATGTCTGAGCTTCTGTGAAGGTAATGCTTTTTGTGCATGCAGCAGCAAGGTTTCTGGCTCAGGGGCTCTCCTGATCCATTTCTTTGGCCATTTTTGTTTCTTGGATTTTTCTGACTTTCTCCCGTTTACTCTTTCACAGGGCAGGGAGTGACAAGTTATTTGAGATCTTGCTGTTGCAATTTCTTGCTTTTACGGTTTCATGTAGAGAGCACTTCAGTTTTTACAGTTCCCCAAGGAAGTGATGTGCCGTTATTAAAAGGAAAACATTGACTTACCGCATTTTAGACCTGGCCTACTGGCTTGTAATTGCAGTAGGCTTTAAAGTGACAGTAAATTACTTGTTACAGTCTCCAGCTGCCGTGTCCCAGGGTAGGATGGTCACAGGGCAGTTGATGGGAGTTTTGCAGAACAGCCTGGTAAGCCCTGGCCCCGGATGCTCACAGTTGGCTGCCCACAGCCACCCACTTCTACAGATCTTGGTAACACCATGCTTGAGTAAATGTGGTCTCAGGGCAGGTGTCTTATCATCCTGAATGTGTACAGATGTCTGTGGGCTGTGAGTACGCAGAGGCTTCTGGATGAGGGAGATCCAGAAGCTGGAGAAATGGTCTAACCATGGGGAGTGTGTATCTAGTCAAGCACTACTGGCACTTTAGCGCACAGTGATTTGGGTAGCTTGGTTTCAGAGCAAACGCAATCCTTGCTTTATAAAATTGAGTCCCCTTTGCAGTACTTCTCCTTTGCCCTTCCCAAAAGCTTCCCGCACCTGGCAGGACACAACGCAGCGCCTGGGGTGGCTGGTGAGGAGTGTGCAGGGCACTGGTGGCCAGCTGGGAAGAACAGGTAGTGGTTGGGCTCTTACCTTCCTGCAGGGGTGAGCATCTCCTGCTTGGCTGCCTGAGCCCTTCTCTTCCTTCAGGCTGGGCTGCGTGCTAGGGAGAGGTGGGCATGCTGCAGCTGTGGGCCTCATTTCCTCAGGAAACCAGGCTAAAAATACAGAAGAAATGCTATGGGAAATGTTGCACATCGTCAGTCCTAAACAGCGTCTGTTCAGCTTGTCCCTGAGTTACGTACATCGTTGAAGGCTTGTGTTAGATGGAGGCTCTTGCTGGCTGTTTCTCATTTCTCTATTTTCCTTTCACCATACATGTACCATTTACAACTCTGTCTCTTAAAAACAAGCCCCCCTTCCAAATCCTTACTCCAAGTTTTAGTTTCCTTTTTGGTGACAGGAGAACATTCAAATCAACAGGAGATTCATCAATCTATGGAGAAAATAAAGCTGCAGTTGGAGTTGGAAGAGCGGACAGTAGAGGCCATTAAGAGCTTACCTTTTAATGAAAGTGGTTCACCTTTTCTCATGGCTTGCTAGCAGTGGAATATTCTTTGATTGGAGTGTCATGGATAGAAAATGACTTGTGGCTGTGGAAGGCCGGGACACAGTTGGGCTCTGCCACACTTCGCCTGCATGTGTGGGTACAGTGCTTACTGTTCACCTGCCCATTTTGTAGAAACAAAGCTGCACATGGGTGTTAAGTATGTTACTACTTGCACTTCGAGCATTTCACTTCTGTAGGGATTTGGTAACTTGAGGAGGTCCAGCCCTGCTCCACTCATGGAGGTGAATGACAGGAGGAGGAGGATGGGGGGCAGCTTTGCAGCAGCATCTCCTGTTCCTCGTGCCGGGTGCTCTTCTCTGGTGCTGGCAGATGCTCAGAACGAAATAAAGGATTTCATGTCTGTCTAGTGTCTGGCAATCACATTTACATGCACTTAAATTCTTAAAATAGTCCATTTTTATTAGAATCAGGCTGTATAGCCCTTGGGTTCCTGGCATGCTGCCATGGTGTCACTGCGCTGGGCAGAAGCTTCGTGATTGCTCTGCAGCAGCCACCCATGGGTGGGATTCCGGAGGCCCTTCACGTGGGCAGAAACAGTAGCCTGTCTGGCAAGATTTTTATGCGAGTACTTTATTTTGTCTCTTCCAGTTGCTTAGCATAACCTGACCAGGGAAGGAGTCTAGGTCTTTAGGGTGTGTGTGTGTGTGTATATATATATATATATATATATTTTTAAAGGAAAATCTGAAGTGGTTGTATGCAGAGAAAGAAGTAGGGGTCTTAAATAGGGGCACAACCTTTGGGTATCATCATCTGCTGATCCCAGCCCTTATCCTTTATCTCTTCAGAGCAATGCTGGTGGGGGAAGAAGTGCTCCTATCCCATGGGTTTGCATGGGAGCACTTCACGGGATTCCCAAACTGGGATCACGTAAAAGTGCAAAAAGAAATGCTTCAGTGGAAACTGATCTCAGTCAAGAGATTTGCATGAAGAAAGTTGACTTCCGTGGCTATTAAAGTTCCCATTTAAAAAAATTGATTGATTTCTTTCAAATATTAATTGAAAAAAAATCACTTGAAATATGGATGTGTTCTCCTAAAGAGCTTTAAAACATCACACTGAAGTAATAGACAAATTGAAGCTGAAACATTACATTTTTTCCACAAATGTGGACAGACTCCAGGACCATAAAAAGAGTTTGGAAGGGCTGTAAAACACATGTTAAACAATTTTTTACTTGAGGCACCTCTAGAAATATTTCTTTTTAAATAAATTAAATATTAAACTTGAAAAAATAATCTTTTTTTTCTGAAAAGACTTTGGTAATTAGAAACAGAATGTTTCTTCCTTAGCAGATGAATCTTAAGCTATACAGCAGCATGGTAAAATAAAATTCTAACTGTATAAAACAGTGATTGTACTTAAGGATGTTCCTTTCAAAAGCAAATGTTTGACTTTACTGGCATAAGTAACTCCTGTGGTGTGTTTTTTTTCTTTAATGTTTACTATGGTATATATCCTAAACCAGAGTTAGAAAAATAGATGATTGTGAGATTCAAAATCTGTGAAAAACTGGGCAACTTATAGGCTGTGTTGTTCTAGTGTCTTTAACTCCCAGTCTCATCAGAGAACCTTAATACTTGATGCTGAAATTAGTTTATGAATTAAGTACTTTTGGGTTTTTGTACAGGAAGTAGAGCTGGCATTACTGGTAAGTGTAAATGGTATACTTAATATATTTTAATTTTAAAATATTTTAAAGACTTACATAAGCTTAGCATTGTTTGAAGAGGAGGATAGACTTTGGATCTCAGCACAGATTTGTTAATACAACTCAAATGTTGAAGCAATGGGAAGTTCTCAAATTTTTTGAGTCTAGATACATCTTTTTAAATTAGAGGGTTTTGAAAAGGGTGCCTCCTGACTGGAGACTAATTCAAGCTGTATAAATGCCAGTGATATGTCATGTGTTAAGTATGTATTATTTTCAGTTTTTACAGAGGAGTAAATTTTGATATTTAAACTTTTCCAAATGTCAACTGTTTCTGCACAAAATAATCTTGCCTTAAGCACCCTTAGTTTCAGCCTAGGCAGTAGGTGCATAAAACTCTTCCGCTTGTTACACCTGTTCGTTGAAAATCAGAAAACCTTGCGGGAGTTGAAAAGCAAGAAAGTTTTCCCTTCTGCCCATCTCAGAACAAAGTCATAAAGAAGAGGACGTAGTCAAGGGTTGTGAAAACGAGCTCTTAAAGGCAGATGTGTGCAAGACGTGTCTGTGCAGAGGTGTTGAGCAAAGGGAGCGCAGGACCCATGGGAGGCACCGGTCAGACCCCAGCGTGATGGTGGGCAGCAGGCATTGCCGAGCAGTTGCAGTGATCCATCATGGCGTGGTGTTCAATACTTAAAATTCAGGATGGTTTATTAAAGCATTAACTTAACATTTTCAACAAAGTCCAGTTTCTGTCTGAAAATGAGGAGCAAGTACTCTTTTAAATGCTCACCCTGCAGCTTTCTAATGCATGGTGTGGTCCGAATAAGCAGCAAGCTGTGTCAGTATTGAAATGCAGATGTCATGTATCCCTCTTCTCAAAACGGGTCAGATTCAGTGCTAAATCAGTAGTGTTGTCAATATGTGCCAGTTTCGTTGTTGGTTGGTGCAATAAATGTTCTTATGGGAAAGAAATGTAATGTTCAGTTGATTCAGCAGGCAAATTTAAAATATTTTTGCTGTCATCATCAAGTTTCTCTGAAGAAGAGGCCACTCTTGTTTGAAGACGAACACTGGTCTAAGCTGTTCCGTGGGCCTTGTGGTAGGGAGAGAGTAGAATACTAATTTAATTTGTTTTGTAGCTCTAGCTGCAAACCTGACAATTTTTCTCTCTGAAGCTTTATTGAGCAGACACATAGTTGGTGTGTTGGACTTGAAAAACTAACAAAAGAATGGCTCAAGTATTTGAAGAGGGTAAGGCTAGGATTTATTGGTCTGAATGTGTCCATAGCCATGGAAGCATGTGGTGCTGCTTCTGTTTATCGCCAGCAACAACTTCAAAGCCTCTGTGGAAATACTGGCGTTTTGCAAGTGAGACTTCAAAAATGCCCCAGAAATAATGGAAGAATGAAAGTGCTGTGTAGCCTGTGCGTGTAGCTGGGCCTGCCTGCACAGCAGGTATGGTCTCATCTCAGCACCTTTGCAGCAGAGAAATCCCGATTCTGATGCTGTTTGGGAGGCTCTACTCCCTGCTGTCTCCTCTCCTTATTTCCAGTTCCCAGCTGCTAAAGAATCACCGAAGTTATGTCCTTTGGTTTTTAAAAAGTTTTCTTCTACACATTGTAATAAACGTCTTGCAATTAAGAGGATTATTTGTTGACTACTTCAACACTGTGTGTCTTTGCAGTAAGGCCAGCTGGTGTTACAAGGGGTCATAACATGATGGGCACAGAAAATTTTTCAGAAGTTCAGCTTTTTTTTTTTTAAATACTATTTCTAAGAAAAGCCCAGAAATCATTCCTGTCACCTGGTGCAACGGATACTACCACTGCATTAAGGTGTCTGGTGCTACCAGCAAGGCCAGCATGCTTTGAGCCTTGGTCTAAAACCTGTAAGTCTAGTCTTTCCCCACTCTGCTCTCTCCAAACCTGTGCTGGCATGGTGTTCGCCAGTGTCTGTCTAGTATCTGTGCATATTAGTCCTATACGAGAAAAAGTACTCGGTTCCTACTGTTAGCCTGAGTAATCATTAGGGCTGGTGACTTTCAGTATTTTTCCTAAGCCTCAGCAGAACTTAGCTGACTTAATCTTTAATGAAAATGTAGAAAACAGCATACTTCAGACTTTATATAGTAACCAGACCAACCAGTTCAGTTGTCCCACCTCCCTGGAAGGAATTGCTAAGGAGCTTGTTGGTCTAGATGCTTTTAAGTGTGGTGTTTAAGGTGTAAATGTGGTCAACCTTTTACACATGAAAGCTTGCTTTTTAGCCAAAAGATACTCACCTAGCAAGGAGGGCAACTTCAAAACTGTTCAGAGAATTGTTCACAAACCAGCTATTTATTTGAGAAAGTTAATTTTTCTGATGGCTTGTTTCTGAACTGTCCGTTCATTGGGCATAATGCTAGGGAAAAAACCAGCACCGTACATTTTCTTATGGATGAGGAGTGTTGCTTGCAGTTTAATAGCAAGTGGTTTCATTCTGAGAGGCAGCTTCTCTGTCTTGAAGGGCAGAGTTGAAGGAGTTTAAAACCTAAAAGCAGGGTGGTGGATTCCAGGACTGTCCACTTTACGTTGTCTACAGGTAGTTGTGGGTGATGAATTAAGGCTGCTGAGGAGTAATAGGGAAAAATTTGGGAAAACAGGCAGTGTCTGGTCAGACTTGGTTTTCTGCATTTGAGCTATAAAACCTGTCTTCATTGAAGACACTTCTGTTTGTTTCCAAAGCATGTTAATCCCAGGAGTGGCTGAAGGGTTATGGATTTGAGCGTGAGGGGTCGTGTCTGTGTTGGCTGAAGGGCTCTGTATAACCTAACACTTCGGTCCAGGCAGACCTGGGAAGCGGCAGCTGGATCCTGGCTACATGGGGGCAGAGAGTGGGGCTCTGTCTTGGACCCATGCAAATAAAAACTAGTGTGCTCCCACCCTCCGTTCCGTTTGCAGGAACAAATTTTGTTAAAAAAACCAAACCCTTCATATAAAGCTTAGTTTCAGAGTTGCAGTTGAAAAGGCACTAAATTCATGTATGGCATTTGCTTCTCTTTATTTTTAAAAACTGTGCTGTTTTCTAGCCTTCATGTGGCACACCATCAAACACCAAATGCTGTTCACTTGTTTACAGAAGCTGTACTTGGTGAGCATCGTGTTTGCTCTGCTGTGGCTCTGTATTGCCTTAGCTTTCAGTAGCTGGGTGCAAACTTAGGAGCTATTAAAGAAACTTCCACAGACCACTCGGTTTCTCAGACTGCACTGAAAGTATGTGACTGCTGGAGGGGCAAGGTACTAACAGGTCAAAAGGAAACAACTTTTAAAGATGACTTTCTAAAGAGTTGTCTGTAAATGTTGGATCGTTACAGTTGTGAAAATTGGTAGAAATCCAAATGGTCACCAGACATTGTAGAGGTATTGTAGAAAACACTGCTTGGGGAATACAGTTAGGGATTTCAGAAGAACTGCTTTGGGAATACAGCTATGGATTTTAGAAGAAGTGTTTGGGGAATATAGTAGTGTATTGTAGAAAAATTACTTAGGGAGCATAGTAGTGTATCTACAGCTTTAGAGTGCCAAAACACA
Source organism: Falco peregrinus (assembly GCF_023634155.1). Lineage (NCBI taxonomy): Eukaryota > Metazoa > Chordata > Aves > Falconiformes > Falconidae > Falco > Falco peregrinus. The sequence continues at coordinate 4,028,827 of NC_073734.1, forward strand.
GTGGAGAGGTTTGGTTTCTGCACGGTGTGTGACCCTCTGCACAACTTAATGTGGATGTGATTTGAGTCAAGTTTTCAATTCCATGTGAGCTGGGACATGTGGTCCTGCCTCGAAGCACCTCTCTCGCGCAGCTGCTCTCTAGCTATGGGGAGGCACGTACTGCGTAAACCCCCAGACTGGGCTCGGCTCTAAGCAGGCTGCTCGGCGGCCTTTCCTCGCTGGAAGGCACGGTCCCGGCAGGCTCCCTTGAGGAGGAGCTCGAAGAGGCTCCAAGAAAGGCACATGAGCGGGGCAGCCTGCCAGCTCGCGCCTCTGCTCTGCGCTGGAGCACGTCGGCTGAGCCGGGCATGGCAAGGACCGCTCCCCTCTTCTCGGGGTGCAGGGGAGCTTGGGTCTTAATGCGGATGCAATGCCATTCAGCTTCACGGTTTTGGTGCACCCCAGCTGTCCCAGCCAGGCTGCGGGAGAGCCAGGCGAGGTGTGTGTTTCCTGGGGAGAGTTAATGTTTGAGCTGAAGCCTGTCTTGCCTCCTTGTGTGGAGCAGGACCGACCCAGGCATGCATGGGGCGAGGTGGTCGCAGCCTCCCTTCCTGCTCCCTCCAGGAAACCAGACTGGAGGAATTTTTCACATCTGGCAGTAGCAATGCATTTTATTTTTTTTTAAAGGCAGAACAGCTTTTCAGTGATGTTAATTCGAGAGGAGCCGACTCAGTTCTACCTACCATAGCGTTGCGTGATGGGCTGAGGGCCTGACTAAGAGTGCTGGGTGGATCTCAATCCTTCCCTAAACACGCGGCAGTCGGGGTGGCTTTCCCCTCCTCTTGGCAGCGCAGCTGTAGCTATGCATGTCTCTGCTTCGTGAGTCATTTCATCTGTTTCAACAAGTTTCTGGTCCTGGGCAGCAGCAGAGTCCGGTGCTCTTCTCTGGGGTTGCAGCAGTGATTGTACAGTGCTGTTGCCTTACAGCTTTCATGAAAAATGCCCTGTTTTAAGCAGGAGCCAGATCAAAAACCTGCTTGAATGTTGAATATAGAAGTATCTCTATTGGGGTGGAGGAAATGAAGACCTTTTCTGCATATTGGAATGTCTGTTACTAGTCTTAGTTTTCTCTAAACCTATTAAAATTTATATTCCATGTGGGCTTTTTCTGCTACAGTGCAGGCGTAACTACTCATCAGTTGTGCCAGCGCAGCCGTTTCTGGGCTTGTTGGAATTGGATTAGAGATAGAAATTTTTATTTATTTATTTATTTAAAAAAAAAAAAAAAAAAAAAGGTTTTTTTTTGTCTGGCTGTGTGTGTTTCCACCTGAGTGGGTTCCTGGATCTGAATTGCAGGCACGGTGGATTGACAAAGAGGGTGGGTTAATTTGACATGATGGCGCTTTTGAGCAACGCCTTGGGTGTGCTAGGGCACACCAAACACCGTGTGATGACGAGTTCAAAGCTCATGAAAAGGGGTCTTCAAAGATGGTGCAGTTATTAAATGCCATGTGGCTTGCCAAGATCTTGTCTGTGTGCTTTCTGTTGAATGATCCACTTAATGCATATTTAAAAACAAAGCTAAAAACCTTAAGATACTTAAATTGGTGTGTGTGAAGGCACTGGAGATCACCTGGTTGTCCTGGTTTTCATCGTGCTTCTGGTGGGGTAACCTGTCTGAAACTTGCTCCCTTGGCTGGCTGATGTGCCTGTCTGCTTGCCAGCTGTGTAATGGTTTATGCATGCATGGCTGCTGCCGTACAATCTGCAGGGACACGTTCTGGCAATTAGTTGGGCTTTTTTTTTTTTCTATACTTAAAAATACCTTATAGGGAAAACGAATCAAATTGACTCTGAGCTTCTGGAGATGCAGTGACAGAAATAGCAAACGTTTTTGTTGTGAACTTGCTGGCAAGCGCGAGGCATCCCTGCTTTCAGTTTAAAGGCTTTTTTTACCCCTCCGCTCCCTACAAATACTTTTCAAATTCTGTGATCCTGTTTGGGCAATGGGGTTTCTTTCTTGAGAGGAGTTTTCAGGGCATGCCCATGTTTTACTGTTCCTCAGACAAGCCGTAGTAGTGCTGCAGCTCAGGAAACCCAGCTTTGTTGGTAGAAGCGATCTGTCCCGATGGAGATGGAGCCCATGCATGTGTGGTGGGAGGGCCGGGGAAGAGGAGCTGTGGGTGAAGGGGGCCGAGCATGGAGCAGCCCCTGCCTCCCCCAGCCCACTTGCTTCCTCTCAGACAATAGCCGGCATTCCATGTATATTCTTCCTGGGAATTAACTTGTCCCCAAATCACAGAGACATGTACGCACCAATTTGGTAAGCTTCCTTGCACCTGTCTGATGCACTTTACAGCCTCAGCATCACAAAACTGTTTGTCATTCAGGGGGGACAATGTTCTCTTGTGTGCTGGGCTCCCAGCAGGGAGGGGATGGGCGGCTGTGGCCGGGGCACGGCCCCGCTGGCGGATGGGCTTCCCATGTGAAATGAGATGGGAAAACAAATTGCTTCCAGACCAACGTTTCACACAGTCAGGAGCAGCGATCCTGCTCGAGCTGTGTTAGCGGCCTGGTTCACGTTTTCCTTAGCTAGGTTAAATATAAAAGGGTGTAAGTGTGGGTGAAGAAAACATGAGTAAGGGAAAGAGCTTTTTGAGAACTCCTAAGGCTCAGCTGGTGTGCTGCCTTCTTTCTGGAGATGGGCTGATGGTACTTGAAACACTGGCCTTGAGCAGATCCAGTGCAGAGGATGCATAAAGATCACTGCTAGTGCCGAGGAACTTTCTGGTCACATTTGCAGAAATACCTTGGGTTTTGTTCAAGGTTTCTTTTCTGGTGAAACTTTCTGCATAGTGTCCTTCTCACAAGGACCTCTTATGCCTGTAAATACCATGAAACCTTGCATAAGATGTTTTTTTTAAGAATAGCTTTGTGTTGTGTGGGTGCCTGGAAGATGTTTTCACTGTAGGAGAATCCAGTATTTTTTCCATGTTGGGTAGGTATATGTTAAAGAAGATGCAGCAATGTGACAATAGCTTTCTTCTTCTGATAATTAAATAGAAATGAGAGTTCAGGATTGTAAATAAACATGGGAATTAAAGTTCAGTGGAGGTAATACAAAAGGTAAAGTACAGACTCACCTGAACTGTCTGTACCTTTGTAAAGCACAGATAGTCTCATAACCTGTTCCAAAGCTCATAAAAGAAAAAAATCTTACTGTTATGTAGCACAAACTTGCGAGTTTTGGATAGTTACGATGAAGAGTGTTTCATTTGGGAAAATTGCGATATTGCTACTATATCCAAGTGGTTTGTGGAGCTTGATGTTTGTTCTCACTCGGTTATGCTCAGTGAGAGAGAACTGATCTGCAGTTCTTGTTGCCTCTGTTTGCAAATGTTGCAGACCCAGTAGTTAAAATTTCAGTAAAATTTTAAAACTTTTCATGAGTTGGGAGATCTTGCTATTTCTAACTCCTTCTAGGTAAAGGAAGAAACAGAATTGAGTTGGCTGCCCCATGAGGAAAGAAGCAAAAGAGAAGTATTTCCATTTTCTTGGTGTGCTTTGTGAATTAATTCCCAGCCTTATGGCGTGCTCAACACGGTGTCACTTTAAGGGCTACATTATAATATTTCATTAGTGGCAACTGCAGTATCAGCACAGCAGATGATCACATTTATTGCTGGCAAACCCTAGAAGCACAGCACAGGAGCAGTGTGCTGGGACTCGATTCATGTCCCATGTCCCTGCTTGGGTGGGGGCAGGAGGTGAGTGAGGGGACACAAGCCTCCTGTGAGGACACTGTGTTCAGGAAAAGCAGAGGTGGAGTTGCTTGTGGAGCAAAGGATGGGTGGCAAAGGGAGAAATTCCAGGGGGTGGCGAGGAGTGAGTTGCAAGGTTGTAAGGAAGGAGCTTCTGCAGCAAATCTCCAAATGGTGAGCCAACACTGCCGTTGTCCTCCAGCACACTGAGTGACACTGACATTGGAAGCCCGGACCAGTGAGGGTAATGTAGTTAGCAGAGTGTTACTTTTCACTATATTTGTTTAAGAGTTCTTGTATTAAAATGGGTGAGAGTAGAGTCCTCTGCCTGGTTCCTGCAGAGATGAGTTGGTGTTTTCATCGGCTGTTGATCATGGTCGGCTTTCTGCTTGAGCCTCAGGGTTGGGCTTCTGAAGTTGAGTTGGAGAGTGATGTGTCTGAAACGGCATTGCCACTGTTAGACAGGGAAGCAGAGCGATGAGGGTTTCCAGCAAGGCCTCTGTGACAGTAGCTATGCCGTAAAGTCCCTTTCATAGGTTGTTCCTGAGAACAGGGATCTACAGCTACTGACCTGCTGCTGGCACTGTGCTCTGAGCTGCCAGCCAGCAACTGAAAACCAAACACCCAGCAAAGTCCTGCTTTGAACAGGGTGGCCTGGCAGGGGGTGTGTGGTAGTTCCAGTGGCTCTGTGCTGCTTCACAGGAGGCCTCAGGTGAAAATCTCCTGCTTCGGGTGCAGTGGCTGCTTGGCACAGAGGGCCATTGTGCTCTGTGCTGCGAGCCTCCCCGCTGCCACATTCACTGGGCCTGGCTCTCCAAAAGCACCTGATAAAGATAATGCAGCCTAATTGCTTAGTCTCTCTTTTGCCTTCATCTGTTGCCTGCATGTCCCCTGTGTTATGAGAAAACTGTTACTGAATCGAAATATCGCAGCTTGCACCAAGTTGAATGAACCCTCGTTTGCAGGTTTAAATAGTAGAGAGAAATGACAACCTTCGTTTCAGATATGATTGTGTGAGGGCTGGGGAAGCCCGTTTCCCGTAGCACCACCTCCTTCTCGCCGTCTCTGCTCCTCTGACAGTGTTGGCTGTAGTGCAGTTCCAGACTGTTTGGTTAAAACCCAACATTACCTATTAAATTAATTGCTCTGCTGAGCTAACAGCTGTGGTACATGGGGAGAGGCAGTGTGGGTGACAGAGGAGTCATAGCCCTCTTGCCAGGGCAGATGTGTAGAATGTTCAGTTGGGTTTTCATTGGCCGGTGTGTCACAGCACTCTCCCGACCAGCCAGCTGCAACAAGGTCTTTTACCATCTCATACCAACATACCCTTTGTGCCAGTCCCTCTGCTGCCTTCTCCTCGTCTCATCTCCTCATCCCGTCTTCATTCCTCTACAGGTATATTCCTCCAGTGAAGAGAGTTGAGCAAAAGCCTTGAGTAGTGGTCCCCTCTGAAAGGTCATGATGTTGAGGTCATGCAGATTCTGTCACCACTGTGAGTGCAGGCTTGGTGTTTTTTTCAAAATGGTAGATGCTAACATGCATCATTGGGCAGTGCCTTTTGAAGAGGAAATGTGGTGCTTGGCGGTAGCTCATCAGTGGTATCTTCTGGGCCAGGCAGGCAGGGGCTCCTGTTGTGTTCAGCTGGTGGGAGCTGGGAGATGCTGCCTTTCAGGGAACATCTGCCCTGGTCCTGCTTGTGCTCTTTCACGTCTGCCCATGTGCCGTGGAGTGATGGCTCCTGACTCAGACTGTGACTTCCTTGAAAGCTGTAGAAAACTTGTCCATACCCAAGCCATTGCCGGCACGGTTAACAAACCCAAAGTGTGTGCGGGCAGCATGCAAAAAGCACCTAGCTTCAGTGACCATGCGGGCAACCACCATTTGGTCTGGAGGTGCTCTTACCAAGGCTGGCAGCTGGAGCACCGCTATCTGTGCAGCTCCAGCTCTGTGAAGGCTTTGGGGCTCGTGCGAAGGGTGGGTGTCAGATGCCCTGTGCTGGATGATGGAGTGCTTTGCTCATGTCTTGTAAATGACAAACCCTGGCAACAAATAGCAGGACCACGCACACTGAAAATGCTGAAAGGTGGGATCTGTGAAGCAAGAAGCTCAGTGTAAGGTGCCATAAGCTTTGGGTTGAGCACCAAAAGCTGTACCAAGGGAGGTCAGAGATGGCCTCAGCTTACAGGTTTTTTAAGGAAACCTCCGATTCTCCTCAGCTCTGTCTAGTTTATTAGAAGAAAGGTAAATGGTCTTAAAATCTTAAAATGCAAAGCTTTATTTATTATTTTTTTCAGTATATAGAAGTTCATTCTAGCAGCTCACAATCCACATATGGTGCCATGTCAAACCTTCACGTTGGTTTTGGGTTGTATCTCTTTGTCGTGTCTCTTGGAATCAGACCATTCTCTCTAAGTGGAATCAGTATTAAGCAAGGTGTTGACCTGAGGAAGGATCTGTAATCACCAGCGCTGTGAGCTCACATAGGCCTGTACAAGTGCAGGAGTGCAGGGTCTTCTCGGAGTCCTTTCCAGCCCTGCACAGCACACTCTGCTCTCCCCCCTCCCCATTCGTTTGGATAGGCGCTGCCTTTTCTTTCTTTCTGGCTTTGTAAGCTTGCGCTTTCCATCGGCTCGAGCTGGGTGTGTGCATGGCCCCTTCCCGCCCTGCTGCCTCCGGGCACCTTCCCGTTGTACATTGCCTTCTTCCTGTGTCTTGCTCGTGCTTCTGTCCTCATCTTCATCCCATGCCTGCTGCCCAGACTGCCCAAGCACTTCTTGACTTTAGTACTTCTACCAAAGTTTTACAGCCTCAGTGCAGCTTTCCTGCCTAGATATCTGCTTGCCTGTCTTTAGCGTGTGCTTGAGGCTTTCATCAAGACATCGGTCGGTGGATTCCACCCAAGTACTAAGATGAATCAAGTCTTTGCACATCTTGGGTGAAGGAAAGTGGGTGTAGGTGGTGTATGGGAACACCTGCGTGAGGCACTGCTTTTCACTTGTACCCAGGTGAAATTTTGTGCAGGGCTGACTGCCAGGTCAGCAGGTGGCTGACGTTTGTAGGACAGCTGAAAATACAGATATTGCTCAGGTTGCTTTGGGATCTCCTCTAGATGAGTGTTGTTTACTTGTGAACAAAGCTTTGGTGGCAGTTGTGTGGCTGTGCCCGCAGCCGTACTGGGGGGAGCAGTGGCCCCCACTCAAAGCCAAGGAGTGAGTGCTGGGACACTGTAGTGAGTGATGCTACAAGGACATGGGTGTGTGGAAAACAATCCAATCACTTGTCAAATGCTTGGTGTCCCTCTGAAGGGCTGGTAGATGCTGTGATACTGACAAGACTCTTCAGCCTTTATGGTATTGAGTGAACATGGGGACCGGGTGGATGGTGACGAGGTGGCACTGCGCTGGTTCCAGCGCACTGATGTCCAGCGTCTTGGGCATCGTCTCTCTGTGTATGGTAAAAATAGCTCTTCAGCTTGTCTGAGTGTGCAGTAGCACTAACAGAGGCTGCAGGATAGGCCAAGCTCAGTTTTGTGTCATAGTTTGCCAAAAAAAAAGAGAAAACTCGCCTTCTTCCGCGAAAGAGGTGAGAATGGTTGTTTATAGCTGTTAGGTTTTGGCTCAGTTTGTTGCAGGGGAACAATGGAGGGTGCGGTGGTGACTGTGGTGGCTTAAGTCTAATGTGTTTTGTCCAGGGACTGCCTGCATAGTCTGGTGATTAAAAAAAACCCCAAACCTGCCCTGTGCTCAGGCTTCTGCAGAGCTGAGCTTCAAGGGACCTGCTGCTTCTAGCATGGGGCTGTAGCCAGGAACTCGCTGGGCCACAGAAACTGCAGCTTTTTCACTCCTGCCGTGGAAGGCGGGTGGCCTCTTCTAGTCAAAGGGGGTTTCAGGCTGACTACATCACTATTTTATTAGTAATGTATTTGGTACTCTTTAGAATTGGGATTATTGTGCTTAATGCAGTGCCTGGCACGAAAAGGCATGTATGTGTTTAGAGAAGATAGTGCCAGGCTGGGGGGGATGTGGCTCTGCTGTGCAGCAGGGCTGGTGTGGAGGAGGCTGGCAGGAGCTCTCGCTTGTATGTGGCTTTCTTGATCCAGGCTGCAGGAAGGGAAGGAGGAAAGAGAAAAGGCTCAGCTTGCTGCTTGTTTTGCTCTTCTCAGCGAGCTTCATGTCCTGGGTATCTGGCCCGGGGTGGGTCTGTAGGGGCCAGCTGCTGAGACCGTATCTCAGGGAGCTTCTCAAACATTAAATTGCTCCAGGGAGAAGCCACATGTCCTTGCGATCAGCGACAGGCGGGATGTGGGCTAGGAAAAAGCTTCTGACCCGGGTGTTATCCTGGACAGTAGTAGCGTGTGCGAGCTACTACTCTGAAGCGAGCGGTGCGGGGCCGAGCACAGGGTCAGCCGGTCTGCCGGGCGGCACAGGGGGAAAACGCTGCAGCGAGAGAGGAAGATGTAGCAAATACAATATTGGGAAAGATGAAAAAATGAGTGGGTGGCAATGAGAAGGAAGAGGAGGAGACAACTCAGATGATGAAGGAAAACAGGATCTTCTGTAAGAGATGGCAATACTGGAAGGAAGCCAGGAAGGAAGCCTGAGGAAATGGAGAGAGCACTAAGGCAGCCAGTATTGCTCTGATAATTTCAGCAGGTATTCCTGGCATTCAGTTTCAAGAAGCTGCAGAGCATTTGAAAGCCTGGTAAAATCTGGTGACATGCACTGATAGTTTGAATATGTTTATCTGAATTAAACTTTTATTGTCTTGACTTTTTTTTTTCAAACGGGATTTGGTGCGTGGTTTCGACTTGTCCAAGGAGGAGGGAGCTGACCTTGGGAAGGGCTTAGGGTCCTTGCCCGTGCCATTGTGGCTAGGAGAAATCATCACCTATTTAGACTTCTCTGTACTAGGCAATTTAATGGATTTTTCTGTGGATTCTGATGGGGAAGCTTCCCTGCCAAAAAAAAAAAAAGTAAATAATTTTTGGAGCTGGTGCTTGTCCATGTGGGCAGAAAAGCCCTCTGCTTTGCAAACGGTGCCCAAATTCCCTCCTGGTCTGGCAGCAGCAGGTGCTGGGCTCCCACCTTGGCCCCGAGAGCTGCCTGGATCCCTCTAGCCCGGCTGAGCGTGGTGAGCCAGGCTCGGAGAGAAGCAGCTCCTGCTCCGGCACCGCAACCCATTGGTTAGTAAAAATAGCTCGGCTGCTGGCGTCAGTGCCAGGCCTCGCATCTGGCTTCCCCAAGCAGCTCCAGCACACCCGTCCTCCCTCCAGACAGGGTCTGCTGGAGGACACATGGTGTATTACGGCTGCAACACCGTCCGCTTCCCCTCCTGCCTCCAGCACTGTCGTGACAGCCCTGCTGTGACAGCCCTGCCGGCTTCAGCCTTCAGGAAGTGCCGTTGTGCTGGTGGCTATCTTAATGAAATAATCTCTGCTGCTGCTGCTTGGTAGCCCTGTCTAATAAAATGGGAAATAATCTTGAATGAGTTAAGCCAAAGGTGTCTCTCTGAAGGCCGTACCCTGCAGCTGGAGGTTTTGTTCAGAGCTTTTTGGTTGCTTAGGGAAAAGGTGAACAGCTGAATGAGCGTGCAGACTGTGTCTTGCTCCCTTGTTGCACAAGTGTTGACTTGAGTAGGTGTTTAAAAACAGTTTTTTAAAGATGGCCGTTTCCAGTGTCATGATTTCTTTTTTTAGTTTTGCTTTTTTTCAGCGTTTAAGCTACTGAAAACAAGGAGATACCTAATGAAGTGCAGCAATGCTCTCTTTGTAGACGCAGAAAGAAAACGAAGCAACGTTGCAAAATTGCCTTGAAAATTTAGTGGTGGGCTTGCATCTGCTCACCTGTATGACCGATAGTGGACACTGAATGTTTTACATCCTTTTCTAAAAAACCAAATTACTGGGGCCCCAAATGGTATCGCAAAACTGTTGAATCAGGCAGACTCATGGTGTAAGGTGGCCCTGCAGACTGAACTCCTTTCCCAGCCAGGGCTACTGCCACTGCTCCCTGCCCCAAACGCAGACCAGCCGCCTTTGCCATCTGATCAGGGATTCAGCCAGTGTCTCACACGTGCCAGGAAGAATAATTTACATGAAAAAAATGCTGTGGATGTTTTCTGCTTTGATGTCAGTCTGCGATCAGCGCTAGCTCACTGCTGGGAGCTTGCTCTGCACACCATTGAAAGCCTGCAGAGGATTTCTCTTCCTGTGCCACTGGTGAGCCCGGATGGCTGCCTGCTACCTAGCAGATGTTTCTTCAGTTTGCAGCCTGTAATTCCTGATTCTTCTCACGAGAAACATCTTGAATGGAGCTTCAGGATCTGGTGAGCTTAAGGCAAGCTCCTCTTCATGCCATCCCCAGACCTCCTGAGCACTGCACCTCTGGAAGCATCCGTCCTCCCAGCCGAGGGAGTGCAGGAGAGCTGGGCCCAGCCCCACCGCTGATCCGGTGCCATGCAACGCAGTGGTGCTTTAGGTAGGCTTCATTCCATGGCCTTAGCTCCTTTTGCTTCTTAGTGTGGAGTTTCAGTTGATGAAATTTTCAGGTTTGGAAACGATGAACTAGTTCAGTAAATGTGTGAGTTTTTACAACTTCAGTATAACTGATGTTGCTTTTACATTGAAACTGTTTCTGGAAGGCAGAGGGTGATACAAACCTACCCTGCTTCCAGATTTAAGCCTGAGGAGGTCTGCACATGCGTAAGGAGGAGGGGAACAAAACCATGCTGGGCACCTGTGCACAGCTCTGGGCGTTTTGGACCAGGACAAGATTTCAGAGGGGCCACCAGCAGCCCTGAAACCTGGCACAAACCTCGCTGCTGTAATCTGGGAATTTTCCTCACTTCTGTTTAATGTAGAAGATAATTGAAGAAGTTTTGTTGTAGTAACTGGAAGAATATTTCCAAGTTATTAACAGTTTTGTTTTCAAATTACTTGCTGTGAAGTGTACAGTTTTCTTTTTTGGGGAACTCAAAACAATTAGCAGCATACCTTACGTAATTACTGCTTTGCTGGAAATTTTGTGTTTTTAATATATACACAGGGCACATGTTCATGTGCTTTAATTCGGGAATGTTAGCCTGTTGTTTCTGAAATCTGCTTGTTCAAGTGCCATCAGTATGTTTTTATCTTAAGAAAATGTTTAAAGTATTTACTCAGTAGAGGATAAATGAGACTGTCTAGTGGTTGTGTAACTTGGGAGTCTTCAGAGATGTGGACAAGCTGAAGGAGGAGTAAGTAGGAGTAAGAAGTATGCACCGTTCAAGACACCTGCAGATTTTGAATGTCATCCTTTTATGCGTTTCACTTCAAGGCCCCACGTAACCGTGTGCTCCTCTGGTCCCGTAAGGCAGAGTTAGCATTTCTGAGTGCTGGTGAGGCCAGGAGATCAGATACCTCTTTGGTAGCATTTGTTATGGTAGGGTTTCCACGCCTCTCCACATTGGTTCGGCACACTCATCTGTGCTAAAACATGTGGTGTTGGAGGGGAGACAGAGCTACTTTCCACCTTTTCTTTAAGAATTTAGATCGAATCCTGAAGTTACATGGGCAAAGTCCAAACTGGGCGTTAGTCTGGTGTCAGTTTGTCCCTGCATCTTCAGCTCTAAACTCTTGGGCACAAGAGCAGGGGTATGAAAACCAGCTGCTGGTCTGCTGGTGGTGTGTCAACGGACGCTTCTCAGGCTTTTAAGGCTGCTTTTTCTTAACTGAGACTATTTGGCACCTACCTGATCTACAGAGCTATTTCATGACAGACCCTGAGATTTTTTTTAAGCACTTAAATAACATGATTTTTGCTGGATTTTCTCTGTGCCTCTTAACTAAATGAGGCCTAAGTAGCCAAGCCTGGACCAGGCGGTTCTGGCTTCTGCCTAGGGAGCTTCCAGGCACTGTCATTTCCCAGTGCCCATGTTCTTTAAAGTAGGCTGTCTCCAGCTGCAGCATTTTCAGGTAGACTCTTTTTTTTTTAAAAAAAAGAGGATTTTATTCCATAAGAATAAAAGCTCTTTGCTTAAAATTGTGCTCTGTTACTGGTTTAGTATTGCCTTAAATTATTTAAGGTATAGTGATGGGTAAGGAAATAAACCTGTATGGTTGAGAGCTGTGATCTACAGAGAGTTAATCTCTTTTCCCTCGGAGGAAGCTCTGTGCATCATGTAAAGCATTAGCTTTCATTTCAGTCATTGATTAACAGCTCCCAAACCTACTCTATAGCCTGCAAATCTTGAATTTTGAATAACAGAGTTTATAGCTTACAGTCAGAGTGGCATAATTTAGACTCAACTATTCTATGCTTTCTTTGTTTGGTCAGTCAGCTTGAAAATCTACCTGTCTATGATGAAAAAATAATAATTGTACACTTTGTGTGAGCTGAGGTTTAATTTATTTTAATTCACTGTTAAGCATGCAGAAGTCTGTTTTTGCACTGGGGAGTGGGCAGGGGGAGTTGCCCAGCTCTCTCAGCTGCCTGTTTGTGGTTGCTGGATTCCGGGGGGGGCTTGTGGGCCCTAAGGTGCTGCTCTTCTCCCAGAGATTAGTCTTTTTTATTTCTGCTAGAGTCTGATGGTTGAGTTTTTGGAGATGCATACCTTACAGGCTTGTCCGGGCCCTTTCCTTTCTACTGGTTTAATGTGTTCTCCTGCCGAGGTAGCGTTGGCCAACCCAGCTGCTGCTGGCTAAGACAGCTCATGAATCCACAGCATTTTTGGTGTGTTTTGCTGCTTCCATCTGCAGCCCATGCTTTGCCCCAGGTGAGTGCTGGGCTGTCAGCCCTGCCAGCTCCTGCCCGTGGCGGTCGGCACCCCAGTGAGAGGCAGAGCCAGAGCTCGGGGTGCTCCCAGGACCTGCTGTGCCCCTTGTCTGGCTGAGCCATGCTTGTACTGCCGTGGTGGGGTGTAATTCTGTGTGGTAATGAAACATTACGCTGAGCAGGCCAAGGAACTAAAGCCTTGTCTCCATGGCTCATGTTATTTTGCTTTTTATCTCCCATCCTGCCTCTTAATTTATAGATAGTATTACCCAGCCCAGGACTCAGCTTTGGGAGATGCTGCTACTGGGGAGTCTGGTGATGGAGCTCTCAGGCTTTGAGGCTGGTGCAAGAGGTGCCTGGCCTTCGGGGTGGGCAGGGAACCCTGCCTGCTCTGCCTGTGCTGGGCAGCCACCGTGGGGGCAGGAGCTGCATGTTGGGCTTCCTCACTTGCTGCAAGTTGTCCAGTTTAAAGAGTTTAAGTATTTAGACTTGAAAGAGCACACGTTAATTGGAAGTAATGCTTTGGAGTTAAAGGAACTCTCGGGTGGAAAAGCAGCTATTTGGTACACATTCCTGTTCAGTGTTGAAGGAAAGCACGCCTGTATAGAAAACAAACTAATGTGCTGGCTCACAACAGCTTTTCAGAGTTGGTTGAAGCTTTAACCTGTCCTCGCAGCAGCAGCAGCTTTACAATTGGACTCCAAAATAATTTCTCCTAGAAACTGCGGGCTTTTGGGAGGTGCGGTTGTCTGGGATTTTTTGTTGTGTGTGTTTTCTTTTTTTAAAAAAGTTATCATATTCCTGTGCTCCTGGTCCTGTTTTTATGCATTTAAATGTGCCATCAGCTTTTTATAATTGCTTCCAACTGAAAATAAACAGCAAGCACTTTGGTGGAGGTAAAATACTATTTTATTTCAGTAGGAGACTGGGGAATGTATCGGTAAACAACACAATTCAGCTTCAAAGCCTTTTCAGCTAAAACGCATTGTTCATCCTTTGAGCCGTTCTGCCTCACACCCTAATAAAAGTGGAAATCAGGCATGGGGGATGGGGACGCAGCAGAAAACACAAGCTGAGAAGTGGAGATCAAAAGGACAAACAGAAGCAGAAGGCAGCGAAAGGGAGGCACAAAGAGTCACAGCTGAGCGTGCGAAGCCTGAGAGTGATGGAGGAGAGAAAACAGCTATTAGAAAAGGCGAAGGAACAATGGGGTGAATGTAGCACGTTTTTAGCTTTCATTTCGGTTTAACAAAGCTGCCTTCCACCAGCATAACTCCGCGGAAGCGGTGGCCTTAATTCATCTTGAAAGTTGTTGGCTTGCTGCTCGCCAGGGCGCTGGCTGGAAACACGCTTCGGCACAGAAACTGCCCCTTGCCGAATACATGAATGTCTAAGTGGATGGACCCGTTCAAGGGCCGCAGTGATGATTGCTTTCTCCCAGTTCACACTGTGGCAAAAACGTTTCCCAGTTTGAGTTGTTTTGGGTTGGTGAGAGTTGAAGTCGAGGGGACTGTGGGAGAAAAGAGCTGCTGCTGACAGCGGTTCTTTTCACTTAAATTGTGTCTTGCAAAGCCTGAATGTGCTCCCTAAGCACACTAACAGCTTCTCCAGCTGATTAAACCAGTTCTCAAAACCTGGCAGCCTGTGTGCAAACCCAGCTTTGTTAGTAAAGCCTCAAGGCTTTCAGTGCAAGTATTTATTGTAACAAATAATTTATACTGGATTAAGAATGAGGAATATTGTTTTTGTAGAGCCAGCAGTACATGTTGCTTAGGCTAGCACCAGGCAAGAAGGCTGGCCGGCGGCATGGCCCCCTGGCCGGCTGCGCCCTGGCACCGCGTGCCCCCGGCATGTGTGGCACGCAGGCTCAGTCCTGCCCTCCCCGGCTTAGTGCTGGAAGCTGCTTATTCCCTCTCCCCATCTGCCTCACCCCGCTTGGAGCTGTGCGTCTGGGGGGGGCTCATCTATGGCAACCCCTGTTCCGGGGGTGCAGGGAGGTCCCTGGGGAAGGAGCGGGGTTTATCTGGCAGATGGGGAGGCGACTCCTCAGCCTCCACGTTATTCACAGTTAACTGCTGCTGAGCTGGGGGTTGAGAGGTTTTCGTTTTCCACCTGCACACGGGATGAGGGCTGTGCTGCTGGGGAGTTTGCTGCGAGGCGTTCTCAGGCAGGCAAAGCTTTCCCTTTGGCCGTAGGAGTTTCTAGACCTCGGTTTGATTGCGAAAATAATAGCTGGGCAGGTCAATGCAGTTGTATCCTGCTCCTCCCTTACAGCCCGTGTTTGCTTTCCTTTGTTTGGGCCTTGTCTTGCTCCGACTTGCCTCTGCCAGCCTTGCTGGATGCGGCTTTTGCAGAGCGAACGCTTCTGTGTGAGCTGCTCTCTACCTGGGCGCTTAATTAAAAGGAGGAAAGATGTATTCCAGAAATACTTGGCTTTCTCGTCTGACATGTAGCGTGTTGCGAGGCTTGCTGAGCTGGTGTTTGAGAGAGGAAGCGAATGCAGCATTCAGCTGACATAGCATCTGAATAGCCGTTTGGGGCCCAGGGAGCGATAGTTCAGGAGGGGGAAGGGAAAGTGAAATGGATGCTGAAATCCTGAATCTGCTTCTTAAATTTCCTCTCTCCCTGGAGAGGGAGGGAGCGAAGTTCAGCGTTGCGTGTTTGGCTTGGCTCCCTGTTACCTGCTGTCTCCTCCTTAGCTGTGCACTTGTGGCACAGATAAAGGATGGAGGGTTTTTTATGGTGTGAGAAAGTACTTTTTCCTTCAGCAACATTTGCTTGTTTGTGGTTGAATCGCATTAAAAAAAATAATCCACCATTATTGAAGAACGAGTGGGCGAATAGCTGCATCAACTACCATGGTAACTTTTAAAGGGCTTCACCCATAACTGTCAGAGCGAGATTTTTAGTGCTATAGTGACTTTTAATGTAGAGTAGTTTCCAGGCCATTTAATTATTTTGTCTCCTCATTTAAAAACAAAACAACACAAACCCCCTCGCTTCTCTGAACTACCTTTCTGCTGATGTTCTTTCTGACCTGAATACATCTGTACGGTGGGGCCCCGTGTCAAGTACCTTACTGGTGCTCGTGTCTAAGGAGTGTACATGCTGCAAACTGCTGCTGGCCACGTGCTGCGCGTCAGGCAGCCTGTGGCAGAGGGTCCTGCTTGTGTAGCCCTTGTGGAAGGAAGCTCCACAGTGGGTCTGGAGTCTAGCGGGTGGCTGGGAACCTTTCGGGGACCCATTCCCCTGCAGGAGGGCAGTGGGAGGGCTCTTGTCCTCCGGAGTACTGCTGTGCTGCCTGTTTGTTTTGGCAAGGTGGCCCAGTCCTCCCAGCAGCGTAGTGGGGTGTTGGCTTTGGGACACCTCTGTGGACTCGGCCCTGCATTTCTCTGATGGGACCCATCTCCTCCCACCTGAGGCAGCAGCCCACAGCGTTGGGAACCTAGGTGTGCCCAGTCACCCAGGAGGAATTTGGCGGTTCTCAGACTCCACGTGCCACCCCTGCTTTAGTTTCCCATGCCTGGGGGACAGCACAGCTGCAGAAATGGGTCTGCAGCATCATCTGTGAAGCACATCTGCATGCGTGATGGTTGTGAAGCCACCATGTTGCTCACCAGGCTGCCCAGGCACATGAAGGTCACCATGCAAACCGTATTCTGCTCGGCTGTCTTTCTTTCCGTTGCTTTATGCTGGGCTGGCAGGAGGAAAATACAGGAATACAAAGGCGGCTAGTGCTAAAACATCACCGATGGCGTGGCTTTGTGGGAGCCTCCTGCGAATGAATGTGGCATGGCAGGCCCCTGGGCCTTGCACTCAAGTTGGTATTGCATCTCTGAGTGTGATGGGGTACCCTTAGAGCTTTGTGTTCAGTTATTTCAGAGTGTTTCATGGCATTGGGTTCAGACGGTATCAGCTCTAACTGCATTTGTAACCTTCTGTGTGAGGAAGACCTGGTTTCTGGTCATGTCCCTGACAGCTTCCTCTGCAGCACCACCCATCTTAGCTTTGCTCAGCATCCCAACAGAGTTTAAAATGGTTTCATTCTGAATAATTTATCTCCTGGGGAGAGAGATGGTGGAGCAAAGTGGGAGCCGTTGGTGAGGGGCGCTGCAGCAGGAGGCAGGTGTGGGGGACTGGGGGATGGGGTGCTGCCCACCCCCAGGCGCAGCGTGCCGTGCGTCGCAGCCCCATGGCCTCGAGGAGCTTTGTTGCTCCTGGCATTTTCTGCCGAACAAAAGCTCCGGGTCCTGGGCAGAGGCTCCCGTGGGAGCCCTCCCGCCTCCTGACCCGCCGCTCTGCCCTCTGGTCCGCTCCGGCACCTCTTTGTTTCCCTGCAGGCCTTTTCAGCAGGCTCCCCTGGCCCCGTCACCCTGCCTGCGAGCGGCTGGCAGTGGTGCCTTGCCTGCCTGGGCAGTGGGTGCGATGGGCCGAGGTGCAGGCAGGTGGCTGAGCGGCGGCACGGCCGGCTCACCGGGGCAGGACGCGTCTGTCTTAATGGTTGCGAGCTTTAGTAAAGAGTTTCAAAATGGAGGCAGCTCTGCCTGCCTCCCCATCGTACGGCATGGGTATGCGCTGCCCTACTTCTCGCTGGGATCAGACAGCCCTTTCTGAAGCTGTACAAAGAGGTTTGAATGCATTAGTTTACATGGAATTAATCTCCAGATTCCAAACATGCTTTCAAGCTGGTTTGGCCTTATTTTCCTGCAAAAGGAGGCCAGCTCTGCGTTGTAGGCAGTGACTGTTGTGAGAGTTGAGCTGGAGCAGTGAGAGACTAGCACAGGCACCATATTCAGTCCATTAGAAGGAATTTTTGGCTGATGGACAAAACAAATTGAAAAATCTCATTCTTTGTGTACCACATCAGCGGTGACAGAAAAACAGAGCAAGGTTGTGGGGTGATCCTTCTAGTAACCACGGTGCTTTTCATAAGGGATTTGAGGTCCAGGTTTTGATAGGAAAATGATAAAGAATTAAAATGTGCCATGAATGATTGTTTAGAAAACCTAGGGTGGGGGGAGTGCTGGAAAAGTGTTGTCGTCGGAGGTCAGGAAAAACTGGTACACTACTGAACTGAGGTGAGGTGCTCCCTGCAACAGGTTGGTCTGAAGTTCCTGGTGCTCCTTTGTCTGCTTCTGGAGTGATGCCATCCAGGGAGGGAACAAGGAGCTCAAGTGCTCCTGTTATTTTTTGGATAGCCTGTCATCCCTTAGAAAGGAACAGTTGTGTGGGGGTGGGGAGCGTTGTATTTAAAAGTGGGTGAAATGGAAATGAGCCAAAATTCTGCAAATTTATAAGGAACAGCAAACACTGATTTCTTTGAGAAAAGGTCGGTGCGTTTACTTGTAAGCACAGCCCTGGTAGGAGTGTGCGAGGAAATGGAAACTGTGCTCCACTATGCAGGGTTTTTTTCATAATTTAACCAGGCAAAGATACACAAAGATGCTTATTTTGGGAGATGGTGGAATGTTTCTGTAATAATTTCAGCAAATTTTGGTTCACACAGAGCATCTGTAAGAGTAGCACACCCACAGTTTCATGTAATATGTTCTATTTGTTGAAAAAAATTGCTTTCCCTTGAATTTGGAAGTGGTTTAACCCAGAAGAATCTATGCTGCGTTTATTTTTCCTCCTTGTTTAGTATCCTAAATCTGCCAGGTCCTCGCTGCTTGTCTCAGTGACAAACATAAGGCGTTTCTGTCCGAATGATACCTGTCCCGGCTGCAGATCATGTGGAAGCCCACGCTGGACTGCGACGGGCAGAGCTGAGAAGCACACTGATCTCAGCTAGAGGAAAATAATTAGAAAAGGAGCTGAGATGGTTCTCAAAAGGGGAGGGTTGAAATGAATGCAGGAATATCCCTGCGGGGCCTTCGCAGTGCACCTGGTAGCCTGCTGTATAGCTAATAACTCATATTAGGAAGACTTCATTTTGGTCTGACAATTTTTTCCCCTTGTTGACATTGAACATGTAGAAGCATGTAGCGTTTGAAACACAATATGCAAAGCACTGTATTAGTAACCAACTACATAACATTCCGGTGTTGCAGCTAGGCTGCCTACAGTGTGCTGATTTTATAAGCCTCTCATATGAGCTGGCAAAGGGGAGGACGTGGAAGTGGTGAGCTGGAGTCACAAGTGAGCACGAGCGATCGCCTTTAACCATTTACCCAGTACTCAGGCTTCCAGTGGCTGCCGGAGTCTCTGTGTGTTTGTTCTTTCCAAAGGGAGGAAGATACCAACCTTCTGCAGCTTCAGCTGGTGTCGTGTCTCTGGAACCGGGACGGAGCATTTATTTTTGTATCGGCTCTCACGGTGGTGGTGTGGTACGGCTGTACCTCTCAAAGGCGGTTGGTCTTAAGAGGAGCGAGGCTTTGGGCATGTGGAGTCACCACGAGGTACAGGGAGGTATCAGCTGGTGAGCATTTGGCTGATTGCCTCTGGGCAAGCAGAAACCGGATTTATCTTCAGCAGATAAGCAATAGCAAGAAAACACGATGGTGTGCTTTACTGCATACAGGAGTCTGTTTTTTCTGTAAACAAGTTCTTTTGCAGAAATGTCTGCTTTCAGACAACTGGCAAGGAAACTGAGAAGCCAGGTAGTGTGAAAACGTTTGGCTAGAGAACAGGGCTCTTAGTTGGCCATCTTGGCTTGAAAAGGAGATGCTGCAGATTGCCACTTTAAAATGAATTTGAAAAAAAATACATTCAGATCAACAGCGATGCTGGGCTAGAGTACAGCCAACTTGCTACAAATATATGAAGAAGCAGCCACCAAAATAGAAAATTTCATCATTGCTCACGGGGCGGCAAGAGCTGAGCGCAGCACGTTGCTGAGAGCGATTGCAATAGTGGAACAGGAAGTCTCCTCCCCCTCCCCGGGCTCCGTGCAGAGTGCTGATCAAAAGGATGTAAAGCTTGTTTACAAGATGTATGCAAAATATATTTGGGAAGAAGCGTAAGGGCTTTACAGACCAGGATGCACTAAGAATAAATGATGTCACGTTAATATAGGTTGCAGACTGAGGCTACAGAGCATGTGACCCAAAGTCTTCTTGATGTCGAGGAGCAAACCAAGAAGGTGCCTTTCTCTGTAGGATTGCGTCTGGTGAGCTGCTCGAAATACACGCTGAGAAAGCTTCCTGTGTGCCTGATAATGAAAGCTAGTTGTCATGAAGTCTCAACAGTACTCCAAGAGCAGCCTTGTGCCCGCAGCTTTAGGAGCCAGTGGCGCTGCCATCCTTGGGATGGTTTCTCTTGGGCTGAGTGCTTTGAGTAGCGCTCCTGGTACACAGTGGGAAGGAAAGCGTTTGGCGTTTGAAAGATGCATGGTGTTTTTGAAGCCGCTTCGGAGTCTGGAGTGAAATGGCAAAGGTGCTGCTAGACTGATGATGGATCGGTGATAGACTTGCCTGTGTTTGTGCGTATAGAAACAGGTCACTTCTGCAGTGGTGATAAAGTCGCATTGTACAGCCTTCAGCCTCGTTCACCTTCCTCCGCTTCTGTGAGAGAGGCACTTTCCTACCTCACAGGGAGTCTTAAGGCTTAATCCATTGTTTGTAAAGCTCTTTAAGATCCTTGTTTGGGAGCACTGGAATCCGCAGGATTAAAAACAATTTATTTTTGTGTATCTTGTATAATGTGCATCTCAAAGACTTTCCAAAGAAGGAGGAATTGTGAGCCAGAGGGAGATGGCAGGTCTGTAAGGTAAACACAAGGGAGGAAGTGGCTTGGAAGAACAAAGGGGGTAAAAGCAAAAGGCTGGTTCCCCGTTGTGGATACTTGGCTGCAAGGAGGGTGGGTTTCCAGCCCTGGAGGAAAGGGCTGGATGTAGTAGAGCTGTCTTCCTTTTAATCCTATTTAAAGACCCATCTGGTCAGTGCTGCTGCCTTGTTGTGAAGGACAGCGTGCATGTTTTCCCTCTACTGTATATGTGCCCTTTGGTCATATGTATAGGGAAGTGGGAATCTCACTTGTTCTCACCTGGTCTGTTTTGTCAGCCCTAAACTATCAAATAATCTCATAAGCATTTATGTCAGTGATCTGGACAAGGATGGTTATTTAAAACCAGATCTAGAATGGTCAAGGAATGGCCCCGCTTTCCCTCTCACCATGCTGTCTGCAGGTACATGCGGTGTGTGCCCTGGTTTCTGCTTGCGTGTCTGTGCCCTGTCCTCGGCAGGTCCATGGGTGAAGGTGCATCTTCCTGGGGGAAGCCCGTGGGGGGGGAGACCTTGGCCATGAGGCTCCTTGCATCTACCAGAAAAATATCGCTGGAAGCATTGCCACTGTGGACCTGCCCAATGCTCCTCTTCTGGAGAGGCTGTGCATGTGTGCAGACATTGGTGCTCTTGCTCTCGGAGGGGGCTTTGCCACCTTCCTCATCCTCACCTGCCTTGTCCCCATGTCCCTGGTGCAGTGCTGTCGTCCTCCAGAGCAGCTGCCACAGCTTCTCTTCATTTCCAGAACTTCACATGCCAGGTCTAAAGCATTGGAGAAGAGGTGACCCACTGCTTTGGACACAGGCGCTGCCTTGGCTCCCGTGGGGGAGCAGAAACTGGCGATTACATTCTTTCCCCAGGTGCAGGCCTGAGTATTTTGTGTAGGTGTGTTGCCATCATGTGACTCGTTGCATTTTAAACATGATGTTTTACCACATGAATTTGTTTAGGGTCACAGAACATGTTTCTGTTGTTCTTGATTGTAGCTGAATATAAGACGGGGCTGAACTTAGACTGCACTGGCTGGGATTTCTGGTTTGGTTTCTCACCAAAAGGTGCCCTAAATACTGGTGATGTTACAAGCAAGCGTCAAGGCAGCGGTTTCCAAATGATGTCCAAGCACCCTCGAGACTCTCAGTATTTTGTTATTTGAGCCCTGTGATGATTTTACAGAGAGGGGAGCTCAGCAGAAGTGGCCACCAGCTGTTACTTGAGTGCAGGGGAGACTTGTGTGGGGCTGGAGATGGCTGAGGCTGTGGTGTATGTTGGCAAGTAAGTGCAGGTGTGGCACAGGGAAATTCTTGAGGTGTGGGTGTGTTGGAGCCGGGGAGGGTGAGTGACCAGTGCCAAGGGCTGAGTGAGGCCAGTGACTGGCACTGCTCACCTGCAGATGATGCTCGGTAGCATTGTGATGTGATACAAGGGTTGCTCTGGGTCCCAGGGCCACTGCTGTTTTTGTTGGCCTGGCACCATAAGGTTGGGTTATCCTAAAACCAGTAGTATTTCTTGTTTCCCAGTACCCCTGGGGTTGATGTGCTCCCTGTGTTATAGGAGCCCCTGAAGGTGATTTGGGTAGTAGGTGGGACCAACTCCCAGACTGGCTTTGCCATAGCATAGCTAATGAGATTAACATAGTTATTCACTTAAAAAAGAATAGAAGAGGCTGGTTGGTTGAATGGGACTCAGAAGACTCGTTTCATGCATTGGGAGCTGGAAACACAAGCTATTTAGCTTAGCAAGGAGAAAGTTGAGAGCATCTGGTGGGTTGGAAGCCCATGTGTTATTGACTGCCAGAGCCTGGGCAGGGTGCTGGGGAGTTTATTCGCCTTCTAAACATCTGCTGCCCTCGGGTTTTGGGCCGACCTTGCCTGACACCCATCCTGCTTGCTTTGTTCTGGGATGTTTTTTAAAAATCGAGGGAAAAGTCCCTGCCTGCTGGAAGTTGAACCTAAAGAAATTAAACTGAAAAACAAAGCACCAGATTTCTTGGGAAGGTGGCTGGTGTGAGATGAGCTTAGCTGGTGGCTGTAGCAGATCTTGCATTTCTTAAACATAAGGACATTAGGCTCCCCTTTAAATGCTGTCTTGGTTTTATAGTATCTGTTGTAGTTGGTCTGTATTTGTAGACAATGCAAGGAGAATTAACTCGGGGGTGTTCTGTCGCCTGTTGGGCTGTTTGCCGAGATGACTGCAGCAAGTCCTTTTGGCTTTGAAAACAGTTTTTATTAATTTGAACTATTTTCCTATTTTTGCAGTTCTTTCTTCACTTACCTCCCTTATGCCTGTGGCTCTCTTGCCTGCTCCACTAATTACTTCTTGAAAAACAGTTGCTTCACGAGGGCACCAACTTAACCTATTACAGGTGCAGCTGTGCCAAATACACGCAGTTCCCTTGTGATCTTTGCAACAGTTATCTTTGCTTTACCCCCTCCCTGTGATCTGGTAATCTGTGCTGGCTTCCCTGCTTCCTCTTGGTTCTGTGCAACCTCGGCTGAAGGTTATTTGATGGGGACTTCAAGTGCTGTTCGAGCTCTAGAAGTCACATTTCCCTCAGAATATATTTTCCCTTTTGTTCCTCTTGATCTTGCGACTATTAAGTTGTTTTAAACAAAGATTACTTTTTTTTTTCTTTTGCACCCTCTGCAACAATGCACGGTAGCTTTGAACAGGCACCAAAATTTTCTCTAGCACAGTAGAGAAATAATTCCAAACTTGACATAGACTTTCTCTTCCCCATGACTTCATTCGCTGTACGCAGAGCTGGTGTGCATCCCCCCGTCCCCAAACCATCGCAAAGTTTTTGTAAAGCAAACGGCATATTGTGCGCGTTACAGAAACCCAGTGCACGCAGAGCAGAGCAGAACGAGGGCAGGTTTCCTCGAATGCCCGGAGGAGTGGGAGTTGAGCGTTTCAGGGGAATTTTTAATTCCTTAGGGTTAATCTGTGGCACATGAACAGCCACGCTGGAGTTCTGTCTTTGGAGCAGAGTTTTTATGAAACTCCACCGCTGACACTGGGAGCTGCTGGCAGATATTTCAGTTTTTACTTCTGTCAGATTTAACCTCGGCCGATGCAAAGCTTGGATGCAAAGCCGCTCTGCACATATAACAGTGGGAAGATTTGCTGGGGTTGCTATAGTGAAAGGCTGGAGATGACTTCAGGAGTTTAAATTAGGCCTGTGTGCTGGTAAACAAGGGCTCCGCCTATAGTACAGGCTGCTGCGGTGTTTGGAGATGTGTCGGATGGTGTGGGAGGTGGCGTGCGCTCGCTCACGGGGCGAGCAGGGGTGCTTGCACAAGCCTGTCAGACTGAGTGTGCCAGTGGCATGCCCAGCGAGGAGCGGGCAGGTGCCAGGGGCTCGCTGGTGGGGTGGCGTGATGTGCTGTATTTCAGGGAAAAGAGAAGCTGGAGACACTGGTCGTATTCAGAAACGTGCTACTGATTTTTCGTGGTTGAGCAACAGCCGGTTAGTTATTCCTGGTGCCTGAACCTCCTCTGCTGGGGTCTGTGCCCTGCTGCTTTAGTCCTCCTGTAGTCTAAACCAACAGGCTAGAGATATTGCTCACTGCAATATCCCAGCCACACTTTTATTGTCCTCTCCTTCTCGACTTCATTACATTTTGATCTCTGTAACCTCTTTAACATGTGTAAATACTGAAATGAGATTATCTTTAAAGAGCCCTTTATTAAAAATGTACTGACCTTCCTAATCAGAAGAAATGTTCGCGTAGCTGCTTTTCTCCTTTCCTGCATTTCAACAAGCAGTGAGGGCAGAATGGTGAATCATCTCACCAGGATGACAGCTCAGGCTGAAAACTGGGCAGGTTTTTCAGACACAGCACCAATGTGATGCTCTCTGTGCAGCACATTCCCAGCACCTGCGGCACTGCCTGCTCTGTAGCACGGGAAGGTGGGGTTGCTCCCACGGGAGGGTCCCAGGGACATGTACCTCTTGCTGGGCTTGCAGTTTAAAGCAAGCCTGAACCTCATTAACCTTCAGCTTGGTGGCCCTCAGTGTGGTGAGCACGGTGCTGAGGCCCACTCTGCTCAGCTCATGATCAGACTTTTGGGGTCATCAGTCGCAGCCGCTGCGAGCCATGTCCCAGCACCTACTGAGGGGTTTGTGTGTGGTGCGCTGGTCTCCAGTAGATGCGAAGGTCCTGATGAATATCCTCCCTGCTTCCCCTCCCAAACCAGCCCTGGGTCTGAGCAGGTCGAGCTGACGTGGGACCTGCACCCCAGCATCGTGCCGGTGCTGAAGCCCCCTGGTCGATGAGGCCAACCAGCCCTTCCTGCTGGGCTTCAGCCCTGCAACCCTCTTGCCGGGAGGGTGTTTTAAAGCAGAGGGAGGATGAGGTGTACAGCTGCGTGCTTGCTGCAGTGGGCTGTCGGTGCAAAGCCTTCACCAGGCAGAGAAGGCGTACCAGCTCTTAGGCCCTGCACAGCGGCTTTGGGTTCCTGGCAGAGGGAGAGAAGACCTGCCAGGAAAGACTGGCATGTGAGGGGCTAAATTGCAAATAGTTTGAAGCCTTTTCAGTACGTGCTTTTAATGAGAGCTTTACAGATATTTGAATCCAGCATTTGTTGCGTAGAGCAGGGGCAGGAGAGCAGACAGCTTCCCCAGCGAGGCAGCCGTGGCCCTGTTGCCACCTGAAGAGCAGATGGGTGCTGTGCCCCTGCAGCTGTGGTGCTGCCCATCCTCAGGTTCTCAGCCCTTTGGGCAGCGTTGGTATTTCTCCTGCCCTGGGCAGCAGAGCCCTTCCCTTGGGCCCTGCGGGCAGCTGTGCATAGTTGTGGCTGGGATCCTGGGTTCCTTGAGGGATTGCTGGAAACTCCCCGCATCCATGTGCTGTTCATCACTTCAGAGCTGAACGCTGGATGAGCAGGGTGGTCTTAACTGCTTTGGCATTGGTAATCATTGCTGGAGCTGCTCAGCCTTTCCTGTATGGTTCTGGTGGAGTCTTTGGTGTGCAAGGATGATCAGAGAGGTTTTTTGGTGGTGTGGTTTTTTTCCCCTTGTAAAATATATTCCAGCTCCAGTTTGTAATGTGGCAAGAGGGGGAGCGAGAGAAGGGAACAACAGCATTAGCGGATGTAGAAGTAGCTGGAATGAGAAGCTTTTGTGCCATTAATAACAGTCCTGGCTGGCAGCCAAGGCTGGGAGTGTGGGATTAGCCTGAACAATCAAGACTGCAGGATCAAAACAAGGAGGCAGGAACAGCGAGGTCACACTGCTGCCATCTGCGCTGCCGCAGTGGTGGGAGGGAGCGGAAGAGGGGGATGCGCTGGAGGAGCGATGCCGGTAGCGCAGGCGGTGGGGCACCCGCCGCCTCCCCAAAACCAGCCACCGCCACCGCCCCGGCTCAGGGCTTCGGGCTTCACCTCCCGGGGCTCTGCAGGCACCTTCCCGGCGGCGCTGCCAGCCCGTGGAGGGGGCGGCAGCCGCAGCCTGTCATTTTTAGGAAACGGCTTCTGAAAAACAGAAGCGCCTCGTTAGGGCTTGGTCGTGCACTTCTGTGCTCTGGACTGAAGAGCCGAACGGCCTTTCTGGCCGTGGCTTTGGGACGAGCGTTTTCGTGTGACAGTGCCGATAGGCCGCCCCGGCGCTGGCGTCGCTGCCGTGCAGCTTGTGCATCCATCTGGTGACCGGGGGTGGGGAGAGGTCACCGGACGGATTCAGCTGCAGCTTTGCTGTGTGCAAAGGCTGCCTTGCTCTCTCCCACGGCGTGTGGGGCGTATGGGCCTTGCCGGGGCTCTATGTGCTAGTTTACATCACCCCTTTAAAAAGAGTGACTTGAGTTTTCTGCCGAAAGATGATTTTCAAAGCAGATGGAGGCAAATTTGTTCTGTTTCACTCTGGTCTCCATCAGCTTTTGCTGAAGCACCTTCCAAGAGCATCAGAAAGCAAAATGATTCACATAGTTTACATTGCTTCTCCTATCTTTTTCCCTCTGACCTAGTAAATCTTACTGTCCTGCAAATGTAAATACAAAAGCTGAAATGCAATGGAAGCAAAGCAGTGTCCCACAAACAGCCTCCCAGCTCTTGCTAAAAATATCTCTGTGCGGTGCAGTAACTCCCAGGCATTCTTTTGTCTGACTGCTTTTGAGTTCCCTAATTGAAGTTGGTTGGAGGGCAGTGCACCAGTTTCCTGAATAGCTCAGATGTTGATTGTGGGTTAAAAAACAAGAGCAAAATTGTTTTCTCTTTGTGCAGCCGCACTTTTATTTACCTCCTCCCCCACCCCTTCTAAATCTCTGTATTTTTACTTGCAATTTGATTTTGTAAGACAACTGCATTCAGTACATCAGTACATCTGCGGAGAAGGGGCCCAGGAGGCAGCGAGCAGGAAGACACAGTTTTCGGTACGTGATGCCACGTGCGTGTTGGAGCTGGGGTGCCGCTCCATTGGAAACGTCCAGGCTGGCGCAGAGATGCAGTGTAAATGGAGCTTAACGTAGTAGGAAGTGTTAATAATGGTTCCTAATTGCCTACTAATAACTAAATCTGTGGGATTTGGCAGCAATTGGGATATAGTTTTCTCCTGCAATCTGTCTGTTCCCTCCAGAAAGAACAAAGTTGCTTCATTGACATACAGCAACGAATCTTTAAGTCACTGAAGGTACTGGGGGAAAGTTTTCCAGATTCCGTGTGGCCTCCACCCCTCCACAGAGCCTGCAAGGGTGCTTCCCCAGGCGAAAGCTGCCGTGTCTTGGTCCAGCTCTCCAAGATGTAACAGAGGAAGAAGAATAAAATCAGACTGGTTTCTGCCTTTCTGTTTGCTTGGGGGGTTTGTATTTTTCATTTGAACTTGGAAACAGAGAAACCCAGGCTCGTTTCAAGCGCTTCCAAAAGGCTACTAGAAGCACCCTGTGTGCAGACAAAGCACCCAGATGACTGAGGGTGGGTCTCTGGGCTCTCATGGGGACAGAGAGGAAAAGTTTGTGACCAGTAATTTGTGATAAGTCATGGCCGGTCCAAGAAGCTCCCCAGAATATATCTGTTGGGTAAATGTGATAAACAGCAAGTGCTCAGTGCTCCTCTGTGGCCAGTAAACAAACACAAATGTTGCTTTCACTACAGCCTCAGTAAATTAAAGGTTTGAAATTGTGATGGAGATTGGAGAGAAGCTGATTTCAGATGCTGCTTCAGGAGCCGGGATTTATTCAGGCTCTCTGTGGTGGGAGACATTTCATAGCTGCTCAGCAGCAGCAGGAAAACAAGCACAAATTTTTCTGTCTTCAGGGATAACTGCAGTGAAGCATGCAGGGGGGAGGGCTGTGCCTCGCGCTGGTACCGAAATACCTCCCCATCCCCCATGCGTGTCAACAGGCCCCGAAATTTCCCCAGTACGTGGAGCTGGGTGCTGGGTGCTGCACCTGCCCGCAGGCATGGGGACCAGTGCCTGCAGCCCCTGGCGTGGGGGAGGCAGTCTCCTCCAGCACTTTTTTGGAAATGGAACATACTCATAGTTCGACACACATGAAAATAAGATGCCAAACGGGTGCGAGCTGGTGGCCTGTGAGCTGGGTTCGCTGCCTCTCGCTCTGCCGTAGCGCAACGCCAGGAAAATGTGTTTGGAGGAGCCCGCAAGCATGTGCGGCAGCAGGGAGAGTGGCATCCTGCCTCCAGGCACCCCACTTTTGTGTGCAGTGATTGGGGGGCCCAGGTGCCGGCTCCCACCTTGCTTTCCTTGCCCCCCTTTCCCACAGGCAGGTGGATTTTATAGGGGAAAAACACCCTTATTGCCCAAAGCCTCCCTTCCTCTCCAGAAACCTGGCACAGTGGGTGCCAGCGCCGTCTGCTCTTGGGAGAGGTGGTGGCATGGCCGGTGGTGCTGCGGAGGAGCCCTGCCAGAGGCAGTGCAAGGGAGCCAGGCTGTTGACGCTGGGGCAGGAGGGTTGCATGCTTTCCTCTTAGCTCCTAGGTTAATGTTTAACCTGTTTGTGTTTCAGTACTGGGTTGTTCAACGTTACAGGGCACTTTGTATGACTGTAGATGAGCAGCCCCGTCCGAGGGGTACGGATGTGGAGGAACGTGAAGAATTTCATAGGGAGGAAGATGAGATTTTTCCCTTTCCCTGTGGAGGGAAACCAAGTCTGGGTGGGTGACATTATAATGCTTTATATACACAGGCAGCTCCCTGCTTTGGGAGCATACAGTTTCCACCTGGGCAAAACATTTTGCTCTGACTGTAAACCTTAGAGGGGAGAGTGCTCAAATGGAAAAGTTGACGCAGCCTTATCTGCGGCACGGCCTCAGTATGATAGAGGAACCCGAGCCCTGGCTTATGTCAGGCTTGAAGCTTTCCGCTTGCCATCCAGCAAACTGCATACCGTTGCCTTGGAGCCGTTCCTTCACTGGGGGCACATCCTTCAAGGAGCGCAGTTTGGTCAAGAGTACAGGTCTGGGTTCACTTTAAGTATATATCAAGTGCTGCCTCCTTGCAGCAGCCCAGTGTCTCTTGAATGGTCCTCCTTGGAGTGCCACGGCATCAGGCTCCCAGTGAACGGCAGCATCCCTTTCCCAGAAACTTTAGCCCTTGCCTTCAGTGTGCAATTATTCTTGTAGGAGACATTCAGGTCATCCGTCCCCCTCGTGTAGTAAGTGACACTTCTACGAATGACTGATGCTTAGCATAGTCAAGGGTCACCTTACCCAGCGCTCAGTGCCGAAGGCTTTCATTGCGGTGTGCATGAACAGTCTTTCAAACTTCCTGCCGGCTCTGCTGCCGGCAGTTCATTAACAGGAAAAAAGAGGCTGGAACTAAATTTTCCAGCAGTGCCCAGACCCCATCGCATCTCTGCCTGATGAGGTGGGAGCCACTGCCAGAGCTCACCACTCCCCTTGCACCATAACCCCGATAACTGACCCGAAACGGTGGCTGCGGGGTTAGGCTGACATCTGGCACGCTACCGGCACCGCTGCCAGGAGGGGAGGGAGGTGGAAACGTTGGCTGCAAGGGAAGGAGCTGGAGGAAGGATGGGAAGGGAGGGGGAGGGACAGAGCCAGGAGCTTCTGGAGCTGCGGGGTGAGACATTAAACCAGAGAAGGGGCAGAATATAATGCTCAGTGATTTTTGTGCAAGCAGACGGCTGCTTCCACAGGACGTCTCAGGGCTAAAGGCAGTGCTTGTTTTCTAGCAAGACACTACAAATAATAAAAATAACAGTTGCAGTTAATTGCCATGTATCCATCATGCCTTGGTTTTCATTTGTCTTAAGGCAGGATGCATTTGCAGATGAATTTAGAAAATAGCTGAGGATCAAATGTTGGTGGGTTTTTTTCTTTGGCACTGATTATTTTGCTGGCTGTTCATGTTCGGTGATGCAGATCTGCATGTGCATTCAAAGCCTGTAGGTAGTGTTACAATTTTCTTCCTGCTATGAGCTTCTGTTTTCTATGCTCACACCTTTCTGGAAGCCTCCTTTCAGGCTACAGTATTCCCTGCTTGGTTTTGTATTAAAGGAATCTTTTTCTCTAAGGGTTGAGAAAAATAATTTCCTTTTAGCTTTTGGTACATAAAGGAATAATACTCTTTTCACCTGCTAAAAAAACAGACCAACATTTCAGAAGGCTGAGCCTGCTACAGTGCGTTTTGTTGAGGAAAAAGCATTTCCCTAAGTGGAGCAGCTTTTCCTGCTGAAGCAGATGTTGACGATGTGTTGTCCTGGTCAAAACCCCGTTCCCCAGCTCTCGGGGTGGTGTGTGTGTGTGTGAGGACTCCCCTGCTGCCCACTCCCATCCCATGCCACCCAGCATGTGGGTTTTGGGAGCGGGTGCGTTCCCGGCATTGTGGGGCAGAGACGGGGGCTGTCCTGCTCTGGAGGCGACTGGGCTTGGTGCTCATGGCTGACCCAGCTTGCCGCGAGCCCTGCTGTGCGAAGTGAGATGGGAGGAAGGCTACAGCGCCCGGTTGTTTATTGAGATCGCCCGTTTCTGTGCCAAGATTGCCACAAACCGGCTTCCTTTTCTTGGGTGCTCTGAGCACGTCGTGTCTGCAAATGGGGGCTGGTGCTTGTGCACCCTCATAAAGATCTTAATTTGTTCAGATGGGAATTTACTATTTTAAAATGGCTTTGATTATCATACGGAAGAATTGTTTACTGGCTGTACATATGCTATGCTGTCTCTGTCCCGTGCTTTGCTAAGAATAGAAACCAAAGCATTACTCTGCGCATCTTACAGCTGTGGCTGTTGAAAAAGTGACTTGCCCAAATGTTTTGTATGTTTGTGGCTGAGTAGGCAATGAAGCTGAAGTTCAAAACTGCCACTTCTCTGCTCAAACCACTAATCAGCATTGCTTCTGAAAGGACTATAGATAGTGTGTGCAAGCTGATACTACAAAAATAAACTTTTCATAACCTCCCTTTGGTTTCTGTAAATCCCCAGACTTGCAGGCCTGCACCATTATCTATAGGCACTCACAAAGCCATCCTCACCACGATGTTCTCACCACTCTATTTAATTGCAGAGGAGCCTTTTGGAGTAGCCTTTAAAAATCCCTATCACCGTTGCACTATCTTCATTAAATGAATGGGGCTGTTGTACATCTGACAGCTGCCATTTTAATGCTGTGGTATTGTATTTCCTTGCAGGAGGCTCAACCTCACGAGGCAGATTAGGACTGAGAAAATCCAGGTTCCATTAGAAACCATTGGAAATGAGTTCCCAAGTTGTTCTAAGGTAAATCAATAATGAATATAATCTCCCTGGCTGGACATAGTGACCGAGCCAACAGTTCATTTAACCACTTTTGGTTTTTTTTAAAGCACTTCCAAAATCATTCCTGTTGAGATTTACTTCTCACTCTGAATTGCTGTTATGAAATTCTCAGGCAGCGTTTGTTTTTGAGTGCTGCCAAAACTTTGGTAATTTCCTCATCCCCATGCTTCAGAGGAATTGTAGTCACTGCTGTGATGCCCAGCCTTGCTTCAGTACCGAGGTAGCCACTAAATTGCTGTGAGTTTGGGAGTGGAGGATGTTGCTCAGCTTGCACGCACCTCCACTCCTAGACGCGCTGCTCAGACCCTGCATCTTGGTTCTGCCTCCTCACACAGTGCCGTGTGAGCCCTACGTTTGGTGTGTCCCCGGCCCCCTTGCCTTCTTCCAGTCAGTGTGTGTAGCTGGGAGCGTGCTCCATGCTAGAGGCACAAACATAATCCTTCATTCGTCACCATTCCTGAGGGCTCTGTCGCGCTGCCTCTGCTGTTTTGAGACTGACCCTGGAAGGGAACAGGAGTTTGGTTACAGAATAATCAAATTGAGAAAGAAGAATCTGTTTCAGTATTACAATAACAGTTTTTTCTAATTCTTAATGTATTTGAAATTAGCTTTAATAAGCAAATTGTCCTTTCTCAGAGCAAATATTCCAAACTCATGTATCTTTCAAGCTAAATATGATAAAGGACCAGTGATTTTTCCTCTTCTGTTTGAAGTAATGCTTGAGTGAAGTGAGGAAGATGATTAACTTGTAAATGAGTGCAAGAATGCAGCCAGCTCCAGTGGCTTTCCATGCTGGCACTGCTGGGTTGCTTGGCACTGTGAGCCTCGTTGGGATCAGGCATGAGCAGGCTATCGTGTCTGTTGGATTATCCAGCACATGTGGGATGGCGTTCATGTGAGCCCTGCTTGGGGCTGGTGGCAGGCGGGTGAGCAACACCCGGTACTACACAGAGCTTGGAAGGGCAGAGTTGCAAATCACGCTGCTTTTTTTATTTTTTTTGGTACCAATTTGAGGTGATGCAATGAGTTTTTGTACTAGATAACTGTTTTGTGTCACATGATAGTCATCTTTTTGATTCTCTAGTAGCTGCCTTGTGATGAAATTTATAATCTTTTGGAAACTCAGCCTTATTTAGCAGTACTTGAACTGTCAGATAGTAAAATAATGTTTCTTGAACCACTTGAATGGGATAAGACTTGGCTTGATGTATGGCTGTGGTCTTAGAAAACCGGTAACTCCTCCTCCTCCCCCTGCACTGATATTACTATCAGATTTTTCTTTTTAGCTGTGGCAAAAAGAAGATTGAGTTGCTAGAGCATGATCTGTTTTGATCAGTAAAAATCTCAGCACTGCTAATTTAGTCAGCTAGTACGTTACAAATGTAGGTTCTGTGTGCTCAAACTGTTCTTAGTTCTTTTACTTAATAAGTTCTCCAGATAGTTGCCATGGAAATAGTCCTGGATTCTGAGAGGATGTAAAGGTCCTGAGGATGCTGGAGCAGTGGCAGCAGTGCATGGTCTTGCACGCTCCAGGCTCTGCTCCTGGTCAAAACCTGGTTTTCCATGGTGGTGCCACCTCTAGGATGGGAACCAGCTTGTTCCTCCCGTGGCTGTCCCAGTTTCCCCCTTCTGGAGTTTTGGGCAGAATTCTCCTGATATTCATAGTGAAGAAAAGTTGAAGAAAATGCTCACTGCTGCTTTTCACTGCTCAGAGGTTAATTACAATTTTCTATCTTGTGTTTGCCCTGAATCGTGCTAATGTGAAAGGCTTTGGCTGTTGCCTTTGCCTTAGCCGAGCCTCTGTGGCTGTGCTGGGGGCCTGCACGGAATTTGAGAAAATTTCCCCTGCTGTGCTGCCGGAGTGCTGGGTGCGGGTCTTGCTGCACCGGGCAGTACCGGCCCCAGCAGTGCCGCAGTAGGAGCCTCTCCCAGGCCCCTGCTGGTGCCGCAGAACAAACCTGCTTCCTCCGGGCCTGTGTTTTCTTTTTCACCAACTTCCTTTTTGTGCAAATGTTGCATTTTCCATGAAGTTTCCTTGCGTCGTTTTCAGACGCAATCATTGTACGTCTAAACCAAACCTGGGTACTTCTTGTTGCTTGAAGTAAGACAACCAGTCCTAATTGCAGGAAAATACAGGTTATTTACCTGGCTTTGTAAGACTTGAAAAATGCTGTATTATTTAAGCTGGAATTGACTTTAGTTTGAAGCAGGGCACAAATGTTTGATGCAGCATATGGGATATGTGAGTCCTCTTGGACAGCAGGATAGGACCAAGTGCAGGAGCTGTAAAAACAGCAGGTCATCTTCCTGCACCTGGTTTTTGCCAGAACAATTTCCTAGGGAAGCATCTCTTTGCAGTGGTAGACACCCTGAAGAAGCTAAAGTTAAGATTTCACTGCCTTCATATAGATATCAGGCCAAACAAACAGTGTGTATATATTTCAAAGGTTTGAAGAGTGGCCATGGTAGATTTAGTTTCGAGGCAAACAGTGGAAGAGGGGTGCTGGTGAGTTGTAGGGACAAAGCCTTGAGGGCTGCTTTCCTGCGTGGTGGGCCAGTACAGAGGGATGCCGTCCCTTCCTTCGTGGTGAAATACAGGTGAATCAGACTTTGGCTGTGCACTTCCAGTTATTAGCTGGAACAAAAATCTACTAGAGATTTTTCCCTTCATTTTTAAAATTTAATTTTATTTTTTCCTCTGGAGAGCTGGTGTGCTTTCTCTTCCACCCCCCGCCCCCACCCTCAATATTTACATATGTTATTGAATAGCTCTTGCTGTGATGCCTAGGAAAACATACAGTGCATCCTGCCCTTCGCGTGGCATGGTAACAGAGATGGAGAACCCTGTCGCACTGCTGAGACATCCCACCTTTCACTCCCCTGGAGCATGCTCGCCCCAAAACCCTACATGTTTCGGTCATCCCGGTGACCAGGGGAAGTCTGAAAGGCAGGTTTTAAAAAGCCAAGTCAGCACTTTAACACAGATTGTTGAGACCCCGGCAGCTCGCAGTAAGAGCCCACCTTCCTGTTCAGCTTGGGGAGGAAGCCAACCAACCCAACCCAGCCAACGGTCCTGCATCCTTTTACACTGCTTTGGGTGTATTAAATTAGCAAGCAGAGTGACAGCTGGGCAGGAGGCTGGGAACAATGCAGATAAAGTTAGCTTTCAGCGATGTGACCCTCTCCAGGCTGCGCGCCAGAAGACTATAAATAATTGATAGGAGCAACCACCCTCGCCAGCACGCTAATGTACAGCGTGGTTCATACAGCGAGCGGAGCTGCATTACCCATTACATCACCGCTGCTCTCAGCCCGGGCTCTCCTATCAGCAATGTAATTTTACTGCTTTTAAATAATAAATTGCACTGGGAGTTGAAATACTCCTTCGCCCCATTCAAGCCTACTAGGGTGTGCAACTACACAAATGAATTTTACATATGGTAAAATAAATTTTGTATCAAGCTAAAGAAAATTTCTTGCAGGAGGAGTTTAGCCCCACGGTCTCGCCCAATATCGGTAACAGGGGTTTAGGGCATCAAAGGCAGGCGGTTCCAGCTAGTGACTTTTGATCTGGCTCGGTGTCTGGAATGATTTTGAAGCTTGACTTGGGGTCACTGGCCTAAGTTCATGGGTGGTTTCAGGGGGTAAAGTTCTCCAGTGTTGCAAGTCAGAAAAATCCCCTTGGCTGCAGCCGTTTCCGTGAGCGGAAAGCGTGCGAGCGGCATGCATGAGCTCTGTGGTTCCACAGCACAGGAGCTTTCACTTTCAATGGCTGTAGTTTTCAAGTAGTGAAAAGACCTTGATGTAACCCAAACCCTGCTTTTTTTTCCCCATGGTCTTTAGAGAAGTCCTGCAACCTCTGCTTATCCACGTATTTGTGTGGAGAAGCTAAAATGTGCTTTGAATATTCCAGGCTCTGGGGATGGGGAGGGACAGGGGAATGTCTACATATGGGGGCGCTTTTGGTGGACTCTTGCAGCATTTTATGCTTACTTGTGTGGGTCTCCAAGGGCTTTGAAAGTATGATTTTTTTTATTTTTTTTTAAATCATGTAACTGCTACACTAGAATCTGTAAGCATCAAAACCTGTTGTGCAGATTGTGGTGCCCCATTGCTGTTAACTTAGTGGTGAATAAATGGAGAAATCAAACTGGAGAGCAGTCAGCTGTTGGTGTGGAAGAGATGAGTGACATTATGGGAAAGCACGGAGCAAGGACCTGTGGTGTGTGAGCAGAGCAGGCTGGCAGCAGTGGGGCACAAAGGTGAAAGATGCTGAAAAGCAGGTGCTGAGCGTGATGCAACTTCATTCAGTGGGACATGGTGCACAGTGGGAGGGTGGGCTCAACTGAGTCCTGTTGGCTTCCAACGTTGCCAAGGAGGGTGCTGATCCCGCTGTGGGAGTGGGGACAGTGAAACGCAGCACTGGGGGTGTGCAGTGTCCTGCAGCGAGACGGTAGCTGGGCAGGGAGGAGAGCCAGTGGCTGGACGGTGCTCCCAGGAGGTGTGCTGGCAGGCATGCTCTCGGACATTGTAATTTTGGGACAACCAGCCTTTTTTTATAGGAGAAATAAAATTTCGGAATGGTATCATAGGAGATGACTTAATTTGTTGAAAGAAGGTAAGGAACAGACTGGCTGAGGGTATGGGTCAGGTAAGATTGGAAGCACATATTGATGGTACAGGGTGCTGGCATGACGGGCTTGTATCTGGATGTAAAATTTCTTCTGTGACTCCTCAGAAAGATCACCTTGCTTTGCTCTGCACTGACTATGAAGTAGATGTTTGGGACCTGCTTTCAGGAGACATCTGTCCTATGTGTGCACCTTTACAAGTCTCAGAATCTGTGCAGGGTTACTGTGAAAACGGTGGCTTTCACACCTTCTAGGGCAAGACTTAAAGAATTATTATTTCCAAATCAGGAAGTGAGCAATGTTGCAGAGCCACATAAGACAGCATAAGCTGCTTACGGTGGATTAAAATGACTGACCGTTTAGCTATGCAATTAGATGGGGAGATGGTGTGATAATTCATGAGTAACTAGCTTACCTGTCCCGTGATATTGTTTATCTCCAGGCACATGTGCACCAGTTTCCATAGGGTGTTTGAGCATTTGCTTTTAAAGGCATAGGTCCCTGAAAAAAAAGGTGAATGTATCTGGTTTTTGTACGGTTTTCTGATGTTTCTTAGCTACCCTGGAACGTCAGGTTTGCCCTTCAGTTAAACCATAGCTGTTTCCAGAAGAGTCCAGGTGTGTGTCACCCCATTGGGCAGGCGGCTGTGCCACAGCGGGGAAGTGGGGCTGCCCGAGGCAGGCAGAGCTGCAGCTCCCGCTCAGAGGGGAGGTGGCTTCCATTTCTCAGGGGGGTCCCAGGCTCCTCTGGCACAAGGCCACAGGCTGCCAGGCCTGCGACGATGGTGGCACCAGCCTTTTTGTGCCCTTCTGGAAGCGAGACACCCAGTCTCTTGTCCTACCGATACCATTAAGAACGAGTGCAGCACCCAGGAGCTGCCCTGCAGTGGGACCTAACAGGAGGCAGGACAGCCCACGGGAAACGAGGGTGTTTTCCAGGGATGCTGAGCTGCATCAGCATCTAGGCATTGCATGTGCTTCCAAGAGGATCTTGTGGTTATCAGGCAAAGGTCTTCAGATGACGAGGTGATGCTTGTTCTCTCAAGCTGTGGAGCATGTCCATCCCTGCAGAGGTTTGAGGTGTTATTGACTTAGATTTGCAAATGCTCTGGACATAGGGAAGCTTTTATAGGGCAGTAATGTGTAAGATATTTCAAACTGTTTATTGGGCCTGCCAGATGGCTTTGGGGCTCTGGGGCAGTCTGACTGCCTGCAGCGCTGTGGTCAGTCAGTCCCTGCTGCGGCAGCCATCCGTCCGGCGCATCACTGCTGTGAGGCTCTGAGTTCCAGGACCAGCAATTCAGCAATGCCAGGTTTGCTTTTCCCCATCCCGAGAACTCTGCCTTACCTTCTCCGGCTCAGCAGCATCTCCTTCATCTCTCACAGGTGTACAGCTTAGCAAACGTATCCAAAATGCTTGAAGATTTTGGCCAGCTCCAGTTTGGAGAGCTGGCTGATGGGAGGTGTGGTGCACGTATGGGAAACGAGCTCAGCCCATGCGAATGTGTTCAGCGTGTCTCTTTTCATAACAATGTGACTGGATCAGTTATTTTCTTGGGTGATGGTGACAGGTCACTTTGTGGCCAGACAGGAGCCCAGCCCCGCAGATGTACTGGCTGTACCTGGGGCACAGTGGTTCTCGTACTGATAAAGCAATCCAGAATTTTAGTGTCTCTCTGAAGATTTGACTCCAAAAGCTCTGAGGTACACAAACAGTCATGCAGGCTACAGAGAGGGACTTCCAAAAAAAAAAAAAAAATTAAATAGATTATAAAGATGCCAAATAGACATCCTGGAGATCTGCTGAGGGCAGAATGCTAGCCTAAGCCTCTGCTCGTGCAAGCAGAAGAAAGGCAGGAAGCAGGAGATGCTGCTGCACCTCCTTGTCTGGGACGTCATCAGCCTGGTCCCACGCTGGCTGACCCTGGCCCACACGGTCCCCTTCTCCCCCTGCGGTTCTCAGAAACTTCATCCTTCCCCTGCATCTCACCTTTCCGAGCGCTCAGGAAAGGGGCTTTGCTATTCTTAGCATCTCGGCAGAAGTGCTGCCGCTCCAGCGAGACGCACACAGGAGCCTTTGATAAAAGGAGCAGGGGAGTAACCATGGCAGGCTCGCTGAAGCTGGTAACCATGGATTACAGAAATTAAAGGCATAAAGCAAATAGCAGGATTATCTTTGGCGTGGTGGTTTTCTAGTGAACAGAAAGCATTACCTGACTTCCACATTTAGGTGAGGCACTGTAAATTACCTGTAGTTAAAAAATAATGCTAATTAAATTCAAATGCAATAACGATTAACACTGCTGATCTCAATTCACTGAATTTCCCTGCAACTCTTAATTGACAGAGAAAAAAAACCCAGCCCTGTACAGAAAAAAGGAGGGGGAAATTCTTGCTTCTGGCTCTGTGCTGCATCCTTTTTCTGATGCAGCTGTCAAGTTTGCATTTTCCATTTCCCTAGCCTTATTATTTTTTATTTTTAATGCAGGGCGCTTCACAAATCTGATGAGCTTGATTTGCTGGTCCCTTTGTAGGTGAGCGTGCTGCGGGCAGGGTGCCTGGTGGGCCAGGTCGGTATCTGGGGAGCTGGCCTGAAGCACTGCCCGTGCCGCACCCAAGGGACCTCGCCAGCTGCGCAGCAGACAGGTGGCACGTGGTGAGTGCCGACACCGAGCTCCCCCGGCACCCCATATCCCCCTGCACCTTCCTTGCCCTGATGTAGAAGACACTCTGCCTTTCTCTTCCCTTAATCATCCGGAGGAGAGGGCGAAGGAGCCCGGGTGGCTTTGTGCTGCAGGAGCAGCGTTCCTCGGGTCCGCTTAGCATGCAAGCTGTGTTCTTTGCACAGCAAATTTTGCTTTCAAGTTCAGCGAGTGCTAAGACTCTGCCTAAATGGGCCTGCTAAAGATATTTTTTGACATTTGAAAATCCTATTAAGCCCATTTCTCCCCTCTCCTCTCTCCCTCCCGGTGTGCCAGTTTAACATGGAGGCACTGCAAAGGTTTCTTTAGCCGGCCGGGTCACATCCTGCACAACAGACCTCAGAAATATGGGTCACAACGAAACGAGGAAAACAAAAAGGTTATTGTCCTCATGTCTTACGCTGATGGCTGATTGAGGGACTCCCTAAACGGACAGTTTAAGATCTTAATGAGGTACCAAACATGAGGTAATGCAGAATATGCCCCTTTCATGCTGTCTGCTTGCCAGCATGGCCTTCCAGAAATGGGTTCCTCCTGTGTGTTCGTGCCTGATGCTGCTTTAACTCTTCTTTACCAGGGGCACGGGCCTGGCAGCACATCCTTAAAGCGGAGTTTGCCACGGTTCCTGTTCACAGTTCCTGCATGAGTCAGTGATAAAGCCCATGAGCGCATTGTTTATTTTCTTATTTACAAATAATTCTCCTAAGTTGAGGTTATTGCTCATTGGCTTTAAGCACAGGGTTGTAGGCTGGAGCAGGTCTCCTTTAGCCTGCTTCATGCTGTGTGAGGTTATCTGCAGATTGTTCTCCAGGCTTTTTAAAATTAAATTTGAAGAGGGATTTCTATTAAATCCTGGTTTCTGGGAAATTTCTGAGAGTAGCCTGCAGTGGGGCAATCACCAGTTGTCCAGGTAGGTGTGTAATTACACAGGTTTTGGGGAGCAGGGATGCAAACAAGTTTGCATACATTGAATTACAGGCAGTGTTTTAATAGTATGTTTTTTAGGTCTTGGCTTTAATCCAGAATTTTTTCGTGCTATTATCCTCTATTTACAGCTTTCAGAAATCAGCTGATGTCACTGCACATATGTTTAGAGCCGTTGCTAAGGTGATTAGCTCCAGAATTCAACGCCTACGCAGTCCTGATGAAAAGCTGAGAAACTGCTCGGCAGCGTCTGTTCAGAGTGGTGCATTGTCGGCTTGAACTATTAAGAACCATAAAACAATATTACCCAATTTTAGGGTAAATACGTTGGCCTTGACTGATAGTCATGCATCAGGTTTTACAGGAACAGAGGCTTTATCTGGCATGTTTAACGAAGTCTGAGAACATTTTTCACTGAGAAAGCATTTAAAATTACCCGATTCCTAATTTCCATGAGCCTGTGCAGTGTTGGCAGGGTTTCCTCTGCCTGCCGACTTGGGAGGCAGAAGGTGGCAATCCAGGAGCAGGACTGCTGCCTCGTAGATGTCTAATGTCTGTCCCATCGCTCGGTCAAACTTGCAGAGTGCACGCAGCAGAACAGTGGACTGCAGCCCAAGCGTGGGTGCTTTGCAGCTGAAGCGTTGCCCAATATCCCATTCAGTGGTCAGCCGCTCACGTTAAACTGGGAACTGTCCTGTAACCACCACAGTGACTGGGACACACAAGACGGTATGTCTTGCTGCTTCCCAGCGTTGCCTGCTTCTCAGCTGAACAGAAATCACTCCTGAGAGGAGATGACCGCCCACCACCTCAATTTCCATGTTT
Organism: Falco peregrinus; assembly: GCF_023634155.1. Lineage (NCBI taxonomy): Eukaryota > Metazoa > Chordata > Aves > Falconiformes > Falconidae > Falco > Falco peregrinus. The sequence continues at coordinate 4,068,844 of NC_073734.1, forward strand.
TCCATTTTCAGGCATCCAGCTTGTGCAGTGCTCCAACAGAAGGACGCTGTCTCTAGTGGGAGTCTGTCCTCTTTTAATAGAAATTAAAGTAATTTACCTTCCTCTCCCCTTTTAAAGAACAGTATCAAGTTGCCTTTACCGGTGGGGCTGATGATCCTGTTACCTACTGGGCTCCTGCTTTCAGTGCAGCAAAGAATAGCTTTTATTCATGGCAGAGAAGCCATGAAATACAATAAAGCTGCCCATAGCCTGCACCAAGAACAGGCTACCAGATTACATTTTAAGAGCGTTGTAGGCGAAAACCACTTTTCGGTTTAAGTCGGTGCATGAAATGTGTATGAAGAAATCTTTTTTCCAGTCTAAGGTACTTTGCTGTCCTTTAAAAAGAATTATAATAAAATAATCTACCATTTACAGTGTGAAGAGATGTGGATATGTATATGTATTTTTTCCCCCAGTCATCTAGTGCACAGTAAGATTCTTAGATGATAACAAACATTTTCTTCCCTGGGAGCTCACTGTTCTCTCACTGATTATTTTTTTCCTCTTTCCCTTTTTTTAAAGCATACCGGCTAAGGCTTGACCTAGTTTGGCTGTGATCACAACGTGAAACAGTGTAAATGTTCACCTAACATAGCTACCTATATTTTTGTTCTATAGGCTGTGCAAAAATAGCCATGCACAGCAACGAGCTGTGTGTGAGTACCAGTGCAGCATGTGGTTTTGCAGGGACCAGGGCTGAAAAGATGGTTTTGCTCATTCCCTTCCCTGGTCTCTGTGTCAGGGGCTCTCTCAGGGTGCAGGCAGAGGTTGGACTGGGCAGTGGGAGGGGAGGTGTTTGTCTGCAGGAGTAAAACCTCGTTAACAGCTCCTGTCCCCCACTGAAACGAGGAGGCTTGGCTAATGGAACAGGTGTGCTGGCACCACTGTGGGAAGCACACATCCCTGGGTAGCTAATTTTAGCATAAAATATAAATTGTGTTAATTACTGACTGTGGGAGAAACACTGGGTCAGGGGTGTGCAAAGGTGCTTGCATCATCCGAAACACATTTGTCCATTCGCAGGGTGAACTGGGATGTGTTGCATTTGCCGTACAGCTGCACCCCAGCACCCCATTACTCTTGCCTGGGCTGGTGGCTGCTGCCTGTGGTCACATGCTGCCCTGCGCGGGTCTGCAGCGTGCGTGTGGCCAGGGACCTTCCCAGGGGGTGTCCTGCCTGCCCGAGCTGGTGCACGCACAGCCCAGCATCGCTAGGCGTCCTCCCTGCAGCTTAAATGCCCCCAGTCCTATGATTTCTGGTGTGGCCTTTTCTTTCAAGAAGTGGCTTGATGGGGATGGTTGCGGTCTCGTTGCATGGATTCCCCCGTTGGGGTCTGTACCGATCCCCTTGGAAGTTTCTGATGAAGGAGAGCAAATAGGTTGATGCAGTGCACCATCCTTCCACCCAGCCTGGCTCCCGAACTGTCCTCGGGCCCCTTCCCGGCTCCTCCTCCCCCAGCTTTCCTGTCCTGGGCTACAAAGATGTTCCCAGGGCTTGGGGAGGGTGAATAGAGGTTGCACAGCCCAGTTCCCGCTCCACTCCGTGGGGCCTAGAGCCCGGGAACAAAACCCAGATTATGGCCTTTCTCTGCAGAGCTGAAGGGGCCAGGGGGACATTGATATGCAGATCCTGTGTGTCGGGGAACCGCAAGTGGCATTGTTTTGAAATGTCCACATGTAGGGTTCATGAAGCGATTGAGAAAAGAAACTAAGTGAAATATTCCGTGCTGAAGCGTGATACGAGAAATGCTGTGGTGATGTAGCAATTTTCTAATACAACCATATTTCCAGGAGGCCTTGACTACTAAACTACACTGTTTATATAGAATTTGCGCGCTTTCCCAACCTTCTAATTTTCTAGGGTTCACTTTAAATGGATTTTTTTTTTTTTTTTGTTTAGCTCTCCATTTGCAGTAATGACATCAAAAATTTGAAAGTGATGTTTGGCTGACTTTTGTTCTGCTTACCTGGGGCCAGGCTAACGCACACAAAAGCAGTGGGAGGACTGGTGGTTATCCAGTGCTTTTTAAACAAGATTCTTGTGCTTTACCCTCTCCCGAGAGCAGCACAGCGCTGTTCGAGTGCACCCTGCTCCTTCTGCACACCTCTTGGCTTGTGGCAGAGCAGGTGGCTTCCCGAGGGGCTGCCCATACTGAGCAGCTGGGATGAGTACCTGTTCGTGACCCACTGGTCCTGAAGCTCTGTAAAACATCGAGGTGAGCCCTTTGCTTTGTTGTGACACAGGGGTGGCAGCATGCATGCGGCACACCGCAGGAAAACGCTTTCTACACCAAAACTTGATGTGAGCTGTGGGAGCCAGAGCCCATCTCGTAACTTTCCAGAGGAAAAAATGCACTAAACAAGAAAAGTTGGTGGGCTTGGTTGGGCCGGCCTGTCTGCTCTCGGGGAGTTACTCGCTTGGCGTTTGCTACTTTGATGTTGTTTCCTTGCACAGTGAGCCCCTGCTAACAAAGTGCTTGAGAAAGCTTGCAAGAACACAGCAGCCAGCTTGCTGGGATGACAGGCAGAGCATGCACACCCTCCGTCTGAGCTGCTCTTTCAGCTGTGTGTGCCTGCGGATGGGCACTGCTGGGGCTGACACCAAAGGCGAGAGGTTGAAGGCTCAGTAAAATTAGAAAAGAGCTTGGCTTTTTGGGCTTGTTTGTTTGTTTGCTTGTTTTTTTAAACGGTGCGTTGAGGCGGGTTATTGTAGCACGAGTCGCTGGCTTGCCTGTTGCTCCTCATAGCATTGCAGGTGTGTGGGAGCGTGTTGTGCTTCGTCCCCATAGCAGTCTGGGGCTCAGTGATGAGCTAAGGGGTAAAAAGAGGATTGAAGCAGCAAGGGTCCAGCAGGCAGGTGGGGGGGAGCCCCAGGTACACCTGGCATGTGAATTAACCACCGGCTACTCTGGGAAAAGGAGAAGGCAGCTGGGTGGTAGGTTTGCAGACAAGGAGCTTAGCAGGTTTTGAAACCCAGGAGGTCAGTTTTCTGGGCTAGCTTTGGGAGCGGGGAAGCACTGTCCTGTCCCTTTGGTTTGGTTCAGCTGCTTCAGAGCGCAAGACCCCCGGTGAGGGCGGCCAGCTGCGGCACAGCTACGAGAGCGGCTTCCCGGGTCAGCCTCTCGCTCATCTGGCTCTGAAGTTCAAGGCTGCTGCTCGGACCCTCCTGGCAGCTCTTGATCTGTGATGGCCATCGAAAAGCTAAAGAAGCAACAGATAGCCGAGGTTTTATCTTAGTATGTAAGAGTTTTAGGAATTGTACCTTAAATAAACAAACCAGCAAACCAACTCATGACTCCACAATGGCATTGCATGGCATCATGTGTTCTGTGTAGCGGAGAAGTCTGTGGTTTCTCCCCTGCTTTGGAGGAACGCAAGCATTCCTCGAGTGAGAAGGTCTGCACTTACCAGCGCTGCTGGGCCAGTCATGCTGCCAGCATCTGCAGAAAGAGGGAAATATTGCACTTTTTTTGCTGTTTCTAGAAAAGTCTTCTGTCTTGCTTTCAGCCTCGCTGCTTTGAAGAGTGCTGGGCTCTCTTCTAGTCTTCAGCCTGCTCCCGTGTTGGGGCATTTAATAGCTCCTGCAGTTCCTGGCCTACAGACATCATCTTCTGTGGTCTGGGTGCAAGTGGGGATTTGCATGTGTGCGGGAGGGGTGTAGCCACGCGCACCTGCCTGAAGATTTGAGCTTTTATTCTGGGAATCCAAATATAGTGCCATGTGATCAAGTGCTCATGAAGAAATCAAGTAATCCATACTTGGGACAAGTCCAGGGTTTAAAATCGGTAATAGCCTTGTTCCCGGGCTCTGCAGCATGTGCTGTGCTGAATAAATTTTGAGAGTCAAGGTCTTTGCTTCTGATGGTTTAATTTGGACAATGAGTATCACTTAATAGTAGCATTTTATTACATTCGTTTCACTCTTACTTTTCAAAGAATTCTTCTGATGCATTCAGGCTCCTGCCCTTTGGATGCTAATGGACTTCTGCTGAGATTTTGTTTTTGTTATTAGGTAGCACCAGGGCTCCCATTTGCAGGGGCTTGGTATGAAGAATGCTCTGCCCTGAGACAATGCCTCCATTCACCGGCCCTGATACAATGGTGGTGGAACAGTTATAATGTAAATTAGTATGCAAAGCCCCATCCTAATCAATGCGTTTTGCTCGGTGTCTGTGCGCTGCATGTACCACTCCTGCAAAGTGCTGAGTTGTTCCTTCTGCACAGCCAGACCGTCCTGCACATTTCAGTGCTAAAATAGATGTGTTCCTGAATCAGTTTTTAGAAAGCAAGAAAAAATTCCCCGTTCACAAGAGTGGAGCATCTGCAAAAATCGTGGTAGATGGAGACCAGCTCTGTGTGATATCCACAGCTATTTTTGCCTGTCCTTTTTGAAGTAAAACCACTACAAATAATGGTTGGTCCTTGCCTCCTACATCTGTGTGGACTGCTGGAGCAGGGGGACAGTGCAGTGCTGGCTGTTGGGGAGAGCAAAAGGTGCTCCCCTGAGAGAAGCCTGGCTCACCACCCCGGCACCGCACAGTACCGGTGCCTTTATGTGCAATATTGCTCATCTTCCTAAGAGCTGCAGGTAAGCATTAACCTGCAGCAGATTATTTTTGCAACCTTTCATATATTCTTTTAGGCCATGCATGTTGGCCCTTGTTACTGACCGTCACAAACAGCAGCTACATGGCAGAGGTTTTGTTTGATGGAGTGATAACAGCGTTGTTTTGTCCCAGCCTGTAGTTATTAATGGCTTTTAAATGCTCTTCTGGCAATAGAGCTGTGTAGTGTAAAGTGAAAGAAAATAAGGAGTTCTTTGGACTGGCCTGCACAAATCCAGCGGGCTGGAACATGAAGTTTCCCAGTCTATAACCAACAAAGTAATTGTGCCTGAGCAGGGGGAAAGCCTGGCAGAGGATCTGCAGCTGTTTGGTGGCAGTGGTTGAGGAGACGGAATCATCCCAAGGTCCAAACTGAGGCAGCTCAGGGAGAAGCAGAAAGGTCAGGATCCTCTGCCAGGCTTTCCTGGCATCTGTGCACCATGCTCCCTGTCATTTTGTGAGTGTCGTGGTGCTCTTGTCGCCCAAAGCCGGCTCACAAACCTGCCTGCGTAAGAAACCGTTGCTGTTCAGTGATAGCCAGGCCTTGAGAGAGTGTTTGGCTGGTGTTTCTGCATTGCTGTAGCAGGACAGCATGGCATGTTAGAGGAATTTGCTGGAGCTTTTACCAGAGGAGCTGTAAGCAGAGGCTGTGCATGAATCCCAGATTTTATAGCAACCTTTGCAAAGCGTCATCGTAGAGAGCCTGGAACAAAGCTCTGATGCACTGGGAAATACCTGTATCTTTTGTGAAAGCGGTGTATGGTTCTCCATTTGTTCCTTTGATATAACACCTTTTGATCTAATGACAGAGTAAATTAATCCATCAGAAAGTGGGGAACAGGGACTCGGATAAATCCTTGCAGAAATAGGGGAAAAAAGGCTAATGGAGGAGCATGGTGCCACACATAGGGGCTACAGCGTGATACATCCTCACTACATAAATGCGTGGTTCTAGCCAGGCAGAATTGGTTTGTTCATCCAAAGGTTAAGCTGTGGTCCAGAGGAGGATACCAGATTAATTTAATTTGCTGTCATTCATCCTAGCAGAGGGCAGCGTAGCCACATTTTGCTGTAAATCCAATACCAAAATATCCCATAGATCCCAGTATCATGGGATGTGCTGGATGCATGGCGTAGGCGCAGCCTAGGAGCCCTGCCTGGGCTCATGCGGTGGTAAAGCATTGCTTCTGCCAGGGTCAGTGCCTGTGCAGACCCGGTGCGTCCCGGCACAGTGTGGCACCTGGTGCTGCAGCGTGGAGCTTGTATCTCATCAACGTCCCTGTGCCGTGGGAGCTGCTGGCGTGCCAGTCCCTGTGCCGTGGGAGCTGCTGGCGTGCCCGTCCTGTCAGCTCCTACGGGGCAGGCGCATGGGCGCTGTGTGCAGCAGCTCGGCCCTGTGGGATGTATTGGCTGAGGCCGGGTGTGACATGGAAGCAGCTCTCTGGGTGCTGTGTCAGAACCGGCTCCGGAGCAGCATGGCCGCGCTGGTGCAGTGCCGCATCCCGGCTAACAGCCCTGAGCTGGCTCGCCTCTGCGCCGCAGATAATCTCAGCCTGGATAATCTGGCCGCGGAGAGCTGGGAGTCAGTGGCATTAGTGAACCTCTGGGCCCAGAAAGGTGTGGAGGTTGTGGGAACAACCTGGTGATGGTCCAAGCATCTGCCAGAGAGGACTGGGGGTGAAGCGAGGGCTGCCCGAGGTGGCAGAGACCTACTGTTGCTTGTAAAAAAACCCAGCAAGATCAGGAAACACACGGTTTGTCCTTACACCCTCTGGTTGGTACCTAAAGTAAACAATTAACGCTTTGTGTTGCAAAAGCTGGTTTTAATCTCTCAATTTCAGTCATGAGGCTCCAAGGTGAAAGGGTTTATAGAAACTGAAATGAATTGGGCCCGTCCCCTTCAGCACTGGGGGGTGGCTGCCAAGTGATGTAGTCCTGGCATAGCCAGACTGTGTGATCCAACATGCCAGGAGGCACAAGAGGCCGCTCTGCTGCCCGGGCTGGCCTGCGGAAGGGTCTGGAACACAACGGGTGCCGTGGCTGGGACAGGAGGCTCCAGAGGTCCATCCCTGGTGGCTCCTGGCATGGTGCAGCAGCCTGTGGTGGAGTACCACTGGATTGGTTTGTTAGCGACTGGCATTTAAGGCAGTTGTAGCTGAAGTCTGGCCTTAAGGAGTCTTGTCACTCGTGCTATTTTCTGTGAAGGCTTGTTTGACCTCTGTCAAGTGGCAAATTAGCCAGGCAGTGTAGGTTGGAGACCTGGCCCTCAAGTCCAGCCACACTGAGCTACTTTACTGAGCTGCAGCTCTTGTGAGCATCAGCACTGTGATGGTGTCCGGGTGCCAAGCCTGGGAGTACAGGAGGGTCTCGGGGCTGTGTCGAGGTGGTGCCATCACCATTCTGCCTCTCCAGCTGCCAAGAAGAACAAGTCCAGGAGCTGATGCCATCCAGAGGAACTCCACTGCAGAGGGATTTTTCAGCCCAGGCAGGTTCCGTGATTCAGCTCACGGCATGGCCCTGAAAGCGATTGCTCCTGATGGAATGAGATGACAGGTGGCAGGGGAAGTGAAGGCGGCTTCAGCCAGCAATTCTGGCAAAAGCAGCACTCGGTGAGCGAAGCCGTGAGCGCCCGCTGTGGCGTGGGGCTGAGTCGATCAGAGGCAGGCAGCAGTGACAGCGGTTTCGGTCACCCAAATGCCTATTGATTTGGCGTTAATTCAGGACACAGTTCAGGGAACTGCTGCCTGGATGTTCGCAGTGGCTTTCTGTTCTGGCTGTGACACAGGCAGCTGCCCCCCAGCTGCTGCCACGTCAGAGGGATACCAGGCTGGCAGCAGAACTGGGTGTAAAAAATTGCAAAACGTGGTTTAAAACTGGATAAATTCCTTGATCTACTTGGTAGTGAGCATTGGAATGGCTGATGGAAAGCAGGAAGAAACCATGGCGATGTTTCACGAAAAGCAGTGTAAACCACTATTTCGCTGGAAAGCAGACAATTTTTAAGAAAATGTGATAGCAAGTCATTAGAAAGGCTGAAAAGCATATTGAAAACTTGCAGCGTTGCTGTAGGAATTTAATATCAGTGAGGTTCCCAGGCAGTGACTCCATAGAAGCGCAGAGGGGGACAGGAGGCTGGAGGAGTCATGTGCATTTAAAGGAGATGAATGAGAGATGGCTTGGGACGTGTCCTCATCACAAATGAATAAGTAAATAATGTGGGTCTGACCTTTACTGGGTGTCATGATGGTGTTTGCAGCCTGTGTTCTTGTGTAACGGCCACTCACCCTGATCAGCAAACTTAACTCTGCGGTAAGATTGGTTTTTTGAAGTTCTTAAGGCTTCTTAATGGACTTAGAGGGGGATTGTAAGAAAGATGGGGACAGACTTTTTAGCAGGGCCTGTAGTGATAAGACAAGGGGTAATGGTTTTTAAAAAAAAAAAGGGTAGATTTAGATTAGAGATGAGGAAGAAATTCTTCCCCGTGAGGGCAGCGAGGCGCTGGCCCAGGCTGCCCGGAGCAGCTGTGGGTGCCCCATCCCTGGCAGTGTCCCAGGCCAGGCTGGACGGGGCTGGGGGCAGCCTGGGCTGTGGCAGGTGTCCCTGCCCCTGGCAGGGGGGGACTAGATGGTCTTTAAAGTCCCTTCCGACCCAAACCGTTCTGTGACTCTGTGACGTAGATTTACAGGGTAACCTGTAAATTTTAAATTTAAATTGTTTGCCTTTTATTGTATGGGAGAATTTAGCACTGAAAAAAATGTAAATCCTATGGAACTCAGAATCAAAAAATGTTAAGGGTAGCAAAGAGTTTTAGGGCTTGCTAAAACAGACAAATAATACCAGTTTTTATAAAATGTAGCCGGGAATAATTTCTACACAGGGGCTACGTTCAGCTGTCCTTCCGAACCTGAGCTGCCCTGGCCACTTGGGAAGGAGCTGCATTCCAGAGCGTGTGTGTGGGGGGGGTAATCGCCCTTGAGATCTTTTCTTGCTGTTTGTGTCTTGGGCGAAATGTTTCTCTTGCTGCTGTTGTATAGAAGGAGGGTTTGTGGGGGAACACCAGTCGGTGAAGCCCCCTGGTGCGCTGCCGTCTGGGCTGTGGGAGCTGCTGGGCACGGGCAGGTGTTTCCTGGCTCCAGCCGTTCGGTCTCTGATGGCTCAGGGCACACCGACCCCAGCTGATCAGCTGCTGCAGCGCAGCAGTTTGGAGTGATGGGGTAGAGATAGACTTTACCCATACAGTGCTGAGGTGTTAACATTTTCCTTTGAATTTTAAGCAAATTGCTTCATGTGCAGGCTTGGTTGTGACTCACACCCTTGGGCTGATGGCAGCAGCAGCGTGTTTAACTTGCACTACAGTGAGGGCAAAACTCAGCTGAAGACTGGAGTCACGTGCCGCAGGTGCAAAAGACGTAAGGATGGGAGAGAAAACCAGCCCGGGTGAGGTCCCCTGACCCAGCGGATGGACCCCTGTCCATCCAGCACGGCAGTGGCAAGCCAGCTGGGAGAGCCTGCTTCCAGCTCCAGACTGGCAGTGTTCCCTGCAGGCACACACACTTATGGACAATATATTATGGCCCATCAAAAGTAGAAACAGGTGCTTTCTAACATTAGAAAATCAGAAAATTGTCCTCTTCATGGCATAAAGGTCTTCCCTCTGTGCTCTGTGAAATGCTTAGTGTGCCATTAAAATGGGAGAAAGTGGGAATGGTATTGTGGGTGATCTTTGATTCCACATTGACAGACTATGGAAAGCTGTACTGCTCATTTTAAAAAAAAAAAAAAAAAAAAAAAAGCAGGAAAGTCAAGCTGAATTAAATGTGCTGCTTATAGCTGTTCCTGTAAAATCATGTGGCGGCTTAAGGGTCCAGCAAGGTGGGGAAGTGCGAAGCTGTAAATGGGAAATCTTATGGGAGGTCTGAGGCTCAGGAGAGAGAAAAAGGAGGAAAAAAACCCCACAAACCCAGAAAGGTTAGAGCCAAAGGAATGGGCTTGGCTTCAAATCCTTGCACTTTTACTTAACTTAGTGAAAATAGGTTGTTACAGTGTATGGATCATACAGAAACAGGTTGGGCATAGGTGGGGATGTGAAAATGCCTTTGGGTTCGGTCAGTGGAAATCTCTGCCTACATAGATGGGCAGTGAGATACGGTGATGTGATACGAATGGATCATATAGGTCCCGTCTGAAGCTGCTGCTTCTCCTCGCTCTCCAGTGGTCTCTGCTGGAGTGGGAGGAGAGGGAAGGCTGGGGAAGCCTTTGAAGGTCACTGTGCTCCCGAGCTGTTCAGCGTAATCTGACTCGCAGAGCAGCGCACCAAGCCCGCCAGCCATCAGAAGAACATGAAAGAATTTCTGTGCAGTTCTATTTATATTGATATTCTCAAAAACATGGCGAGTAAAAAGCTTTTAGAACCATTGGGGAGTTCATTTCAAGTATTGTAGCTATGCAGCCTGCGCTTTCCTTCCAAAAACAAAGACAAGGGCAGGGAGGACCGGAGCATACGGACTGAGGTGCTTTGGTGATTGCCTCTCCAGCAGCACCGAGCAGCCCGGTGGGGCAGGAGCCTGCACCGGGGCAGGAGCCTGCACCGGGGCAGGGTACAGAAGAGCCCGTCTCAGGCTTTAGACTGTGGCATGTATCTGCGCTGCTGGATCAGGCTGCTCTGTCCCGGGGCTGTGTCTGCTCTGGCTGAACGCTCCAGTGGGAGCAGGTTTGTACAGGAACCCTGTCCAGACCAGGCTCTGACTAATTCAGTTCAAACCCCAGTGCATGATGCGTGCAGGCACTTTGTCCTGGTGCCAGGCAGGGTTTTAAAATGTGGCTGCGTTAGCTACCTTGAAAAACATCTCGTCTTATTACTGCAAGTTCCCTTAGAAAAAAATGCTCACACAAGAGTCGTTTTTAAAGTGAAAACTGAGCTGCTTGCTGCAGCAACGGGTGCATCCTGAAATCCTTGACAACTGCCTTGTAAAGTAATCTTAATGCCTATCTGTCTTGACAGCGCCTCTTAATGGCTTACTAATAATGCTGTAAGATTTGCTGGAGCTCTGCCACAGCCCTGCTGTAGGTTTGTAATGGTCTACTAAGCTCTCCTCCAACCTGAGATCCCCCCAGTTTTCCACGATTTAACAATTCCTCCAAACTGGGTAGCTTGGAAGGTATTTTCCAAGTGTCCTGTTGTGGGAAGGCGGCTGGAGCGGGCAGGGAGGTGTCTTCTCGGCAGTGTTCAGGAGTACTTTCAGTTGTGGTAGAGCTGTGGGTTCATTATCATCTATAGCCATTTTGTCAAGGGTGATACAGGAGCTACAAGGATTTCTAGGAATTAAAATAATTACATGAATTCCACAAGCAAAAATTCCAGCTCCATAAACACATTTTGCTACAACGTTGGTTTTGTGCCTGTCCTTATGGGAAAGGGGTCGTGTAATCCAGACATACAGCACTGGATTAAATTATTGTGTGCTGTAGGGTATTAAATCTCAGTTTTTGCTCTCCTGTGTGTGGGGGAGGGGGATTACTGGTACAGACCAGCATCGCAGCTAAGCTGAAGGATGTTTTTTAATCTAAAGTAAAATAGCAAGCAGAACTCTCACTACATACCTGGGCTTTAGTCATCACCAAAGAAGGTTTCGTGTACAATCCTGACAGCTCTGCCAAAGGGTGGGTGACTCCGGAGCATTTCTGGGGGGAAGAGAGATGTCAAAGCGAAAGCAAATGGAAGTGAAGAGCTTAGCTAGTGAAATATTTGAACGGTCAGCTTTACTTGGTAAATGTTTGGGAGAATATGTAGGTTCAGCCAAGTAAATGAAGAATCCTTGGACTAAACAGGGAACAGAATTCATCGTAAGTCCGGATTTTGTATTTAAAAAGTACTGACATGCTGTGTGCTCTAGCAAACAGGCAAGTGCCAGGCTCTCCTCTCCGGCCAGTCCTTCCTCCCACTCCCCTGGGGTTAACTTACGCCGTGTTAATAATTACTAGAATGTACTTTCAGGCAGGTTATTTGTTTTCCCTCCTCATGATGTGCAAGAGCGGATAATGAAATTAATTTGCACACTTTGTGAGTTTGCAAAGCTGGCTTCAGCCACGTTGCCACGATACTGTGCGGGTGCCAGCAGCTCCCGGGGCCGGTGTTTGCACAGCCGGGGCAGCAGGCTGCTATCGTGGGTAAACAGAGCTCGGAGGGGAGATGGGATGTACCCAGCCATGAGAAACGCTCTCTCCAAAGCCAGCGTGGAGCATGCAGGCTGTAAAACCCCTTCCCAATGCAGAGCGTTTAACTCTGCTGATGCCAATCAGTTAAGCAGGTAAACAGCCAAAGGAAACCCTGAAATTCCAGCGTTGCTCCTGCAGATTGTGGAGCTCACGGTACTGGCACTCAGGCACAGCAGAGGAGCCTGCCGGTGAATTCAGATACCATACTATACCCTTGTCTTTAAGTAATGAGTCCCGTACCCTCCAGCTCGGGGTTTGTGGTATGCAAGCCACGGCGTTCTCTGGGAGCGCTGGGCAGTGGTCCTCAGTGCTGGCCAGGCTCTGCAGGGCTGTTCTTGGTTACAACTTGCTGACAAGGCTGCATGGTCTGCGGGAAGCTCTGGGGGGGGGTGGCAGGGCTTCACCGTGCAGAGGGTGGGCACTGCAGCTCTGGGTGTTTTCTGTCCCCCTCGCCTCTGTGCTTGGCTGCGGGGTAAAAGCAGTTTGCAGGCATAGACCTGGCTGAGCCATTTTCTGCGCCCTAATTCACCGCACAGGTATGTGCAGTAAGGGACCAAGCCAGGAGTGTGAAGCACCAAGACTGTCCAAGCCTGACACCCCTGTCCTGCCCTTGAGACCCCCTGGGGCTGAGCCCCCTGTCAGCACCCTGGTGGGCATCTGCGTCCTGGCACGGGTGGGAGTGGGCTCGGTGTGGCCGTGTGCTGGACTGGTACTGCCATACAGCCCAGGGTTGCGTCCTGGATTTTGAGAAGGTTTAGTCCTCAGATCACGGAGACAGAAGCTGGTTGTGCTCGCCTCTCAAGGCTGTTGTTCACAGGCGGTGTGGTGCCTGGTGCAGTGTTACCGGGAGAACCAAATGTCTCCTTTGCCTGCTGTGATCCTGATGAGAGCACGTGTGCGGTCTGCCAGGTGCCAGCCACGTCTGCCTGGTGCAGACCTGGGGGACCAAGTATAAATAGTACTGCTCTGGTCGTACCATTCCTACCTGTATCTTAATGATTTATGCTCCAAGGCTTGGCTCTACAGGCCCCTTAATGTGTTATTTTAATCTGTTTGCAGACTGACTTTGGGCTGCTCTTTGGGCAGAGACTACCTTTCACTGCTGGTTTCTGGTTTTTTTCCCCTGGGGTCAATAAGCCTGACTTTGATCCTTCCCTTTTCCAAATTTTACTGCCGAGTGCCATGTTGTCACGTTGGGCTCCTCAGCCTGCGGGAGGTGGGCGAATCCAGGGCGCAGCTGGGAGACAGACCTTTCTTTTTTAAGGAAGACAAGGAGGCGGCAGAGAATCTAGTTGTTGGGGTTCCCCCCCCCCCCCCCCCCCCAACTTGCCACACATATGTTTTGTCGGCGTATTGCCTTTTTAGAGATGCTTGGGCTCCTGGGCGAGCCACGGTGAGGATGTGTGGTGGTGCTGGGACATCTGCAGAGCCTCACGCTTCCCAACATGGCACGTGGCCGGTCAGCTGCTGAAATGCAGCTCCAGATAGTCTCAACTTGGCTCAGTTTTCGGCGAGTGTTTAAGCAGTAGCTTTATAACAAATTGTCTTACAAGAGGCCTCGTGTACGTGTAACTTAATTAGGCTCAAAGTCAGGAGAGGCTCTCAATTTTTTTTGAAGGGTGGAGGCCCATGCCCTTACAGAAACGATCTGTTAAAGCGGGCCCATTTTTACAGCTTTCCATCGCTCCTGCTCTGATGACACATTCAACAATAGCTTTGTAGAGAAAACTGAATACAAGAATATCCCCTTTTTGGTAAATGCATTCCTATGTCTTTATGTACAGTAGGTCACCTTCGAAAGCACTGTAATTTGAGAGATGGAGACAGAGGAAGAAGACAGGAGAGCTGCAGAATGAACCTTGGTTCGATTCTTCGCAAGCCAGCAGCAGGGTTGTGTTGTGCCCAAACCTTCCCTGCCATCCCCTGGAAGAGGATGGCCACTTTGTTCTTACGTGCTTACAGCTGGGGTCCTGGGCAGCGTGCTGAGCCAGGTATGAGCCTCCTGGCACCGGTGCGGCCGTGGGCAGGGACCCTGCCGGCACCCGCAGCAGCGGAGGCACCGCTTGTTGGACCAGGAACAGGAAAACCAGCCAGGGAATTTGGCTTCTGAAACAAGGCGAGCAGAAGTGACGAAGGTAGCAGGCAAGGTGCTTCTCCCCGTATGCCTGGCAGCCGGCAGCGGAGGGCATGTGGTTTGCTTGGAGAAACTCAATGCTTTGTTTTTTCCGCGTTGGCTGCAGCGCGCAGAGCCCCACAGAAGCCACAGCAAGCTTTTTTCCTGTTGTACAGCTTGTTAAATAGCAGCGTGGTGGTGGTCTGTCATCAGCAGACGCACAGCTACAGACGGAGCTCTACTTCCAGCTCGGGCTGCAATAATCTGGGAAATCTGCTGTCCGTATCAGTGTGTCGGGGCTCAGGGAGCCGCAGCATCGTTTTAAGTAGTACAAAAAGCGTGGTGACAGTTTTGCTGGGAGGGGGAGCGGCGGTGGCTGGGAGGAAGCATTAGCAGTTCAAAACTGTGCATGTAGCCAGCTTGGAGAGCAGCACCGTGTGTGTGTGGCTGCCCTGCAGGCCAGAAATGTGTGCAGCAGACCTTCCGTAGCGCTCGCTCCCCCTTCCCTCCCTGCCTGCACTGCAGCACAGACCTTTGAAACTGGCAGAAGCCTTTCCCCCTCCGTAGCCCGGTGGTTGCCTGGCATTGGCTTGGTGCCGTGCTTGCTCCATGAGGTGTGGTGTGTTTGTAAGAAAGGCTTCCCTGCCCGGGTGCTGCCCTGGCAGAACACTGAAACTTTACATGGGCTAGACTATATTTCCCCCACCAAGTTCCTTGCATGCTTACAGGCTTCCCAGTTTAATGTGAGCTATGAATCAGTCTTTTCCATATCTTGAGGGAGAATGTCACATGAGCTTGGTGTTTTGCTGGGAGCACAGCAGATTTGCAGCTTTGATGCATTGTCCTGCGCTGGGTTTTGGCTGTGGTGGTGGATTTGGCTGCTGCACCTCGTGGTGGACAGTGATGCCTGCAAGTGCTGAAGGTGGGAGGTCTGTCTGCTCACGGCCCTGGGCTTGTTAGTAGAGAAGGAAACTCCTTCAGAGCAGAACATGGCTTAGGCACCTTGGGTATTCTCAGGATGTGCATCTGCTACCATGGCGTTTGGGGGTTTAGGGGAAGCAGAAGTCCCATGCGTGAAGCCGGAGCGGTGGCCTGGCAGCGTCAGTTGGAGGGGTCCGCCAGCTCACCGGCTCCACCTCTCCGCTTGAAGGCAGGTTCTTGCCAGCACTAGGTCAGGGGGTATTACCTTGCTGTGTGTTTCCAGTATCGGGTGTGTGTGCCTGTGTGTGAATAAAACTTTGAGAAATGTGTTAATAGAAGGCTTGGGAGACTGATGTGGCACTTCTGATGTGAGCCCTGTGTAACTGGAGTCTTCTGGTTAGTCTGGAAAATCAGAGCATCCAAGTTTTTGCTGTCTTCCCTTCTCTACTGGAATAACACTTCAGGGTTCTGGGGTTTTCTGGTTCTGTGCAACTATTTTTTTATGTCCATCTCTGTTCAGTTCTTGCCCTGTTGTTTAAAAGCTGCCAGTAGTATGGCAAACAAATACCAGTTTTGCTGCAAAGTGTTTCGTATATGGATAAAACATCGATCTCGAGCCCACTGGCCTCAGTTGAAAAGGAGAGAGGCAGACAGCCAAAACAGAACTCCTGTGTTTGCAGACCCAAATAAGAGTAAATCAGTGAAGTTCTGTGTTTGCTTTTTCCGTAAAGCCTGATGCCTTCAGGGCCCCTGTCTGGAAAGTGGTTATGTGTGAGGCTTGTTTTGTTGCCTGGTCCTTGCTGCGAAAGTCACCAAAATATTCCTGAAGTTCCTGTGCTTGAAGGAAGCTTTGCAGTTTGCATCAGGATGCAGAGGTGGGGAGAGGGAACCTGGGAAGAATTGTGCAAGAACGGGGAGGAAGAGAAATGTTTTGCTGAGATGATTATGGTCTTTCATGCTCGCAGCTGGGAGATGATGTTACTTGGCTGTTGCAATATCGTGGACTGAACACGAGTTTAAACACAGACATCCTGAAGCATTTGTTCAAATCCGCCAAGGGTCGAGCAGAGCTTTTTGTTAGGGTGTAGCTGGTGTCTGCAGAGCCCGTGCTGCGTGAGGCTGGTTGTAGCAGAGCTCTGAGCTGAGGGTCTCCTCGACTGGAAGGATCCTGTTGCAATGGCTGTGGCACCTTTTACAAAATATTTTTGGTTTCTTTCTTATGTAATGAAAACGTGCTTGGTTATTGTCTCCTCTGGGGTTTAAGGGCTTAAGTCATGTAGGTTTCTTTGTAGTAGAAGTTGGTCTTTGTCTTAGACTTGTACGTAATGAAGCATGGAACACAGAAAATTGGACGGGACCGGAGCAGGAGCCTTGTTCGGGGTTTTACTGCGGTGTGCACGTACATTATATGTGTTTGTGTTTTTGCATGTGCGTGCATGTACATATGTATATACAGAGATACACCCTAGTAATATGTAGTTTTTATTTCATTAAAGCAGCTCAAACTCACAGGACTGAGTCTCAGTTCACTGCTAAAATCCGCCTGCTGCGCCCCAGCCCAGCTGCATTACGTCAGTGCAGATACCGAGTTCCTGGAGGGAAACAAGGCACAAAGTTATTGGTGATTTAGCCACGTAACAGAGACACCTGTGTGAACTTAGATGGCCAAAACCAAGCACAAATGCATTCTTCTTTCTGATACCTTCCTGAGCCTTCTCTGCAGCTAAGCAGCAGATGGGGCTCACAGGAGCTAACATGAGCTTTCTGTAGGAATGGTGTTCACCCCGCAGCCTCCCCTTGGGACAAGTCACTAGTGCCAGGAATGGGAAGATGGAAAACACGCAGGTGGGGAATGCAGAGCAGTCCGGCCGAGGACGGAGCAGTGTGTGCCAGCAGACCCTGCCAGCCTATCACGCCTGGGTCCCCGGGCTGCCACCGGGACAGTGGGGTAGGTGACGCAGCTCGCTGCCAGGGCACCGTCGCTCGCTGCTGCTTCATCTGTTGCCCTTTGGTTCACTGTGATTTAGTCGGCATCAAATCAAGGATAGTGATGGTCAGGAATTTGTCTGCACTGACATGTTTCTCCATCTTGAAAATCAGGCCCAGCTCATTTTTGGGGCTTGGCGAATGCTCATGAACCCCTCGAGCTGCAGTTCAGCAGAGCAAGCCACAGCCATAGCACCCTGCCAGGCACGGGGAGGGGGCAGAGCCTGGCTCCCCAAACCGTCCTGGGAACAGAGCAGATTGTGCAGATTTGTGTTGTTTAGATTTTGCCAGAATAATGCAGCTCTGGGGAATCCCCGTCTTTCCCTGCTGGTGGGACCTTCAGGACAGGCTCTCGGCACGTTGGTGCACCGTGTGTGCTGTGGAGGTTCGCCCCGCTTGCGTCATGGTGAGCTGCAGATATGAGCTTTGCACTCCTCGTACCTCTCAGGCCATCAGGGTCTTTTTCTTTTTCCAAACCATCCTGCACACAGAAAACAGGAAATTTTCCCTGTTTTCTGTGTGCAGGATGGTTTGGGCTGCGTTTTCTCCTCTTAAATGCATGTGACATGCAATATGGTGTGCAGTCTGCTTAAAGTTAGCATTGCCGATCACTGTAGGTGCACAGTATTGCTTTCTGTAAGTCCTTGGGATGTAAATTAGGGAAGTACTTTTCCTCCCATATACAGCAGCAGTGGGAATATCCGAGTGGAGTTCATCCCTGTTTTAAGGAGGTTGATGTGCAAGAAGTCCGGTAGATGATTGTGTGGCAGATGTGGTTACAGCTCTTACCTGGTTGAAGCCCAATGGGTTTCTGTGCGAAGCAGAGAGGAGATGGGCCAAGTGCAAAGTCTTCCCTCTCCAGCAGGTTTTGGTCTGAGCCGGTGATCTGGAGCCATCCTGCAATTCGTTCTGAGAGGACACGGCGTCGTAATCGGCTCTTCCACTCTGACTAATGGTGGTGTGGCAGGGCCACACACTGCTCCAGCCTCCCTGCAACGCACCAGCCGCTCTGAAGTTTTCCTCATCACAGCTGATCCCACTCCCAAACCACAGCTCAGAGAACTGACTGAAACAACAGTTTTGTAACCTTGGCCAGAAACCAGATAATCAGTGGCATCCAGAAATGTAGCAATATCAAGAGGCAGCTGCATATAGGTAATTGAGGGAAGAGTTTGTGGGAAAAACTGCTCCCGGAGAAACCACACAGGCAGAGTGGTTGCTCGTGGTTGCAGGGTACTGTCAGGGCTCGCTTTTCAGACTTAGTGTATCCCAAGAACGGTCCCAGCTGGAGTATTCTGAATCACAGGGTAGTTGGTCATAAATTTCCAAATATAATCTTGTTAGATAATAACACTGAATGGAATAGAAAAACTTCAGAGTTGTCGGAATTTGAGACCAGTGCCCGGTCTTCTGATGCTGGGCAGGAACTGACACTGGCAGGTTATGTGTAGGGTAGCAGTTTAAATTTAACCCATTAGCAGGGATGGTTTCATATAACAAGTCATGGCTGGAGAGCCATTGAGGAGCTGGATGTTCACAGCAGCTGGTGAGGTCCTGAGCATCATCTTGACCACGGTCCTTGAAGATATAAGTGCACATCTGTGTGCACAAACTGCTCAGCAGGCTGAGCTTCTCCATTGCGTTGTTTTCTGCAGGTCCTAAGAAACACCAGGAAGGGGCATCTGTTTACAAATGATTGAAATACCAGTAGCTGCTTTAATTCATGTTGCCGAGTGTACTTGGCTGGGGCATATTTCAGAAACCAGCGAAGCCTTGCCTGAGCCCCAAGCCAGTCCATCCAGATGTGAGTCATTAGAGGCACATCAGGAGGTCAGGAAACACTGTGTGGGTTAAGGTGAAAGAAATATTTGAGAAAGGTGGAAGAAAGGAAAGTTATTGTGGGGACCAGGTACTGATTTTGAGAACAGGAGAGAATCCATGAAAAAAGGTGAAGAAAGATGTTTCATCCTGATAAGGACCAATATTCCCCTTCAAAAGTCAGGAACAAAAAGAAAGCAAGTTCCCCAGGGTAAAGAGGGAAGATGTTGAGTCGAAGGTGAGGGCATGATGGAGCTGGGAAACTGGGGTAACCCCAGATGTGACATCAGGCAAGTGTGCTTTCCAGCCGGCTGGGTTCAGAGCAGGGAAATGTGGAGATCTCTCAATTTCCCTTGTCTTGGATAATGGCTGTAAGAATTAGCACCTCGTGCTGCACTATCTTATTAATAGCTAATCTTTGTGATTACCCATTGTAAGGCTGCTGAATGAAACACACCTGTGTTTGCACTGCTGGCTTGCAGGCCTCCTGCTGCTCTTGGGCTTATGTACTGATGGTGGAAAAAGACGGACTTTACTCTTCCAGAGCCAAGCTGGAGCACAAAGAACAATTGTTCCTTGTTCCCCAAAGTGCATGTCCCATCGGTGCTCACAAGCAGTTTTAGGCACTAGTCGTGAGTTGTGTAGGCCTAACAGGTGAAGGAGAACATGGTGAAGAGCCTGTCTTTGGTGCTGGGAGCATGCTGGTAAACCAGCACTGAGCAGGATGCAGGTGGGCAGTGCTGGGTGGAGGCTGTGATGGTGTCTTTTTTGAACGTGCAGCCTGTTAGTGATACACACCATGATTTTTGGTGCGGACTCAGCAGGTGCTGTGCTACTGCATGGCTGGGAGATGGTCTTTGCAGGGCTGACAAACATCTCGGTGAAGGTACCAGCAGGCTGATGGAGAAGGACACAGTTCAGCATGTTGAAAGACTTCAACTTTTGTTTTATTTCCTGTACTTTCCGGTGCTGGGGAGAGGGAGGGTGTCAAATTTTGGATGTGATCTGTGTGAGTTGTTATTTTAAGGCAATATTCAGAGATTTAAAGACACCTCTTTTTCTGGACAGAGTCCTCAAAAGGAGCCTGAGGTTTAAAAATTTTCGTGTTTTGGTGGGGCTTGTTCATACTCCAAATTTTTCAGACCAAACAAATGTGTTGAATTTGTGCAAATAACGTCTGTGCCTCTAATTGCCATCCTTGTACTGGAGTTTTTTGTAAGGGGTAAGAGCCTCCAGCCAGCTTTTTTCTTATTGTCTGGCATTTAAGGAAGTCTGCACAATCTTCTTTACTCCAGGCTGCAGGGTATGGGCAGGCTCCGATGCACAGATCTTGGGCATGTGCTAATTTGTTGTGGCTTCGGATAGAGATGGCAGGAGCCCGGCTGGTGTGCTCGCAGCGGGGTGAGAGGCTGTGCAGGGACCTGCGGGAGGGCAGGCTTGGAGGGACGGGGTGGGCAGCCTGTGGTGCAGGCAGAGCCAGGGAAAGCTGGCGCTCCACCTTGGATATACATCTGAAAGCATTTGAGGACTTCAGCGTTTTTTGCATTTTCTGTTGTCACAGACATGGATGCTGCTCTCTGTGCCCGTGAAGGCAGGAGAGGTAGGGATAGAGGTTTGGGTGTACACGGGGTCCGCTGGGTTTGTTAACGGTGGGGAATCTCCCCCATCAGGCACGATGTTGGCGTCGGCTGGCTGGGGCTGAGCGGGCTCTGACCATCCCTGTGCCTGTCCCGATTTGCCCATGGCCTTCACCGGGAGCCTGGTCCTGGCTAACTGGTGTGACTGGTCCTGTGCTGCCTCCCAGCTGCCCAGACGGCCTGCTGGGCCGAGCATGGAGCCAGCAGTGCTCTCCTCCTCCTCCTCCTGCAGCTTGGGGGGACAGATGACCCCCCCTTCCCTTCCCATCCCTTTTGGGACCATTGCCTTTTGAGGTCCTCCACAGAAATGTTTGGTCTTAGTGTGTGGCTTCGCCTTGGCATGCCATGGGCGGAATAAAAACCATTTTCAACTGGTTCCTCGCCCCGGCGAGGGGAGAGGAGGGGATCGTGTGTGCTCGGCCAGACTGGCTCTGCAGAGCCCTGCTGTTCCCGGACGCACAGCTCCAGCCCCGCTCCTGGCCGTGCCCCCCACAGTCCTGTTCCTCCACCCTCCAGGAGGGTGCTTGGGGATGCTGTGAACCCCCATCTGCCAGCCCCTGCCGTGGGGGGGAGGCAGCGGCCAGGAGGGTCCCCAGCCCAGGAAGGGCCACAGGGCAGCCCTTCTCCCGCTGGGCTGGGTGTCGTGTCAGTTTTTCCAGCTTTCTCCCTGCAGGCAAAGTCGTGTGTGCCATGCTCCGGCGGCTGGGACCGCAGTGGCCTTCCCTGCAGGCACTTGGGGCCGCTGGCTGGAGCTGGCTGTCCCAAACCGGCGAGAGCTGCCACGGCCGGGCTGGCCGAGTCCCAGGGCTGAGTCCCCTGTCCACAGCTGCTTCCCCAGGGGAGAGGCGTGGGACCCGGCGTGGGACCCGGCCTGGCCGGCTGCGGCAGGGTGCTGCTGGCCGGGCGAGGGGCTGGGTGCAGGGGACGGCGGCGTGCGCAGCTGGGGCTGGCTGCTGGCCAGAGGTAAACAGCTCCTTTGTTTTCCTGGAGAAGTACGAGGGATTATATTCTGTTGAGCTCACTCGGTCTCCCACTTCTTATTGTGCAGCAGACATGTAATCATTTAGTTCAAGGAGCTTAGTTAATTGTTTACAAAATAGGAAGGGTGATGATTGTCTCTTGGTAAGGAGGTGAGGTTGAGAGGGGTGTGGTGGAAAGGGGGTGACTTGTCCAGCTCCCAGATTAGGAGGGATTGAAGCCAAATCGTAATTCTGCAGCCCTAGATTTGCAACTTTGAAATGCCTTGCCGTCGCTCCCGCAAGCTGGGGATAGCTCTTCCAAACCAGGAATTTGTACCTCCCTTCTGACTCTTATTAGACGTGCTTAAAAATGAAACGAAGACTGTGCGAGCCTTGTTGGTAATTGTTGTGCAAATGTAATACTCCCTCCAAGCTGTTAAACAGGCCAGTGCTCTGTTTACATGGAGAGGCAGCCAGCTTTCCAAGTGTAATGAGTCAGCTAGATGAACAGAAGGGGTGCAGAATTAATCTGGCATCCGTCTGGCCTTTTCTCAGTTAAACAGGTTTTTGAAGCTCCACGTGAATAGGTACCTACCCCGGTTACAAACAGCCACAAAGGCATCAGGAGTGGGCAGAATTTTTTCGAGAATAAATTGACAGCGTGCAGGCCATGAAACAGTTGTAGCGAGGCGCTGGAAACAACGTGGGGTTTAATTTTGGGCTGTTTGTGGTCAGGAGCGGAGTGTGCCCTGGTCCCAGCCGTGCTGGTCCCTGCGCTCATCACTGGTGTTAAGTGAAGCTGCTTGTTTTTAATATCCTTTCCCGAGTGCAAATTTCCATTGCCCTGCACATCATCTGAATTTCCACTTCTTAGATTTGCAGTGAATATTGAAGGGAATCTGATCAGGTGTGTGTCGACTGTGTGTCCTCCGTACAGACGCAGTGCTCCTGCCCAGTCCTGCTCCTCACAGGCATGTGCTCAGGCACTTGCTGGTTTCTCCTTTATCTGCACCTTAATGAGCACCAGTAGGTGAAACTGAAGGGAAAAAGTTCTTAAACTTTACAAATTGATTAACGATGGCTGATGATCATCAGTGATGATGAACGGTGATGTTCTTGAGGCTGTAAATGGCTGGAGCTGCTTCTAGAGGAAGCAATTGCAGCGTCTGGGACCCCCATAGATGTGCAACACTGAGGGAACGCCTCGGGCTCCGGAGCAGTGCTTTTGGTGGAGTATCACCGGCGCCAGGAGAGCCTTGCTGCCGTGATACGTGATGTCTCTTTAGCCAGCGAGCCCCTGGTTGGGTGTGCGGCAGCACAGAGGCCAGAGCCGCTCACTCTTGCCTTCAGGTTTTGCGAGCTCCAGCCTCTCTCTGCCGGCACCCAGCGTGCCCGAGGACGGCTGAGCTGCCTTTTTAAGGTGCTGTTTTCAGTCAGCCCTTGTGGTGCTTGAACTTTGGCACTTGTCTTGGGCTGCAGGCCCTTCAAGTGATGAAGAGCAGAAATTTGGAGACACAGATTTCTGTAGTTGGTTCCCATGCTCTAACAGAAGATTTTCTTTTTCCATTCTCTCTTTATGGACGTGCTGGGTTGGTATGCTGAGTTTTCTGCACTTTCCCTGCTGTTTTTGCTTCCCAGCTGCAGTGATGAGGGGGGCTGATCAGCATGCTTTTGTCTTTGCCAGTTCAGGTCCTTTCTTGCTCGTGCATCTAAAAGGAAAGGGCTGGTGACTTCTGGTTGGGGGTCCCAAAACTCAGCGCCATGGCTGTCCTTGCGTCGAGCAGGGAGACATGAAGAGGTCTCAGTCCCTGGAGCCTTTGTTACAAAACACGGGTAACCACCATCCCGTAGCACAGGCAAAGGAGCTGGGGCGGAGGATTAGCCACCTTGGAAAGCACGTTTCCTGTTGAAAATGCCAGCTCCGGGATGTCTTAGCACTGTCTGTGCCGAGTGCCTTGGTCTAGGAGTTTGTGCTGCTGCGGGGCTGGGCTGGGGCCTCTGAATCACTTTTTTTAAAAAAAAAAAAAAACGAAAACCAAAAAACACCAAACCCAACCCAACCCAAAGGGCTCTGAAGCACAAATGAAACATTTAAATTATGAAGGGATTTCCAGAGAGCTTCTAAAATACGAGGCTGATGAAAGCACCATGCTAGTGTTCCTCCAGCCCTTAACCCCCTCTCCTGCCCCAGCCGCCGCAGGTGCAGGGACCCAGCACCCAGTGAGATGGTGCTGGGCTTTTCCTGGTGCTGCCCAGGAAGGCGGTTCAAGGTCCACGCTGCTTCGTCCCCCAGCCCTGAGCATGCAGGAGGGGTTGGCTCCTCTCCTCTCCTGTTTTCTTTCACTCTCCCCGCCCACAGAATTCCCATCTTGTGATGGAGCGCTGCATGACTTTGTTCCTGGACAATTTCCTGCAATTGTAGCTCTGCAGAAACCCAGCCGCTATTATAAGAAGTTAATGGGTGCAATGTGTAGTGTTGTCAGGTGGCAATTAGCTGGGGAAAGCATTTTCAAATGGTGCCTGTTTATGCTGTTTCAGCGTAAGTACGACTAGACCTTTGCTGTAGGGATTGATGTGGGTCACTTCTTGGAGATATACTGTTGCACGGATGCTTTTTAGCCTCTGGTCTCGGGAGAGGAGATATTTTTGTTCACCTAAAAAGGCCTCGCCTGCCTTGGCTTGAGCCAGTATTTCTGATCCCTGTTGCAGCTCATGCTTCGCTGTATTTCAGATGTCAGTTGTCTTTTCAGCCCTGTAACCAGGCAACACATGGCAGGAGCAGGGAGCGCTTTGTTATTCTCCAAATTGTCTTACCTAAGCCAAGGTATGGCAGCAGCACTGGTGCCAGGGTGAGGAGCCTGTGACAAACTGTGCCGGGAACACTGTGACCCCCTTGGCAATTTCTGGTCTCGTCTCATAATGGAGACGTGTTCAAAAAGTGCATTTTATAAATGGATTTTGTAATTGGGCGAAGTGTGTATTGGTCCTGCGAGCATCTGGAAATTCTGTGTGACAAACTGGAGGGTCAGGGGTGTCCCTGCCCCGGACATGCACCTGGGAGGTCCATCCCCGTGTCCCTGTACTCTGGACAGAGCTGTACCTGCAAGAAACTTTTTGTAGGCTTGGAGTGATGCTGTGGGTGAAGAACAGGAGGGGATATTGCTCTCTGTTTGGGCATGATCTGTTTTAGGCTATCCCTTGCACATCAAACAAGTCATGTCTGCAGCTGCAGGTCCCAGCTCGCTTCTCATTTGGAAGGTGGCAGAAGCCAGCAGTGGTTTTGCCCGCTCTCATCTGCGGTGTGCGGCATTCAGAGGCGCTCAGCCATCCTGGTGTTGCCGTTCAAGGGCTCGGTGGGAGTTTATCCCCATGGGAAGTGTCTTGCCTTTTTTCCCCCAGTGGAAAGATCCTTTTGAGATGTCTAACTTCTTTTTTCCTCTCTCTAAACAGACGGTTGATGATGAGGCGATGGCAGCATAAATGAAGATCAAGTAAGGAAGGCAGAACGATGCCCAAGGGTGGGTGTTCTAAAACACCACAGCCAGAAGATTTCTCTCTCAGCAACGACATGGTGGAGAAACAAACGGGGAAAAAGGTAGCATGTTTGGTTCGCTTACCTTCCTTTAGGGATGCTGCCTCTTATGCCTGATGTCTTCAAGCCATGGCTGTATTTCATGTGGCAAGAGGTTGCCATGGGCTGTTACTATCAGAATCAAATCAGTGTATTGGCTCTCTGCCAGCTGATGCGGTCCACTTCATTTCTCGGTGGCCGCAGTACTTCCCAGGTAGTGCTGCCACTGTGTAGGCCCGACCCGGCCAAGCCATGGGGGGATGCTCTGCAAGATTCTCTTGCAAGTACTGTGCATTTGTAAGCTTTTGTGCACTAAGCCATGGAAGGACCAAATGCAGCGATTGCGCGAGTGCGTGCTGTGCGAGGGAGGAGTTTCTCCTCCTCTGGCTGCAAATGCTGTGCCGGTGTCAGACTCGGCTGGTCTTGCTTCACCCAGAAGTCTGAGTGTGGCCTGACCAGGACTCAGCATGTGAGCTGCTCTGCTGAAATTACTGTTTCTGTGGTTTTATTTGAGGTGTTTAGGTTTTGACTGGGCTTGAGGTGAGGTTACTGAGATGAAATCTGAGTTCAAGGATAAAGAAGTTCATACTTTTCCTCTTCGTTCCCAAGTTCTTGTTTTGCTCCAGGCTTTAGCTCTGCTTCCTCTCATTCAGCTTTTTTTCATCCTTCTCAGTATTGGTAGTTTCCAGTAAATAGTTGTGCAGAATGCTGTGTACAAATGTCACCTTTAAATATAAATTAAAACCTGCATCTGCTGTATTCTGCCAAGGAAACAACTATCATCCACTTCCCTTTGATCTCCTTGCTCCAGTTTCTCAGCATTCCCCCAGGAGTTTCTGCCAGGCCCCGGGAGCTGAAGCCGAGCTTTGCAAGCACCAGCGATGCTGTGTCTCTTGCTCTGTCACTTCCCCTGCCATCCCACCCGCACTGATGACAGTAACTCCTCTTATGACTGAGGTCATACTATTGCCAAAATGAGGAAAATGACAAATAACCGATGGGAAAATCCCAGGCAGAAATTTGATTATCCGGCACGCTGGTAGCACCTGCCCCGTTCCCCTTTCTGTTGGCCATGCATGCGCAAGTCCAGAGCAGGAGCATCGCCTCTGTGCGGGCACTTTGCTGGGCACAGCATGGGGCTCCTGGGAGGGGGGTAAAAACTGGGAGCAGGGGCGTTGGAGGTGAAACAGCTGCCCTGTTACATGGGGAAGATGTCAGCATTTACCCTGGCAAATGAGGCTGAGCCCGGCAGCGCAGGATATGTAAATACGGGGTTTTGTCTGCGCTGCGTAAGAAGCTTAATGTTGGCGCAGGTGCTTCAGGGGGGAGAGGATCAGTTATAATATGAATCAGCTCCCATTTTATTTCATCCACTCACGGTAGCTTAAAGGCTGCATGTTATTTACAGAGCAGGTTTGTTGAGCAGTGCTAGGGACGCCGGGAACTGGAGTTATCTCCCGCTGGCTAAATAACTAGGACACAAATGATTTTATGCTTCCCATTCAGAGGCATCGGTGCAGACCTGTGGAGAGCGGTATTGAGTAAGGATGGGGAAGAGCCTTTCTGCCTGCTTAATTCGGGCCTTCTCAATGGAGAAGGCTCTTGTGCTCTGGGGATGGAGCTGAGATCCAGCCTAGGTGGCCGAAGGACACGGTGCAGCGATTCACCCTGTTCAAGTTAACTCTGAAGTGGGAGCTGGAGCAGTGACTCAGGTTGAAAGCACTCGGGCGTAAGACCTCCTCCTTCCAGACAGCGTCGTACCTGCCTGTCAAGCAAGCCTCTGCTTTTAATTTATCTTGCCCTTGTCAACACTCCAACGGCCCGAGCCTGCTCCTTGGCACAGGCTTGCTGGCGGAGGCTGGCTAGGGAAGGCAAGAGCGGCTGCGGCAGAGCCCCGGCCGTGCCACACAGAGGGACCCACACCCACCGAGGCTGCTGGCGATGGTGCACGGGGAGAGCACAGTGAAGCTATAGCTGCATCGCCACTTGAGTGTTTTCCTCTCAGTGCGACCTTGGTATCGACACTTCTAGCGTTAAACAGGCTTCATGTGCCTGGGCTCTGAAGCTGTAGCACTGAAGGCAGGTGGGGGTGCGGGGTGCAGGGTGCTCCTCGGCCCTGGTGTTGCGGTGGGCTGAGTGCTGCAGGAAACACGTGAGTTCTGCATTTGAGCACGGTACAGCCAGGCTCTGGGGGAGGCTGCCCTTTCTGCACAGGGCTCCTGCTTGGTGGAAGAGGGTGTGAGCTGCTCTCTTTCAGTTGTAGAGCTCACTGTAAGAGGGAACTCCTCCTAGCTCTCTGCTCCCTGCCCTTCCATGGGAGGGACGTATTAACTAGTGAGATGTCGCTCGAGCAACAAGAGTGAAGTGCTTCAGAGGCTGTGTCTCTGTTGCCCTCCGTGGCCAGCAACATGAGATGGTCCATCTGCTTTGCTGCTGTGGAGCAAGGAGCAGTTTCTCCCGGGGTTAGCGGAGGCAGCGGGGCAGCCGGTCGGGCCCTGGCAGCCTTATATGGCTGCGCACAGCCTGCTTGGGGCGGGCGCTCGACAGCCCCGCAGGCTCCTTCTGCTTGAGTTCTGACTGAAGGATTTTGTAAAAATAAGCATGCCATATATGAATAATTCTCCTTTCTGGTGTAGATCCACAGATCCCCATACCAGGAGCAGATTACTCACGACTTAGGCTGTGCAGAGCACCACAGCAAGAATTATATCAGTTGTCGAAACCATTTCCTGATGTGCCTGGGACCGCTTGCTGCGTGGTTACACCGTGTGCTCAGAGGCTGCAGCAGAGGATTTGTCTCTTTATGAGGAAATGCTCCCACTTGCGCAGTTTAAATTGTATTTTTGCTGCAGTGATTGAACTGAATGCCAAGCAGAACGATGTTTGACCACCGGTTTTTGCTTGTAGGAGCTAGCGGAGGTTAAAAGAAGCTTTTGCTTTTTCTCCTTCCTTTTCTCCCAATTTCAGAAAAGCAAACATAGTCCTTAGTTCTTGATTCTTCTTGAAACTTAGCGGGCTGTTAGGGCTTTCCAGCGCAGTATGGACAGGCGCTGGGCTCTGTGTCCAGCACAGAGTCACTCGCCAAGGCGTGAAATGTGCAGGAGCACTGGGTGACTCGGTGACGTTCCAGTGAAGATGAGCAGCCTGTAGTCATTGCAGGGTAATATTTCTTACAAACCTCAATGCCTGAGGCATACAGGAACGGGACTTCAGTCCCAGTTGACTCCATACTTCCAGTGTTTTGTTGCAGCATTGATAATGACACAAATTCAGACTTTTTGAAACTTTATGTGTATGTGTTGTCCTCTGGTTTTGGAATGGATACAAGGGACCCAGATTTAGGGAATACCAGGGTTCACTTTCCAGAATGTTCACTGTGCTCTCGGGGTAAAATTGTGTCCATCCCTTTTTTGTGATGCTGGGTGAGAACTACTCCTGCCACTTCTCTCCCTCTGCAACCGGCAGAGACCCGTTCGGGAAATTACATGCTGCTGTCACTGTTCGAGCAGGGAAACTCCTGCTCTTGCAGTATTTGCTTTTTGCAGCGTGGGTTGTTTTGCCCACGGCAGGAGTTTGGTGTGCTGGCTTGGCATGGGGCATCACCCGGGGGTGCAGGCGTTGGAGCCCTTGGTCCTTTTGGGTTTCTCCTCGCAGGCTGCCGGTGCTGGTTTTGTTCGTTGCTGCTTACTTTTTACTAGCATTGCAACCTGAAACACTTTCAACTCATTTTGGAGAACAAAGGGCTTTGGGGATTTCCATCGCTGGTAATGCAAGTCTTTGCATAAGCGGCTGGGACGTGAGTCAGGTTTTTTCAGTGTGAAGCGCAAGCACGGCTCTGGCGCAGCTCTCGGCGGGCGGGCAGAGGCAGCGGTTCAGCGTTTGTGTGCGGGCACTGATCGCACAGCCCTGCTGCGTGCGACTCGGGCGGACAGAGGGGAGGAGCAGGCTGCAGATGCACAGCCCATCCTGTAAAGCAAGCTAGAGACTTGCTTAGCTTCTCTGCTGGAAATACGGATTTCTTCGCATGGGTTTGTAAGTGGCTCTGCCTCACAGAATCTTGCATTTGGAAAGAACTACGTGTTTGGTTTTGCTCTGAATACCAGTGTTTGGACAGTAATCTGACCTAGCTGGAGTTTTACATGAAAGTGAAAAGTGGCTTTTATTTGTCTGTGTCATAATGACCTGAGCAGATCAATATCGGGGTCTCGCTCACTGATTAGAGATCTTTGTCCTAAAGAGAAGTTGGCGCAGACCCAGTTAAGCCCTTCCACTCCACACACCACGTGCATGGCTTATACCAACATAGCGTCTCGCATCGGGCCAGTTCATGATCAGTTTGTGCTCCAAACCACGACAGCTGATAACAACTTATGAGGCTTCTTTTAGCTGTAGCAAGTGTAACCCAAGGTGGGTTCAGTTATTCCTGTAGTAAGTCATACTAAGAACATAAAGTGGCAGTAGGGGATTTTTCCTGAAGTCACAGTCTGCCGTCTCCCCTTTGCCAAAGCAACTTTTAGTAACGCCTACAAAGGGGAACTTGTTTCTGTTGCTGAGCTCTCAACAGCACCCCCAGTCCCCAAACTCCCTCTCTTACTCTCGGCAAGAGCTGACCCAGCCTTGGAGAGCCCCAAGCCTGTCTTACACACAGACATTCGTGCAGAGAAACTTGTAATGTCAATTGATTTGGATTTGTTCCTTTTGTGAAACCTAGTTCAGATGAGTCTGAGCTTACTTTAAACATGAGAAGACCTAAAAATGAAAACAGCTTTTACTCAAAAAAAGGACGACATTCTTCATTACCAAATTGGAAATAATTAGGGAAGTAAAGCTTAAAATAAGAACATGAAAATGCACGTTGCTTTCAGGAATATGACTCTCCCAGCTGCCTTAATTTCTCTGCGATGGTTTCACCGCCAACTGCTGCAGGCATCCTCAGCGGGTCGCTGCTTTCCAGGGGGGAGCAAAGTTTGGATCTTCCTTGCTCCAATTAGTATAAAAGGTTATCATTATGCTACTGTACAAATTAATCTTCAAAGCAGTGCTGGGACTGCCACCGCTTCCTTCGTTCCTCGCTATTTAGTTTTGCTGAACTGACTGGATCGGCAGCTCTGAGCATTTGGACGAATGCAAACGAAGCATTGCCCAAGCGTGCCCAACGCTGGGTTTCGCAGAGCCGTTTCCATCTCCATGCCGGGCTCACCAATCTTGCCTGGGAAGGCTTTTTGCCTAGTTCCTCTGCTCTGTCTCTCCTCCAACATGGAGTCTTTAACAACATTGCAGAACTTTCTAGAATAATTTGCGTTTTCACCTGTTGGCACTTTTTCTTATTCCCAAGTGCAGAGATCCCGCACAGCATTAACATAGCAGCCTGACCTGGCTTGCAGGCACTGCAGCCCCCCGGCACCTGCAGGTTTAGGCTGTTGCGCCGCAGCGGCCAAAGCCAAAGATGAAGGGAATTTTAGAGAAGGTATATTTTAAACAAGCTGTCACCAATTGTTTGCATTTAAGCGGGGTGCAAGAGGAGCAGTGCTGCCAGCCGATGCCTGGAGCTGGGTTGCCCATGAGGCAGAGTGCTTTTTGGGCAGCAGAGGACATGACGTGATGGGTTTGCTCCAGCTGAAATCTGTTTAAAGGTAACAAACAATGAAAAAAATGTAATTTTTGTATTAAGCACAATTGACCTCTTGTTGGAGTTCTCAATGTGAAACCTGGTGTCTGGAAAAAATGCTGGGAGTGTAGGAAATCCCACTGCAGGGTGCCGGGGGCTCCGCTGCATCCTGCCCCAGTGCTGCGAGAGCAGGCAGAGCATCCCGGTACTGAGGTGCAGGAACAGCCTGCCTGAAGGGGCTGGGTGAGGAAATTGCAGTACAGACAGCGAGCGCGGCGGCTGGCAGAGGGAAGTGTCGTTTTTGAAGCGTCAGCTGTGACTGATCCACCTTGGACTCTTCTAGAAGTGTCTCTCCTACTGAGGACTGCTGCCGCTCGGTGCTGGCAAACCCGAGCTGCCGGTGTCGGGCGTGAGAGGTTCAAATGCACCTTCAGAGCCCAGAGAGGTGCCGGGTTTCACCGGCACTGTGATCCTGCGGCTCCCGATGCTGGAGCAGCTCGGATGCCATGTGTGCAGGTGTGCCCTCAGACCTGGGCACCGGGGGGAGAGACATGCACGTGGTTGTCTCTGCTTTTATGCTCTTGTCCCAGGCCCCAACTTCTAAAGGGTAAAAAGGGTTGGGGTGATGGTTGTCTTGAAGCGCAGTTGAAGTTTTTGAGGGGGACGCAGGGGCCATGTCTCTGCAGTTGTTATCCCCAGGGAATGTTCCCCCCGCATCAGCATGGCCTCTCGGATGCTCAGTGGGGTTTGAGTGTAGCGTTGCTGGTTGAGCCTGTGTTAAACTGGGGAGCAACAGGGCAGACCAGCATACCTACTTGCAACAAGGCAGCTCTGGGAGGCAATCCATGCTCCCTGGCCTTGCTGGCACCTCTGAGCTGTTGGGAACAGCAGCTGGCATCATTTGTTGTTGCAAACTATTTTTATTCCCGTCAGAAAAAATAAGATTAAAGCTTTTAAACCTGGAGGGTTTAAATGAAATGCTGGAGTGTTTGTTTTGGCTGTAGTGACTTTGTCCCGTTGCACTGCTGACTCCTGTGCTGAGGAAGGGCTCTCAGCACTGCTCTCAAGCAGGGCTGCCCTTCTTCAGGCTCCAAACGTGCCTTGGCTCCCTCCAACCACAAAAGCCACTGTCAGATAGGTTTGTTTAGCTTGCTTTACCAAAAAAGGGATTCCCCAACCCATTTTTTGGTCCTCACTGGAGCGCAGGCGAGAGGGGCCGAGCATTGGGTGTGCAGCCACAGGGCTGTCAGGCTGCCCGTCGCGAAGGGGACGTGCAAGCAGAACCCGTTGGTCCAAGTAAACAGTTTCTCTTTAACCTGCGGGTGAAGTCTGGTTGCCAGACAGAAACTCAGAAAGAGGAAGGAGCAACATACACAGTGACGACGCGGTCTTGTGACTGCTGGCACAGGAGCCACCTGCCAGGGTGCTGAGTCTGATGCAGACAGCATGACTGGGCTTCTGTAAACAAGGGAATTTCTGTTAGATTTACTTGTCTGAGTTTCCAGCGATGGTCTTGCATGATTTAATGCATTGAGATAATCTAACTCTATATCTAAAGCTTAGGGTCTAGGTTTTGCTAGGTTATTGAAATCAGATCTATCACAAAGCTGCTTGTTCTGGCCTTGTTTATAGAGCAGTGGCACAGT
This sequence comes from Falco peregrinus, assembly GCF_023634155.1. Taxonomy (NCBI): domain Eukaryota; kingdom Metazoa; phylum Chordata; class Aves; order Falconiformes; family Falconidae; genus Falco; species Falco peregrinus. The sequence continues at coordinate 4,100,962 of NC_073734.1, forward strand.
GCTCAATCCAGAAGCGCTTGCTTAAAATAATACTGTTTCTCATGTACAAAAAACAAAAGTGCATGACTTCAGTCTGTATACATTCACAGCATACTGAACTCCTGAAGTTTGAGTTATGTACCAGCTCTTGCTGTTCCTGTGAAAAATCTTGTCTGTCTCAATACTTTGTCTTGCTCGGGATGTTTCTTCAAAATTTCTTCCTGCTGCTTGTACCAGGGAGCCCCCAACATTGCCTTCTTCACCTTGCTGCATGTTAAAATCCAAACCAACCCGAATAAACAAGACGTAGGTTGGCCTCTCTGAGAAAGCAGTAATGCTCAGCCAGCATCCGCGTTGCTTTCCTTGCATTTATGCAGCGTTGGTAGGTTTGTTCTCAAGGTAGCTTCTCCTTCTAAAATCCCAGTTGAAGCTTGCATGGGAGACAGACAACTAAAACATTCAGCCTCTGGGAATGCCTCAGCTGGTGTTTGCACATAGTTGGGACTTAGAGTTGATCAGCCCCAGCGTATCCAGCAATACCCAGCATACCCCAAAACACAGGTCTGGGGGGGAGTGAGCTTTGCCAGGGCCGGTGCTACTGGAACTGCTGCTTCGCTGCTGGATGTTGCCACCACGGGACCCTTTGCCCCATGACGGGGCAATTGCAGGAGCACCTGCGGAGCTGGGAGCACCTGGAGCTTCTTGCCCTGGGATGGAGGGTGCTGCCTGCAGATACCGGCAGGGCCGTACTGGCCTTTCTGGTACAAATCGTGACGCTGACTGTACAGTGCAAACCTTGTAAGTGCATTTGGCTGCGGTGCTGATCCTGTAAACAGTCAGCAATGTTAACAGACTTATCGGCTGCCAGAATATTCTCCAGAGTAACATGTTATCACGTAGGCTCAAATAGTAATGCTGTATTCTTGTGCTAGAAATACTGCAGGCCCCAAGGAGCAGCCCTCAGCTCCTCACATTGAACCAAGGGCCTTAACGCTGGGTTTTGTGTGTGTCCCAGGCGTGTTCTTTGCACTCCCCTCCATCCCACTTCTGCTTGGGATTGGGAGCCTTTCCCAAATGATGGGTGCGGCTGTGATCAGAAATCCTCGGGTTCCCCAACCCCAGCCTGTCTTCCCCTTGTGCTCACAGCAGGCACACCCCTGCGGCACACAAGGTGTTGGCTCCCGGTTTTCACGTGAATTGGTTGCAGGTTTGGCACCACGTGGCAACCTTAGTTGCCCTTGCTCTCCTCTGGTGCTGGCTGAGCTTTTTAGCTCGGTGGAGGCTGCTTTCCGCAAGACACTAAACCCTGGTGCTGGAAACCCACGGTAGAGAGGAGAGAACAAGTGCTGTGTGAGGCTGGTGCGGGACTTTGGGGGTTTAGGTGAATGCAGTCCATGGAAGGCTCTTATTAATCTGGTCTCTTCTCTTTCTAGGATAAAGATAAAGTTTCTCTAACCAAGACTCCAAAGTTGGACCGGAGCGATGGCGGCAAAGAGGTGAAAGAGCGAGCGACCAAACGGAAGTTGCCTTTCACTGTTGGAACAAATGGAGATCAAAAAGACTCGGATACAGGTACAGAAATGACATATTCCACCCTCAAAACATGAGTGTTGGGGCTGGTGGGGAGCACACAGTGTCCGACACACAGGCAATCCATATTGAAGTGTTGTCTGAAATTTCCTGTATTTTAGTTGAAGGAAGAGGCATGTGGACAAGAAGATAACTGTTTTGGTATGCACGTAGACATCTGGAGCTGAGCGGGTTAATGCCGTTAAGTTCTTAATTATGTATTTAACTGGACCAAGGGGTGGCTTCCCTTCCTTTGGCTGGTGGTCCCTTCTGCTCCGTTTCTAACTAGTCCAGTTCATGAACTGCAGCTTAGACAAGCCAAGAAACGGTGCTGGGCTTGTTAGTAAGAACTTGGAAAATAAGAGAATAAAGCTGAGTACTCTTTTAAAAGAAAAACAACAAGCAGTAAAAAAAATGAGTTTGCATGTGGCTGCTTAAAGTAAGCCTGATGCATATGTGTATGTCTGTAGGAATACATATGTATACCTCTCTAGCCACGTTTTGTTGTTTTGAGGCTTTAAACTTGTACTTCACTGTCTTAAACTGAACAATTATTTTCAATTGGTGTGTGTAAAACTGCCTGGAGGCCATACTGATGGGCTGGAGGTGTGACTTTGGTGACTGGACCTTTGAGTGTTCAGCTCGGCTCGCTGGGGCTGATGCAGGTGGTCCTCAGGACCATAAGGATATTAAGGTGACCTGTTTGCCCCAGTTCTTGGGGCTGCCAAGGTTGCAGCGTGTTTGCAGCGTGACTGAGCGGCATGTCCTCAATCCACGCCTTGTTTCTGGGAAGCGTTGGTGCCGCTATGGGTATTTCAGCCTGGCTGTGTCACGGTCAGGCAGGTCACATCTCGTGGCAGAGAAGTGGCTGGTACTCGTGGCTCTTGCCCACCGTGGTCCCACGTAGCTGCAGAGATGTTGAATGGGCTGTTTGATTTGTAAGTGATTGGGAAGAGCTGTCGCAAAGCTTTGACAAGGAGAACATGATGCTCTTTGCTTGTAAGGGGCTAAGCTACGGATTTATGGGCAGAGGTTTGAGTAGATCTTCTGTACATTTCTAGGAAATACGCATTAGGAAATAGTTCTGGTCAGGTAAGGATCAATAATTGTGCGAAGAGAGAGACTGGACTAAAAGTTGGGAATATGCTTATAAATGGTGAAAGATGTTTTGCTGTTACTCTCTGGTGAGCATGTGAGGTGGTCTGGCATGGGATGCAGCGCATCGGCCTTCCGTGAGCTGTCGGCCAGTCTCCCCTGGTTCAGAAACTGGGAGGGCAGAATTTAAAAGGTCACGAGTGCCACCTGGGACATGCAGCCACTGCAGCAGTGAGGGCTGCTTCACAGGCGAGGTGGCATGTCCTGGGGCTGGCCCGGCATTTCCGTGGGTTTCTGTGTGCTGGATGGTGATTTTCACAGTTGCTGAACTCCCTGTCCGGAGAGAAAGTTTCAAAACATTGATTCATTTATTAGATGACAGCTCATACTGATGGCTGTTTGCATTTGTGCAGGCGGGCGAGCAGATCGCAGAAAGGATAAATTGGGGTTTGCCGTTGTGGGAGACAGGGTGGTCCCGGGCCACTGGGGAGCAGACGGGGTTACAACCCAACGCGGGTGGTGTTCAGCCCCTCCTGACAGGCATGAGGGGAGTTTGTGGTGCTGTAGTTTCACTTGCATAAATGAAGGGGGGTGTGTCACCTTTGGAGGGAGGATGGCCAGGGCAAGGCAAAGCTGATTAGCCAGAACCACAGCTTCTGCTTTTTGTCAAGGGTGTTTCTGCCACTCGATACTTGGTTGAGAATTTAAATGCAAACTCGCTTCAGGGCTGTCTGACCCTCGTGACAGCTAAAATGTCATGGTAGGGCTCCATCAGCTCGCTTTCCGTGTCCCCCAGCAGCAGTTATCTGCTTTTCAGAGGGCTCTGGTCTCTCTCTGGCTGTAGAGATGTTAGGAATGTTTCTCCTGGCAGCAGCGAGAAGGAAACCAAATTAAAAAGAGAGCAGCAGGGCAGGGAGCAGAGTGCTGCTGGGGGGAGGCTGTGGCTGCTGCAGGGTGCAGAGGGGCTGCAGCTCAGCCCGTGAGACACCCCTAGCCATCAGCTCCCACGTTACCCCTCTGCTTTCAGCAGGCGTGTGACTTGATCTTCTGACACATCTTCCTCTTCCTCTTCAGGGCTTGTCCTTCCTGGGGAAGCGGGGGTGCAGGCGGCAGGGCCGAGCCGAGGGGCAGCAGCAGCCCAGCTCCCTGTCGGCACGCAGGACAGCCAGAGACAAGGAGGTGGTGGTTGTGCTCCAGGATGCGTTTAAAGACAAGCTGGGCTCGACAAATGCTGGAAAGGTGTAGGCGAGCCTCTAGCAACCTGTTTGGTGGAGACTGAAGGGAGGAAGTGACTCAGCCACAGGGGAGGAGGAGATAGCAGCAGGGAGCTGCGGATAAACGCACGCAGAGTCAGGCTGATACTTAGCAGGAGCCAGTTTCTCTTCTCTGAGATCTTTTACTTCAGGAACCAGATGCTTGAGATGGGGAAAGACTTACTGGCACCTTGCTCTCCTCTTGCACCACCCCACTGCAACCGTGGGGCGTTTCAAGCCCTTCTGTTCCTTGGCCTGGCTCAAGACCGGCTGGAGCAGGTAGAGGCGTGTTCATCAGTGCACAAGAGTTGCATGCTTCATACGGGGGCGGCAGGGTGCCCCCGAGCCTGTGCACGTGTAATCAGTGGCACTCATCTAACGACACGCACCGGGCAGTGCACACTCAAGCCTTCATGGCTAGCAGGCTGCCGGAGGACGCTTTTGTCTCAAACAAAGGGGCTGCAGTGCACACACCCTGCAGCCCCTGCTACCTCCCCCCTGCCTGGGCAGAAACACTGTTTGCCCGCATCCCTGGAGGAGGAGGAGGAGGAGGCTGTTTTTTCTTGTTCTGTTCCTAAACTTTGGTTTCAGCTCTTGGGAGAAGTGGGATTGCAACATCGGTGTTTGCCATGCCAGTTGCAGAGTTGACCTTAGGTGATTTATGTAACGCAGTCGTGCTTCCTGGGCTGCTGCACACAGGCTGTTGCGTGTGTGTGAGGGTAGTTTTGCTAGGGTATTCCAGAGCAACATGGAATTTAGCTGTAAGGATGTGGAGCTGGGAGCTAGGAGAGCTCTCTTTTTGCCTGTAGTGGGCTATTTTTTCCCCTTCTTAAATGTTTAAGCAATAGCGTGAATCCTCGTCCCGATTCATTGCAGTGACTCATTTTCCTTAGCACGGTGTATCTGTTGCTTTTTTTCCCGAATAGCTCTGGCTCAGCTTTGACATCTGTACACTGTACGTGGGGCAAGAAGGCATCTGCTAATGGGTTTGCCTTGCCGTCAGAAGGCAGCGAAGCCCCCACCGGCCGGGTGTTGGGCAGCAGCCGGGTTGCCCGTCAGAGCCGTCCTGTGTTGGCAAGATGTGCTGCAAGCTGTTGGCGTGCCGTCCGGTGCCGGGACAGCCAGTGAGAGCCCGTGTGTGTTATTGCCTCTGTTTGCCTCCTCGGTGCACGGGCACCGTCCCCTCACCAGCAGGTTGCAGACGCTAACCTATGCCTCTCGCGTGCGCCTGTGCCGCCTGTCACCGGGATGGCTTTTCCAGTTGCACCCAGGTGTTTGCCAGGGATGCGTGTGGTCCTTCACCCCGCTGGAGGGGGGCAGCTCGCCTGCCCCTCCTTTAACCCTGCTCTTGCAGCCCACTCCTTGAGCTGGCTTAGGAGGGTGTGCTGCTGGCAGAGTGCTGATGTGTTCAGAAAGCGAGCAAGTAAGCGATTTCGTTCTTGATCTGTTTTTATTTGCAGCAGCCCACTGCCGGCGTGGCGTGCCTTTACTGTGTCCTGATCCTGAGCAAGCACTCCCAGCACTGCTCCAGGTTTGTTCCTGTATGGAGACGGGCTTGCTGTGAGCTCCTGGAGGTGCTACTGGCCAGTGCTCTTTTAGTATCATTTTGGTACAGTAGGTTCAGTGCTAAATCTTTTCAAAATTATCTCCTTCAAAATGGTTTCTAGAGCAACAATTCTGGCTCTGGGGTTCCTCGGAGTTAACTAAATAAACTGTCTTTAGAAGGGGAAAAATTGCGTAAAGCTGTGAGCTACCAGACTCTGCACGTTACAGATCCAGCACTGTGGGAGCAGCATCTCTCTGCCTGAGACTTCTTCCTTCTCCTTTTGCTCGTGCAGCATCTCCCCACATCCACAGACGTTGCCGAGAGCCTACGTGCTGCCTGGCAGCCACCAGACAAGTAAAGCCAGCTTTTTTCCCAGAAATTTCAGCAGCTTGTGAGGCTTCGTGCAGCTCCTTGTTTGTGTGCTGCCCTGAAAGGGAGGTGAGGCATTTTAAAAAAGAAATACTAGAAAACTGTAATATTAAGAAGCATGCGGAGGAGCGTCCTGCAGAGACGAGAGGGCGAAGGGGGACAGTCCTGCTGGGAAGCCACCTGCGGGAAGGCGGCGGGAGAGGTGGGCACGGGCGGCTGGCGCAGAGCGGGGGGCACCGGCGCTCCTCCCGGTGCTGGTGCCTGCGGCACTGAGCCGCGGTTGAGTCATGGGCTGACTCAACGGCACCAGACTGCTGGCACAGGGCCGGCGCTCCCGCCTCCTGCGCAGCCTGCAGAGCCGGCGGCAGCGCAGCGGCTTCGCGCGGGCAGCTTTGCTTACCGCTCTGTGTCGTGCGTACCAGGTCAGGTAATGCTGCTCGAAGGTCAGCTGTGAAACGCACAGTCCGGAGTGCAAAATTAATTATATCCACTCGTCCTGCAGTTTCGTTTGCTGGATGTCAGGCTGTCACTTGAATCCCTTGGCTCGAGGTGGAGCTGTGGTTTCCAGGCCTTTAGTCATCATTGGGGAGAGTTAGGGCTTAGTATGAATCTGTGAGTTAATTTTGGCTGCCGAGAGCTCTTCCTGGGAGCTGGAAAGACCTGAGCAAGGTTGGGTCAAAACTGCTGGTCCGCAGCAGTGTGGGGTGCCCCATTACCTCCCTGGGTGCAGATGGTCTGTCTCTTCTGAGGATGCTCTCAGGAGAAGTGAGGAATACACTGGAATTTATTTTACTTTTGCAGGGTTACTGCTGGGGTTTTGTGCCTCTCTCCCCTCGACTTCCAGCGCTGCTTCTTGGGCTTGTGCAGAATCATGAGGACAGGGTTTGTGTGTGTTTGGTGGTGAAGTCGGTGCCTGTAAGAGAGAAGCTCAGTTTTGTCCAGATCATGTCCAAACCTTGCCACCACTAAATAATACCCAGGGTTAAATAAATGTACTCTTTAAAGCAGAGGCACTGAAGCCATCCTGTGCTCCCGCTCGCTGCCATGGCCACGCAGAGCTAGTGCAGCGTCTGCTGCTCTTGGCTGGTGGGAGCTGCAGGTGGGGTGCCCAGCCCGCAGCCAAGCGCCTCCCTTGCTTCCCAAACACCAGAGAAATCCTAATTGTGAAGTGTTTTGTCACAAAGACTTTCATGTCTCTGGCAGCTCTTGAGCTGAGTGCTTTGCAGAGCTGAACTCTCCCTACAGCTCCCTGAGGAGAGAGTGGGGGGAGGCAGGAGGGGTTTGCATGCTCTGAAAGTGCTGCGGGAGGGGATCTTGCGTGGGTTGGATGCAATGTCAGCCCGGAGGGCGATCAGCTGAAAGCTGGAGGCCTCGGGTCCAGCAGTGATGCCAAGCTGCCTCCTCCTCCACAGCCCAGCAGCGGCACGCAGCCGAGCAGGAGCCCGGTTGTGTCCCGCTGCCTCTGACCCGAGCTGTGCTGCTTCCAGGCCCTGGGAGGGGTCATCGGTGTGTGGTTTAGCAGCATTGTGGCTTCAGGTCATGGGATTTCTCAGCTTCGCTTGACGTTGTTGTTGTTGTTGTTGTTGTTGCTACAGTTGTTTGAGTTGAACCAAATGTCACGGCAGGCTGCACTGCCATGGTGGGGCAAGCGGCGGTCGCGGTGGCAGTGCCATGCATGCTGTGGTGCAGGGCACGGAGCAGGAGGAGGCTTCTGTTTGGGAGATGGAGAACAGCAGCTTCCCGTGTTGACAGAAATAACAATGGCATCATCTGCGTCTCTTGTGGTCTCGTGGCATTTGATGGTCAGCTCAGCTCAGGGGGGCGGGGAGAGGTGGCCGGTCTGTGGATGGGGGGAGGAAAGATGGAAAACGTCGCCTGAGAGCCCGGAAGGCCCCACGGCTGAGATGTGAACGTTCTTAAGCTGTTTCTGTGCCTCACTTTGAAAAAAGAAATAAAAGCAATAGCATGCTTTTAAGTTCTTGAATAATAAAGTAGGTGTAAGCTGGGAATAAGAAGCTGGTGGAACCACTGTGCGTCCCCAGCCCTCCTGTGCCACCAGCCCCTTGCTCTCTCTTGCCACCCCTCCGGGCTGCCCGTCACACGCTGCCGGTGTTTGGACGGGGTGTGGGTGACACCAGCCCTGGGCTGGCACTGTGCGGGGCTGGGCAGGGTCCAGCCAGCCAGCTCCCCTCTGGCTTGGAATGTCTGGGAGCTTCCTTGCCCCCACCCTGAGGTGTCTTCTCGACCAGGCAGCAGGTTTCTGAGGGTTTCCGTTGCAGTCCCCGCGATTTCTTTAGAGCCCATGATATATTTATGTGGCAAGCAGCCGTACCCCCGGAGCAGGTACTGCTGGAGGTGCTGTGGGTGCCCCTGCCCCTCTGCAGAGCACCTGAGCGCTCATCCCAAGGCTCCACCTTGGCACAGCATGGGTTTGCTTTTTGGGGAAGAGGGGAGAGGCAAACCCCCTGAGCTGATCTGTGCACCCCGACCTTTCCCTGGCTCTGGAGGGCTGTTCAGGAGCCCAGGGCTGAGCCTGGGGGCCCGTAGCTGGCTGGGGAGGTGCTGCTGGTGGACTGGGGTTGTGTGAGCACGGACAGCGGGAGCTGGCCTCGGAGCTTGAAACTTCTGCAGCTTCTCAGCCTCCTTCGTGCTAATCCCCCGAGTATGTTATGTGGCGCTAATTGCTAGGTTAGAAAATGCTTGATGAATCAGATGACCTGAACCATCATCCTCTCCTGGAGCGGCTGCTGGGTTGCCTAATGCCTGTGAGTGTTCTGAGCGACACTGCATGGGAACGGGCTCGTTAGTCACAAGTAGCGAGGCTGGCGAGGGAATCCGTGAGAAGCAAATTGTTGGCTTATTAAAAAATGCATCTGCGTACGAAACTGTTATTTGTGCGCGTTTTCTGTCGCTGGCTTCGGTCTGATGTGTGCAGCTGGAGGGCTCTAATGGGCTGTGCTGCATTGGGTCTTTCTTTGGTTGTATAATTTCAGTCCTTTTACTAAAATAGTCAAGAAACTGTTCTCACCTAGCAACCAGGGAGAGAGTGAATGTCAGAGCTTCTCCGTTTCTAGCTGGGCTCCATAATGCCGGTACAGTGTGGATAGACTGGCAAACACCAGCCTTCAGATCACCCTTAGAAACTCCCCGTGTGCATCAGCCATCTGGGAAGTGCTGTGCGGAAAAGCAGGTCGTTTTATGACGAGAGCTGCCATAAATCTCCCTCCTCCCCTCCCCTGGCATCACCTCCTTAACATGCAGAGTGAGAGGTTGCAGTGTGCTGTGTCTCTGTGAACCAAAAATCTATCAATGATGGCTTTTTCCTTAATACAAGAGCTTTTATCAGCGCTGTCTGCAGAGTGTCCTGCCCCCAGCTCTCAGGAGGGGAGGGCTGGCCGGGTGGCTGTGTGGAGCCTTCCTCCCCCATCCTCCCTCCTTCAGCTCTTTCTGCTGCGTGGGAAATGAAAGGTCTGGACCTGAAAATTGGTGTCTCTCAGAATTATTCACATTTAACATGGAGATTGTTGTTTCTGATGTAAGTCTCTCAATTCCTCTCGCAGCAGTTTGTTAGCCAGTGGCCACTCTGGTGAGAAGATGCATTTACACATTTCTGCACAACTGTGTTGTCTGACCTACAAGCCTAGGGAGAACACTTGTATTTGGATCGCAGGCTGTCACACAGCGTTAAACCTCCCTAGCCGAATTAATACTTTTAAAAATACTGCAACCACTGGGGTCAGGGCCTGCAGATTCTCTGTCCCCGGGGAGGCAGCTTGAGCAGTGGGGACGGTGGGCTCAGCTCCACGCACAGTGACCTGACGTGGTCATAAACAGGCTCGTTCCTCCCGCTGGCACCTCTCCTCTGCTTGTGACTGCCAAACCCAACATCTCCGCCATCCTTTCAGCTTAGCTGTGCAGGGTGAGTCTCTGGCTCCGGACTCTCTCCATCCTTCAGATTAGGGAACACTTACTGCTGTACAGGAGCGGCTGGGGGCACCTTCCTTGCCATTCTGCCAAAGCAGACCCTGCTACAGCCTTTCCTCTCGTTTGCCTCCTCTGTTTCCTTTTTGGCACCTGCTTTCATTTGGCTGATGAGCCAGACATCATCTCCCATCCCAGCCCCCAAGCCCGTTTGTCCTGCAGGCTCTGCAGGGTGTCCGTGATCTCCTGGTGCAAATCGTGCCTGCCCCCGCACTGGCTCTGGGGCGCAGCTCTCCAGCTAAAGTGCCTTGTTCCTCTGCTTTATGGTGGTCTCCTTGCAGTCGTGCCAGCCCTGTTTGCCCTTCTCGCAGCGCTCTTCAGCCTCGGTTCGCCTGGCTTCTGTCCTGCTCCCCTGCTGCCCTCTCTTGTTTATCTGCCCGTGCCATTGTGCTGCTTCCCATTTCACGCTGCTGCTGTGCTTAACCTGCTGCTGCCGTCCTCCCTGCACCTCTGCAGCGCTGCCACCTCAAAGCCTTCGCATTGGCACCATCCTGGGTGCTGGTCCTTAAATTCTGGGGTGCCCGCAGAGCCTTGGGATGTGCTTGTATCGTGCGGCTGTAAACCTTTCGACTCGTGATCAGTTCTTCAGCACACACCGGTCCACATCTGCAGATGCCCTGCGAGCATGTGTAAGCATCCGCGCGCTGGGGCTCTGGGCTGCCCGCGCTCAGGTTAAACCTGCTTTTCCCCTGATCTGAGCTGACATGCTCCAAAACGTTTTATGCCCTACAACTTCTGCAGTAAAAATGAGTCACTCTTACGCATGCTAGGCTGTGGATGGGGAAAGCAGAGGCTTGTGCGGTCTCTCGGGGGTGCAGTGCAGTCTCTATTGCTGTCTGTGCCGTTCTAATTTATTCTTATTGATCTTTTGTTTGTGTGCTTGGTCGGCAAATAAACTGTTGAAAATCCCCACTCATCAGCAAGCCAACAGTCAGTTTCTCCGTGCAGCACTGAGATGTTCAGCATGAGCTGCTTATTTGGAAATGGTATTTTTCCTCAGGGTACCACCTTATATGCGTGTGTTGTCATGTCGGAGCAGTTTAAACAGATGCTTTTTGCATTACAGGGTACGATGCGTTTGTGGGGAGCGAGGAGCTGTGCTGCTCAGCCACAGCCCTGGGTTGGAGCTCCCATCCCTGCAACCTGCCATCGTCTCACACTGTGCGTTCGAGAAACCTCTGAAAGATTTTCCATCGCTGCCCTTTTCTCTCCTTCCTTCCCTGCCTCTCTTCTCTCTCCCATTTTGGCGGGGGCCGGGGGCCTGGCACGCAGAGCCAGCCCAGCAGCACCGAATGCCTCTGTGCAAAGCAGCGCCTGCCCTGGGACCTCTGCGGAGGCCTCCAGCAGCCCTGGATTTGTGCTCCCCGTTGCGGCAGCGTGAGTGTCGCATGACCCGGAGCCTAATTTGAGCATGAGAACCACCTGTGGGCTAATGCTCAAACGCCTTTGTCCTGGGAACCTGCTCCGTTTCTGCCTTTCGTGAGCCTCTGGGGTTTAGTGCGATGAAAGGAGGGAGCAGCAGTTCCCGGGCTGTGTTTGGCAGCCACAGCTCTGCTCAGATCCTGCTTTCCCCTTTAAGCTTGTGCACGCGGTTCCTGCTAGCGTCAGCGTGAGGGAAGAGCCGAGCAGGATCCCCAAATTAAACCACGGCAGCGCCAGGCTGAAGCTTGTACTCCGTAGGTTTGCAGAAAGCTGAAGCAAACAGCAAATGAGCTGCTTTAAAAATAGCTGAATGGAGGTGTGGCTGAGCCCCGGGTGGGTGCACAGTGCATCCCTGGCTTGCTGTGGTCTTCCTTCCTGCTGGGATCGGTGTGCAAGGTCCGGCCACCATCTCTGGTGATCGGCAGTGAGATAACCCAGGGGAGGGGGCTCCTCTGCCCACCCCCTTGTACCTCTGTTTTTTGTGCTTCTATGCAGAGACTGGCATGCATACAGCCTTGCTAACCTGTATTCGTGTTTGCTGAGGTATTTAGCCACTGTGAGTGTTTCTCTTAATTTGTTCCATGTTGCTGCAAGGTGTTACAGAAAAGCATTTAATTACAGGAGAAGGAGCAGCCTGCAGGAGCTTGAAGCCATTCAGCAGAGATCTTTGTGCAGGTGCCCCTTTTAAATCTGCTGAAAATCAAATTCTGATTATAAAGTCTGAGTTGAAATAAAACACATTTGCAGTTCTGTTAGCCTGGGACCAGCCAGGGCCAGGGAGGCCAGCCCAGAGCCTTCCTGGGCGCTTCTGCTGAGGCTGAGGGTGGGAAGCGGAGCTGCCAGCGGCATGTCACACATCTGCTGGGAGCAGCTCCTTCTCTATCCTTCCTGCTCACCTTTCAGACCCGCTTTGGGGCCTCGCTTCTGCAGTCCCTCCCTGTTGCCCGAGCATCGTGCCACGCAGGGAGCTTGGGGCTGCCGTGCTGCCCGTACCGGGGTGCCAGCACTGGGAGCCACCAGCCTTGCCCTGCTCCTTAGGCCACCCGCTTCCCCCCAGCGCCTAAAGAAGTCGGATTAATCTCTGTGCTGCAGCAGCCATCTAATCACCCGGGGGGTAGTACTGCTTCTCTGTGCTGCCTTCCAGCCTCAGGGGAGTGGCAGGAGGGAGAGATCCCTGTACTGCTGGGCAGGAGGAGGCACCACGGAGCAAAGCGCTGTGAGCAGGACTAGATGTGATCCTTCAGTAACAGGGATCTGCGCAGCACCGGGCGATGCCGCCTTCCCACAGGGAAGCACGCGTGAGCCCGAGTCCTCGGCTGCCTGCACCAGCCCTCGCTGCCTCACCACGAGTGAGAACACAGCAGTCGCTTTCCAATTTATTTTTATCTTGTTGATCACATGCCTTTTAATGTTAAATGTTCTGTGGAGGAGGAAATTTCTGCAACTGCAGAATTAATAGGAGTTTAGGGGATTTCAGTAGAACTTGATAATCAATTTTTGCAAATCACAGGTTCATGCTGACAACCTGCAGTAGCCAAGTAATATTAATGAAAATGTTCCCATTCTAATTGTGGCTTCCCTCTGCACAAATGGATGGAGCAGCCCTCTACCACGTACAACCCTTGTGCATCGCTTGTACTTCAAAGACACTGCCCGGTGGCACTGGCTGAGGTGTAACCCCTGTGAGCATCTTTGTGCCTCGCTTTGCGGCACGGCTGGATGCGGCCAGCAGCTGCCTGCTGAGCCGAGATGTGTGCTGAAGCCAAGCCTGGCCAAATGGATTTAACAAGCCTGCTCTGAACAGCAGCTCTGGAGCCTAACGAGGAGGAGGAAGGTGCTGCCTATGCAGATCAGCCGTCCCTGTGCTCAGAGCGAGTGTGCCTGGTGGGACATGCTGCTCAGTGGCATGGCTCCTGGAGCTGCCTGGGCTAAGTTGTTTTCTTACCATAAGCGCATTGAGTTTAATTTTATTTTAAGCCATTCAAAAAATATCCACTTTCCTGTGATCCAGTTTCATCTTCTAGTTCTGTTACAGCTGCCAGGGTGACTTCAATGTGGCTTCAGAGAGTTAGACCGGGATTTTCCTTCAACACCCAGATGTGTTTCCAGGGCTTGTATTTGAAGGAGGGTGGCTCGTGCTGTCTGGTTGGAGAGGTTCCCTGTTATGGAGTTGTTGTTTCTTAAATGTACAGGATCCCAGATGCAGGGGGTCGATGGAAATCATCTGCTCTGGGTGAGACCTTTGCAGAGGGAGAGCAGCAGAGGATGTCATGCTGCAGGGAAAAGGTTTATGGAGCTGCCTGCTCATCAGCCGAGGGAGTACAGGATATGCAAGCAGCATGAATTGAGCTGGAGCAGTGGCAATGTCCCCACACGTTGCTGCCCTCATCTGCTGGAGACTTACTCCGCTGGCAGATTGGTGAATGAACGAGGAAACCTGTGCAGAGGCACAAGGTCCAGTGACTGAGTTCAAACCCGTCCTTTGGTAGTTTCGCCTGCTGTGCTGGACTTTGCACAGAGGCAAAGCAGGCTCTGTCCCACTCCTGGCCACGTGCCAGCGACCTGCAATGGAGTTTGACAAAATGACAACATTGGATGAGCAGAGCTGGGTTAGAGGTTGCAGGATTTGCCTTTCCCCAGGCTGGCAGACCCTGCCCTGGCAAGAGGTGGGGGTAGGGAAGGGCCTGGGTGCAGCTAGTCGGTTAAGCTTGCATCTGTATGATCCGTCACAAATCATCTTGGACCTCTGCAAGCTCCCCATGCACTTTTGACTGCCAGTTTCAGGGTGCTGGAGCTTGGGACTGGGCAGACACTGGGTGGTCATTTAGTGGGGTTTCCCCTCCCTGGCTGCTGGGAGTTGAACCCTGGTTTCTTGGAGAGCATTATCAGATGTTTACTTGTAAGTATGCTTAGAGTCAGATGTTTGGGTAGATGAGAGCCCTTGCCTATGCTACCTCACTGCAAGCCTTGGCTTACCGTATCAGCAGCATGGTCAGACCACGTTGAAGTGTTTCTTCGGGGGGCAGGTACTTGCAGGCTTGCCGTGATAAATAACCCCTTCAATTCCTCTATTCTGGCGGTGTCTGGCAAGTATCAGTCCCTGCTGGGGCTGAGCCTGGCAGGACCCAGGGGCTGCTGGCCGCGCGAGTCAAAGTTCTTTTGCATGAAAAAGATTTTTACTTTGTGCTTCAAAGTCACAGGTGGGTTTTGCTCTCTTGAAAAACAAGCGGGATCAGTTTGAGAACAGTGTTTCTGCTTGTACAAGAGGTTTTGAATCATCTGTACTCGGTATTTTCATTGTCAGGGATGCAGTGAGGTGTTCTGCTGCTCGCGTTTCTTGAGCAGCATCGAACCGGCCTTGGTTCTGACTGATCTTCGAGCATGCGATGTGAGGGCAAGGAGCTGCTCACCTGCGTTTGATAACTTTCATAGCTGGGGCTGCTAAGAATGTCATTACCAGCTCTCTGCACGCAGCGGGAGCCCTGCAGTTAGCCTGGTTATAAACAAATTATAGCAGTGCTTAGAAATAGGTGTGAGCAAAGTTGGATTTGCCACTTGCACACACCGTTACCTTTCTTATGCTTCTTTGTGAGTTTAGGACAGTTGCCTGGTAGGAGGGATGCAGCTTGGCTGCTGGCAAGCAATTGCCATGCTGCTCTGCAGATAGGTACTCTGTCTGTCTTGCTTGGCTGGCTCCGTGAAAGGAAACTTAATTTTTGTTTCCTGAACTGGCACCTTGAAACTTTGCTCACCAAATGCATCCCTGCAGTGGGACTCTGTCATGGCTGCGGCTCTGCAGATCCGCTGGAGAGCACGCGGCAGGATTTGTGCTTTCACCAGATAGCATCAACAAGCAAGCAGACCAGAGGCACAGAGGAAGGGCTGCTGACTCTCCTTGCATGGGAACAGGATCAATACTGGCATAAAGAAAGCTGGAAAAATACTTAAGAAAAGCTGTGGAATCAGGCTTGTTGCAGAGGCTAGGTGTGCGAGCTGGGCTGAGTTGGGCAGCGGGGAGGGAGGCAGTAAGTTGCACAATGCTTGGCAGGGTCCAGTTCCCACCAGCTTGCAGCAGGCTGCTGTGTGGGTTGCTGGGAGCGAGGCTGGAGGTGCAGGGAGAGGCTGGGGTTTTGTCTCCTTGTGCACATGGCATGCCAGCAGCAAATACCGGCTTCAGAGGCAGTTGCACTCAGTCCCTCAGCAGGAGCTGCCTTTGTGGCTGGATGATTTAGGAGACCGAGTGTCAGGCTGGGATTTGAGGGGGTGACAAGCCAGGCACAGGGGTTTCTTCTTCCCCTCCTTGTTTGGCAATTTTTCAGAGGGATGTAGGAGTAGATGTGGCTGAGCAGTCGTCGGCCTGACTGCAGGTGGGTGCTCTGCACTAAGCTGGAGGCAGTCACTTTGGGAGGAGAGGGCCAACCCGGTGCTCCCCGGGGCAGTGCGCCCCTTTGGCTGCAGTCCTTGCTTTGGTGGTGGTGATGAGGAGGAGGAGGAGGAGGAGGAGGAGGTGAGATGGCAACGTTTCTAAGCTGTCAGCCTTGTTAGCACTCTTTGTTGATACTTTTAGATGCCTCCAGTTCAGTCTGTGCTGTGGTGGTGTAAGGCTGCGTACGCTCCTGGAAGCACCATGGCATGAAATGGAGGCCCCTAGGAGCAAGATGGAAGGTACCGTGCTGGCAGCAGCCCCACGAAGGACCCACTCCCTCCCTCTTGTACTGCTCTTTGATGGTGGAGGGAGAATTGGTAGAAGCCTGTGCCAGGAGAGGCTGTTGGAGGAGCCGGTGGGCAGCAGGAGCAGTGTGTGTCACAGCAGCACGAGCCTGTGCGGCTGGCCCAGGTACCGGCGCATCCTTCACTGCAGGCTTCTCAATTTGTGAGATACAGAAACGAAGTTGGAGGGCTGTTAGCACTTTGCTCAGAAATGAACATGGTTTTCAGTTACAGCAACATTCATGGCCTGTGCTTCTGTGTCTTCTTGCACCACAGAAAAGCAGGGTCCAGAGCGGAAGAGGATTAAAAAGGAACCCGCCACCAGAAAGCCTGGCTTGCTCTTCGGAATGGGCCTTTCGGGGATCCGGGCAGGCTACCCGCTCTCCGAGCGCCAGCAAGTCGCTCTCCTTATGCAGATGACAGCAGAAGAGTCTGCAAACAGCCCAGGTGAGATCTGGAGGGTGGTTTTGCTCAGCAGCGTGGGGGGCAGGTGCAAGCTTTGCAGCCAGAGGTTCACAAATACCTGAGTGCTGAGTGCCCAGCGCTGGGGGCACCAGGCACTTCAGGTAGCTCCTCGCTGGAAGCAGAGATGAGCTGCCACCCCCGGGGTGGTGCAGTGGGGCTGGGGGGCTGCTCCATGGGGGCTCCCCACTCTCAGCACCGTAGGTGGGACGCTGGAACGAGGCAGCAGGACACCCACTCCCACGGGGCCCTGCCAGGCACAGGCTGCCGCTGGGGTTCTCACATGGCTGCGGCTGCCATTCCTTCTTCTAGCGTAAGGCAGGAGCAGATATTCCACAGGCCACATCCAGGCCACCACTGAGCCTGCCCTGGCTGCTTAACTAGAGCTTCGGTTCCACGGGAACCTCCTCCACGTCAGAGCTTCGCATTTTCCACTGGCGTCTCAGGCTAATTCAGTAAAGGAACATTGTGAATAAAGTTAAAATATCATCCTCTGTGGGTTTTTTTTATGTTTCTTCTTGTGGAGGAGGGATAAGACATGTAACCACTGCAACTGTAACTTGAGATGCAGAGCAGCTGGAATGTGTTTACCACGGATTTTGTATTTTAGTAATTTTTATCTGTTGCATACATGACCCCCCAGGGTTTTTAGACACTGTGCTATCTGTACGCGCACATCTGCATCCTACACATAAACGTTGCAGCTTTGAGCCACGTATGTTGTTCTTAACACCCATCTAGCTGCTTGCGTTGCTGTTACTTGGGGCGAGGGGGAAGGCAAAAGGCTGTGTAGTCTTGAGAGCATTCAGATGTTCTCCCAGGAAATGTGCGGTCTCCTCCCAAGGCTGCCAGACCTCACATGTACTTGGTAAAAAGGCCACTTCCCTGAGGAAATGAGGTTTTAGGGTAAGGAGCTGCATTGTCTGCTCCTAAATCATGGGATTGCCCACGGCCTTTGCAAGGCCTGCAGTTCTCTCCAGTGGGCTTTGGCAGCCTGCAGTTAGTATCTGCGTGACACACGCGGAGGCTTTCCTCTGTCTTCGCATCAGCTGCAGCGGCTGGGCGGCCTCTCGCGCGGCGCTGCCGCGGTGACACGCGTTGCAAGGGCGCCCTCTAAGGGCGAAGGGCTGCCCTCGGGCTCACGCAATCCTGCGATCGTTTCGGTTGGAAAAGCTCTTGAAAGATCATCAGGTCCAACTGTGTTAACCCAAGGCTGAGTCTGGTTCTCTTCTCCCTGCAGTTGACACAACACCAAAGCATCCCTCTCAGTCTACAGTTTGTCAGAAGGGAACTCCTAACTCTGCCTCCAAAACCAAAGATAAAGTAAATAAGAGAAACGAGCGAGGAGAGACTCGGCTGCATCGAGCTGCCATCCGAGGAGATGCCCGGCGCATCAAGGAGCTCATTATTGAGGGTGCAGATGTCAATGTGAAAGACTTTGCAGGTAACCAGCCCGCTGGCACCACTGGCGGGGTAGCCCACGGAGCTGAACCTTTTCCCACCCGGTTGCATGTTCCGCTTCGAGAAGGGCTCCCACCAGAGAAAGCAGAGCAAGCAAAACATGGGTTTGCTACTTGTGAAAAGAGAGGATTAACCAAAAATAATCATTTTACCCTTTGGGGAGGAAAAAGTCTTGTTGTCCTTTAAAAAAAAAAACCCACAACCTACTACAGATTTATCAAAATAATAAATCCTTGTAAAGCATCGGTTCCTGTGTTGGAGTTCGGGAGCTGAATTCCCAGGCTATCCTGTCTGCTCTGAACATGCTCCCAGCCGGGGCGGTGATGCTGGGCTGGGCTGCATCTGTTGCGATCCCTGGGGCTCCACGCTCTGAAACTGTGACCGGGACCCTCGCGTGTGTTTTGTTGTGCCCTTGCACATGGGTGCCACCTGGGAATTCTGGAGGGGAATTTGCAAAGGGAGGTGGGCTATTTTAGCTCTTTTTTTTTTACTTAAAATACAAGAAGTAATGTGCACCAAAATGTTGCAAAGAGTGAGTTTGTAAAGCCACGGCTCCAGAGTTGAATGGCTGATGCCTACAGCGTTCTGGGTTGTTAAGTACCAGACATGGGAGTGCTGCTGATGGGGAGCAGAGTGAATGGGAAGGGCGAGGTCAGGCTCCCAGCTGTGCTGGCCAGGCATCCGAGTTAGAGGAGATGTTGACTGTCCTGAGCCTCAGCTCAGGAGCAGCACCACCTCCTCTGCCTCCTCCTCAGCAGTGCTGCCAAGCTCCTGCTTCTGCTGCTGGGAATGAGGAAAGGAGCCTGGGTCTGCTGTGGCCGCAGCCAGGCCTGGGATGGGAACAGCCCTGAGTCCTGTGGAGAGAGGGCAGCTGTGAGATGGTGAACGGTGCCGTTGGTGCACACCCGTGCACCAGCAGGGCTGAACAGGCGCGAGGCAGCCTTTCTTCCAGCACCTCCAGGAGCTTGACTTTGCTCCGAGCTGTTCTCTTCACACGATTTTGGGGCTATAAATAGATATGCGTGTTCCTCCGCCTGTATGATTAATATCAGTGCTAGACTGAAGTATCAGTTGTGATTAATTCTGGTCACAGGTGCCCCTCTTTAAAGCACCGAGTGAAGGTAACAGAATGAACTCCCACGACGCTATCAGCAAAATACCGAAGGAGCCACGCACGTTCTCTGGGAAACTTCAAAACAGTTTCTGCTTAAAAATAGTCTGTTTGAACATGATAAAATACTTCTTTCTGTGTTCTTTGGAGGTTTGTTTGAGAACTAGAGCCACTGTTACTGTGGAGACCTGCTGTTTGGTTTCTCCCAGAGCTGGGGGCCTGTTTTGCAGCGGCATGGCTGCTTGCTTTGGAGAGTGCACAGAAAATATTTGTGAAGTCTGTGTGGGGGATGTTTCAGAACGATGTCTGCAGCTCAGAGCCCAGTCCTGATCTGGGCGGCAGTGTTTCCGTTACAGAGGAGTTGGAAGGGGAAGGGATTTGAGACCTGACTTCCACTCAGCATCAGCAATTCTCTTAATTTCCTACATAAAACTCTGCCTTTCCATTTCCTGCGGCTGTGTCCGTTCTGGCAGATGATCTGTCTGTAGCACATTGCGTGACCAGAGGGAAAAGTGGGATTGATTCAACCACCGCCTGGTTGCAGTAGCAAGGCAGAGCTGCACGTTTCTTCCTGCTGTGCCATAGGGAGCCAAGCAAACGAGCCCCTCATCCTGGCCATCAGAACAACAGACTCCTTGACACACCGGCACCTGCAGCGCCTGGGGATGGAGGTTACTTGTCACTGTCACTGACTTTTCTCTGTGAAGGTGATGTCCGTGTTCTGAGTGTCCCTTTGCTTGCAGGCTGGACGGCATTGCATGAAGCATGCAACCGGGGTTATTACGATGTCGCGAAGCAGTTGCTCGCTGCAGGCGCTGAAGTCAACACAAAAGGGTTGGATGACGACACCCCGCTGCATGATGCAGCAAATAACGGGCACTTCAAGGTTGGTTTTTGCTGGATTTCATAGCTGTGTTTTTAATGACTTTTTTTTTCCCCCTTGTGCTTCAAGCAGCCAACTGTGCAAATACAGAGATTCTAGTTATTTTATTATCGTTTGCTGCTGATAGCCATGTAGCGGGAAAGAATTTCCCTGCCCCAGTGCTTTTCAGTGGTTTATTTGGAGTTGCCCTGTGCAAGGGATAGTTCATTCTTCCTTTTCTGGAGGTGGGGAGAGAGCGTTGTGTCTTGTTCTTCTCCCTTCCCTCCTGCCCAGGTTGGTTCGTGGTGCTGGCTTTTATCTCCTTTGCCACTGGTGACTGTCAGTACCACCAGTGTGCCCTGAGGACAGACTGCTTGAGGACATCCCCTGTTAGTTACATACGGAAGTTGTACAAAGAGCCTGGAATCGAGACGTGATGAGTGCTCAATTTCTGTTTTCAGGTGGTGAAATTGTTGTTACATTATGGAGGGAATCCTCATCAAAGCAACAGGAAGGGCGAGACGCCTCTAAAAGTAGCTAATTCTCCCACCATGGTGAATCTGCTCCTGGGAAAGACCACGTACCCCTCTAGTGAAGAGAGTTCAACAGGTGAGATTGACTTTTATGTGAACATGGGAGTGATGTTTGTGGCCTGCAGCTGTCTGTTAATACAGAGACATTAAGAGGACAGTGAAGTTAGACTCTTGTCAGAATATCTGCACGCTGCTGCCACGGTCAGGAGTCCATCTGTAGCTGTAACCCAAATTCAGACAACATAACTACCAGCTTTAGCTCCGGGAGCTCTAGCTGTTTGCCCTGGAAGCCTACGTTGAGATCCCTTGCCTGGTGCAATCGAGATGTAGGATTGGAAGCCAATTGCAGGTAAATTGATGTCTTACCTTTAAAATGTGCGTAATATTCCAGCTTGTGCGTAGAGAGGAGGGTGTTTGCGTGCACGTCGTGTGTTCCCATCCCTCCCTCGCGCTCGGCTGTACCCGTGCTGACGATTCAGGTTGTGCTCCCGGGCTGTCCCTCAGCAGAGCGCCCTGCTAGAGCCTGTCCCGCGGGTGCCACCATTGTGGCTCGCCAGGTGGGAAACGCTGCAGGTTTTAACCAGTGCTCATTAGAGTTCCAGTCTTATGGGGAGTCTCCACTATGCTGTGTGCAGTCGTACCCCTGTTAAGAAAAGTTCTCTCGATACAGCCAGGTGGTTGTTTTGAGGAAGACCCCGTGCAGGTTTGAGACCAGGTGGCTCTTCCCTTCTAAAAGATCATCTCCCAGCCTGGCATTTAGAGCTTTCGGTGGCCAACTTAGGAAAGGCCAGGTGAGGCCAAAGGACGGCAAGGCCGTTCGCAGGGGTTCACGCCTGTGGCAGACCGATGATGTTCCCTCCCCGAAGCCCCTCACAGCCCTTAACAGATTGTTCTTCTCTCTCTGCAGAGACCTCAGAAGAGGAGGATGCCCCTTCCTTTGCTCCCTCCAGCTCTGTTGATGGCAATAACACAGACTCAGAGTTTGAGAAGGGTTTGAAACACAAGCCCAAGGCCCAGGAGCCCCCCAAAACCATCACCCCGGTGAAGGATGAGTATGAATTTGATGAGGATGATGAGCAGGACCGGGTCCCGCCAGTCGATGACAAACATTTGCTGAAAAAGGATTACAGAAAAGAGACTAAAGCAAACAGTTTCATTTCCATACCCAAAATGGAAGTGAAAACTTATACTAAAAATAACACAATTACACCAAAGAAAGCTGCCCACCGCATCCTGTCGGACAGCTCGGACGAGGAGGAGACCAGCGTTGCTGTGGGGACGGGGGAGAAGCTCCGACTTTCGACCCACGCGATATTGCCCAGCAGCAAGATTCGGGAGCCCGCCAGCACAAAGCCACAGAAGGAGAAAAGCAAAGTAAAAAAGAAGCGGAAGAAGGAGACGAAAAGCAAAGAGGTTCGGTTTGGCAAAAAAAATGACAAATTTTGTTCCTCTGAATCAGAGAGTGAAAACGTGGAGAGTGAGGAGGATGATAGAGACTCTCTTCAGAGCTCTAGCTGTGTAAAGGACTCCAGGCTAGTGCTAAAGGAATCCTCCTTGTTTAACTCTCTGTCTGCCTCATCGACCTCTTCTCATGGGAGTTTAGCATCCCAGAAACATAATCCTAATCTGACAGAACAGCACTCCAAGCACTGGAGGACGGACAATTGGAAAACCATATCTTCTCCAGCTTGGTCAGATGTCAGTTCCTTATCGGACTCCACCAGGACGAGACTGACGAGCGAGTCAGACTACTCGTCCGAGGACTCGAGCTTAGAGTCGCTAAAGCCAGTCAGGAAGAAAACAGAGCACAAAAAGAAAAACACCACACACAATACTGTTTCTGAGAAAAAGAATTCATTCCATAGCAATGTGGATGGAGCAATTCCAAAGCTGGACAAGGAGGGGAAGGTTGTTAAAAAGCATAAAACAAAACACAAACATAAAAACAAGGAGAAGGGGCAGTGTCCCATCAGCCAAGACATTAAAATAATCAAAACGTTTTCTTTTGAGTTTGAGGACTCTAAACAAAAGCCTGAGAAAGGCTTGATAGTAGAGACAGAAAATCCAGTCGAAAACAAATTGAAAGTGTTAAAGCATGAGCGAGAGCACAGTAAGAAGGAGGAGAAGCTCCCCAAAGGTAAAGCGGAGGAGAAGGAATGGTTGTTTAAAGATGAGACTGGAAAATCCTCGAAAGAGGAGAAATCGTTAAGAAAAGTCAAAGATGGCAGTAAAGACATGAGCAAATCCTTCAGAGAAGGATTAAGTAAATCAGAAAAAGAGAAACCTGTAAAGGAGAAGTCTCCCAAAGAGGAGAAGCCGAGACTACACAAGGAGGAGAGAAAGAAGAAGTCAAAGGACAAGCAGTCAAAATCTGAAAAGAAGAACGAGCTGAAGGAGGAGAAGGTTTCTAAACTAGAGAAGGAAAAATCCTTCAAGGAGGAGAAAGAAAAATGCAAAAAAGAAAAACTTTACAGGGAAGAATCTGGATTTGACGAGTTTAATAACAAAACCCAGTTTCCCGAAAGTGAGGACACAAAGTTCAGCCTTTCAGATGATCAGCAAGAAAGGTGGTTTTCAGACTTGTCTTCTGATTCATCCTTCGATTTCAAAGGTGAAGATAGCTGGGATTCTCCAGTAGCAGATTTCAGGGAGATTAAAAATGACACCGTGGCAAAACTAATCATAGAACCTGTGAAAGAGGAAATTAAAGACAAGAAAAAGGAAAACAAAACAAAAGAGAAGAAGGAATACAACGAGAAACGTAATGAAAAGGACACTTTCTTAAAGAAGAAAGAGAGGGACTATGTGGACAAAAGCTCCGAGAAGAAAAAGGACCAAACGGACAGGCACAAAGTTACTCCTAGTTACTTGCCTGAAAAGGATAAGAAAAGGAAGGATTCTGCAGAGAGTGTCAAGGAGAGGAAAGAAAAAGATACAGGTGAAACCAACAAAGACAGAAAAGATACCTCTGATGGCACTAAAGATCGAAAAGATGCCAAAATGAAGCAGGAGGAGCCCTATCGAGATGACTTTAAAGAATATGGCTGCGAAACGTTCTTCAAGGATAAGTCTGACGCTGAATTCAGTGGTAAAACTCTGGAGAGCTGGGAGAGGCACCATTCTGGGAAGGAAAAGGAGAAGAAAGATGCTCCCGATAAAGAAAAAAAAGAAAAGGTGAAGCCAGAAAAATACAAGGAAAAATCCAAAGAAGGCGACAAGGAGAAAAATGAAAAAGTTGCTCCTGAGAAAATGCTGAAAGACAAAGAGCTGGACAAGAGTTTCAAAGAGAAGAAGGAAACTAAAGAGAAGTACAAAGACCTGCACAGCAAAGACAAAGAAAGGAAGAGTTCTTTCGACCAGGTAAAAGAGAAGAAAGAGAAAAACTTCTCCACAGATCGAGAGGACTTCTCTGAGAAAAAGGATGAGAAGAAAGGCAAGGAGAAAAGCTGGTACAGCATTGCAGACATCTTCACAGACGAAAGCGAAGATGAGAGGGACGATTACAGCTTGACTGGGTTCAAAGTTGGTGACTCTGCTGGGAGCGAAATGCATCGCCTGGACAGTCTGCAGGAGAAGGACGACGGTGCAGCTGCCGAGAAGGAGCTGTACCCCGACAAGCACCGCAAGTACTCCTCTGACCGGCAACATCCAGGAGAGAAGCAGAAGGATAAGGACTCCAAGGAGAAGAAGAAGGACAAAGGAACATCAGAAGGAGGGAAAGAGAAGAAGGAGAAGAGTTCCTTTGAAAAACACAAAGAGAAGAAAGATAAAGACTCTACCGAGAAGTACAAGGACAGGAAAGACAGAACGTCCATAGATTCCACTCAAGAGAAGAAAAACAAACAGAAGCTCCCAGAGAAGGTTGAAAAGAAACATGCCAATGATGACAAGGTGAAAAGCAAGCATAAGGAGAAGCCGGATAAAGAGCATTCCAAAGAGAAGAAGTCTTCGAAAGGAGGGGAGTCAGAGAAGAGCCTGCTGGAGAAATTGGAGGAGGAGGCTCTGAATGACTACAGAGATGACTCCAATGACAAAATCAGTGAGATCTCTTCCGACAGCTTCACAGACAGAGGTCAAGACCCAGGGCTGACCAGCCTCTTTGAGTCTTCTAACCTCTCTCTTACTGATGCTGCTGAAGAAAAGTTTAAGGACTCTCTCCCTTTACCCTGCTTGCAGGACAAACTCAAGGAGAAGGAGAGACACAGACATTCCTCATCTTCGTCAAAGAAAAGTCACGAGAAGGAGAAAGCGAAGAAGGAGAAGACAGAGAAGAAGGAAAAAACAGAAGAATTCAAAGATTCCAGCAGCAGAAAGGATTCCACTCATTATGAAAAAGATTTCTCGGTGGATGGGGAGGCTTTTAGCACTTCCTATAACATGAAGGCAGAGCCTGATGAGGAACCAGAGAAAAGCATTGATTACTTATTTTCTGAAAAGAAAGATAAAAATGATTCTGAAAGAGAGCTGTCAAAGAAGGCGGAAAAAGAAAAGGCATACAGTTCCAGCACCATCAGCACAGTTAAGGAGAAAAAGAAGCGAGACAAACACAAGGAAAAATGGAAGGAGGAAAAGGAAAAGCATAGAGACAAACACGCAGATGGTTTCTTTAAACATCACAAAGATGAGCCAAAGTCAACACTTAAAGACAAGGACAGTCCTCAAGTTACCACCTTTAAAGATAAATCAAAGGAGGACAACCTCAAATTCGGTGAAACCAAACTGAAGGAGAAGCTCAAGGAGAACCAAGAGAAAGACAAATCAGAGTCCATAAAAATAAGCAATGGGAATGAAAAAATAACCCTTTCCAAAGACAGCGGCAAGAAAGATGCCAGGCCAAGGGAGAAACTTCTGGGAGACGGCGATTTGATGATGACCAGCTTTGAGAGGATGCTGAGCCAGAAGGACCTGGAAATCGAGGAGCGCCACAAAAGGCACAAAGAGAGAATGAAGCAAATGGAGAAAATGAGGCACAGGTCTGGAGACCCCAAATTAAAGGACAAACTTAAGAGCTCGGAAGATGTGCGCAAGAGGAGCCTGGATCTGGCAACAAAGAAGCCATTAACGCTGGATACTCAGCTCAAGGACAAGAAACTTAAAGAGTTGGGTCCGCTGACTCCTATACTGTCACCGGAAAACAAGGCGCAGCCTGCTGTTGGGACGGACTCGAAGGACTGGATAACGGGTCCTCAGCTGAAGGAGATCCTCCCGGCATCTCCCAGGCCGGACCAGAGCCGGCCGACGGGAGTTCCGACCCCAGCATCTGTCGTCTCTTGCCCGAGCTACGAGGAGGTGATGCAGACACCCAGGACTCCTTCGTGCAGCAACGAAGACTACACAGACCTGATGTTTGAGTGCGCGGACTCGCAGCACTCGCTGCCCATATCCACGATGTCCATGAACGCCTGTTCTCCATCCTTCTTCGACAGATACGCGAATGTTTCCAGTGGGCTCCCCGAGAACCCGAGTCAGACCCCGACTCGTACCATACCCTCCACAAACCTGTACCGTTCCATCTCGGTTGATATCAGAAGGGCACCTGAAGAAGAATTCAGCGTTGGAGATAAATTTTTCAGACAGCAAAGCGTCCCGGCGACATCGAATTATGACTCTCCAGTGCAGCATTTGATGGAGGAGAAAGTTCCCCTTCCTTCTGTTCCTGCTGAGAAGTTCCAGTGTTTATCTCCTGGGTATTACTCACCAGATTATGGGGTTTCATCGCCAAAAGTGGAAGCTTTGCACTGCACGCCAGGGGCTGTCAGCAGCGTCGCCCAGTCGCCTGAAAGTGTCTTTTCTGGTTTACAAGCAAAATCCTCCCCTTCGCACAGAGACGAATTGCTGGCTCCTTCAGTAGAAAGTGCTCTTCCCCCTGACCTCGGCATGCCCTTGGATACCACGGAAGAGCAGCAAGCTACTGCCTCCATTATGCCACCAGAATCTACCTACTTGCCACCAATTGAAGAAAACCATTTTAGTTCGGGTATGCCAGAACAAAACAATATAGACTGGGTTAACCCTCCTTCCAGAAACCCCAACGCCACCATTCCTCCCAGCCTGATGGGTAACCCAGCAGAGCACTCTGTCACCTGGTCCATGGGCTCAGAGCTTCTGATGAAATCTCCCCAGAGGTTTTCCGAGTCCCCTAAACCTCCACTCTGTTCCCTAGAGCCGATTCATCCTACACCAGTAGCCTTCATTCCCGCAGACAGTTCCTACCCCGTCTCTCCCATATCTTACCCTCTATCAGTGTCTGAACCGGGGCTCGATGAGGTCAAGGAGGACGCTGAGGAAGCCGTTCCAGGAGAAACAGCAAATGCCGAAGAGCAAGCTCCATACATGTCCCCTACTAGGTTAGACACGTTCTTCAATAACTGCAAACCCCTTCCGGAAGAAGCACCTGAGATACCTCCAGAGCCCCCTTGTATGCCAGCAGAACCTCAGGCAGAAGTTGTTAGCACACCAGAAAACACCTATTTGGAAAACAACAATGCCACGCCTGCAAATACAGAGGAGGCGGTAACGTGGCCTGATCCCTTCACCAACACAGAAGATGACTTGGACCTTGGCCCCTTCTCCCTACCAGAGCTGCCGCTCCAACCCAAGGATGTTGCAGAGGCAGAGATGGCCGAGGCAGAAGCGGTGGAAGAGAGCCCAGCAGCAGCTTCGGAAGCAGGCGCTGGGATGGGGAAAGCGAGCACGTCCGTGATAGCGTCCGGGGAGCCAGAGGAGCCTCTGGCCAGCCAGGCAGCTGCTGTCCTGCCCGTGGAGACGGAGCCACAAGCCGAGGAGCAGAAACCAGAAGTGGCTGCGCAAGAAGCCACCTCGGAAGCACTGAACACAGCTGAGGAAAAAGGAGCGGAGGACTCGGAAGCACAGCTTTTCCAGCAGACCCCGTCCGAGTCTGCTCAGGCAGAGAGCAAAGAGGTGGAGGCCGTGCACGAAGACCTCTCTTCTTCTGGTGGGGTGGCAGAGAGCAGCTCCCAGCCCTGTCCCCCGCCCACGGCCCCCTCCGAGGGCAGTGTTTCACAGGAGGGTGCTGCGGCACGTGGGGGGAGCCAGGTCCCTTCCTCCCAGGCAGATGTACCTCCGGGCAACGCTCAAGCAGAAATCGCTGAACCAGTACAAAAACCAGTAGCAGAAGCTCCCAAGCCACCCAAAATAGAAGAGATTCCTCAGCGGATTACCAGGAACAGGGCTCAGATGCTCGCCAACCAAAACAAGCAGAACGCTGCCTCTTCTGAGAAGGAATTTCCTCCCGTTTCCACGCCCGCCACACGTGCCAAAGGCCGCATCACAGAGGAGGACGATTCCCAGGCTCAGCACCCGCGCAAGCGCCGGTTCCAGCGCTCCAACCAGCAGCTGCAGCAGCAGATCAACACTTCCACCCAGCAAACGAGGGAGATGATACAGCAAACACTGGCAGCTATTGTAGACGCTATAAAACTGGACGACATTGAACCTTATCACAGTGACAGGTCCAACCCCTACTTTGAGTACCTCCAGATCAGGAAGAAGATTGAAGAGAAGCGGAAAATCCTCTGCTATATTACTCCCCAGGCTCCACAGTGCTACGCTGAATACGTTACCTACACAGGCTCCTACCTGTTGGATGGCAAGCCTCTCAGCAAGCTCCATATTCCAGTGGTGAGTCGTCTTCTCTCTTTAAACAGCACCATCAGGGACTGTCCCCTCCCTTGCTGCTACAAGCACGGCCAGATTGTCCCCTGTGTGCCACGAGAGTCTTTGCAATGCTGAGAGTGCCCCAGCCACAGCTTTAGCCTACTTTTAGAACACGCTTGTGATGACGAATCTAAGTCTCACTAAGTGGATGGCTGCGTGATAAATGCATCCTTTGAGGTGCTGCATTTTTGCAAAGAAGACCTTGGGCTGTGCTTAGGAACCTGAGTTTTGTTCAGGCTTTAGAGCCAGTTTGTATAAATCCACTGGATTTGAAGCTGGAAGGCAAAAGTGCTTTTACAAGCAGTATAGTAATTGGATAATGAACCTAGAAGGCTAAGAAAAAGACAACTGGGCTCTTAACTCCTGTTTTCGTTTTCCCAAGCTCTGATATCCGACTGGCCGATAGCACTCGCTCCTTGGCAATGGGATCTGCATTTCACTGCTGTGCTGCATGAATGGACTTGCTAATACAAATGCATCAATAAACTTAATGCTGCAGGCAGTAAATCCAGGATCCAGCCTGGAGGAGGAGGGTCGATACGACCGGCTACGTCAGGCTTCGTTCCCTGCTGCAGGCAGGGTAAAATACCCGGGTCTGCGGGTATTTCTGTCGCAGCGTAGCCCATGCACAAGTTACCGTTCGCGTGTGTCCTGCAGCAGTTGTAGCCTGTGTTCACATCTGCCTGTTCCTTCCTAGACTGACCCAGAGCCACCTGCGCCTGTTCTGCGGTGCGGGGCTGTGCCGGGGCAGCGCCTCGCTCCCCGGGGAGGCGCAGGACAGATCGGGACACGAGCACCCTTCCCACTGTGCGGACTGGGCTCTTCCCGGCAGCGTTGCTCCACGTGTGTCATCCTCTGTGTCAGACACGCTCCGTGCCGCAGGGGCAGTCTGTAGGGTGCTTTAGGCTCTGGTTCTGCAGGCCGAGCTCGCCTCCCAGCACTGGACACCTCTTGCCGTGTTGCCTCACCCCTCGCTGTGGTCTGAGCACCGGCAGGACGTTGTCCTTTGCCACCTGCCTGCTGAGGAAACAAGCTCAGGCGAGCTCCGCATAGCACCCC
Source organism: Falco peregrinus (assembly GCF_023634155.1). Classification (NCBI taxonomy): domain Eukaryota; kingdom Metazoa; phylum Chordata; class Aves; order Falconiformes; family Falconidae; genus Falco; species Falco peregrinus. The sequence continues at coordinate 4,130,051 of NC_073734.1, forward strand.
GCAGGGCGGCACAGAGCCCTTCTCCGAGCCGTGGCCGGTGTGCGTTTCGGCTGGGTGGCTGTGCCGCAGGCAGGGCCCCTGTGGCTGGGGAAGCAGGCACCCGCGGGCCTGCACGCAGCAGCGTGGCTGGCTCTAACCCTCCGCTGTCGTGTGCCCGCAGATTGCCCCGCCACCGTCGCTCGCGGAGCCTCTGAAGGAGCTCTTCAAGCAGCAGGAAGCCGTCCGGGGGAAGCTGCGGCTCCAGCACAGCATAGAGCGGGTAAGGGAGTGCTGAGGGGAAACTCCTGCTGGGGAAGAGGCCTCCGATTCCTTCTGCTGGGGAGACAGAGGCTGCCACACTCACTGCTTCGTTTGCTTTTCCTCAGGAGAAGCTCATCGTCTCCTGCGAGCAGGAGATTTTGAGAGTTCATTGTCGGGCAGCAAGGACTATTGCCAACCAGGCTGTGCCCTTCAGTGCCTGCACCATGCTGCTGGACTCCGAGGTCTATAACATGCCTCTAGAAAATCAGGTCAGTGCCTGCCCTGCTAGGGAAGAAGTGTCTCAGAGGTGCTGTGCAGGACCCCGAGGGAGAGATGTGCTTTTCTGGAGGGAGGGATGTGTGCAGGAGTTACTAATGCTCTTCCTGCTCGGGTGCCTGTCGCCCACCGCAGCACGCGGATGCTGCTGGAGCCCTCCCCAGCACGTGCCCAGGTTGCACCAATTTCTGGTGTCGCATGTTCTGGGATACCCCGTGTGTGTGCCAGGGAAGGAAATACATCCAGGAACATGGGGATCCAGGGAGCATCATGTCTTGTTAGAAGCAGAGATGACTCACCATTTATCAGTGAGTCGCAGGATCCTCTGCCCTTCTTCTTGATCTGGATCGTCTACACACTTGAAAGGTTTCTTTTACTGCACTCCAGGATACCTCTTCCTGTTGAAGGAAGGGGAGAGAGCCATTAAATTGATTTGTGTCTGAATAGTGGCTTTGAAAGAGCCAGGCTCTGTCTCACAGCCCACAAGAAACAGTCATTTCTGCCTTTGATTTCACATCGTTCAGTGCTGAAGAAGGGGGAATCACGTCCAGTTTCTGCAGCCGGCGGCCGCACGGTGGCCCGAGCCATCCCACCAGCGCCTGCAGCCTGCGCCCTGTGGCTGCTGCCAGCCTGGCCGCTCAGGGAAGCAGGCTGCTGCGAGGCCAGAGGGATCCTGTGCAGGGACAGGATCCTGGGATTTATTAGTGACCTGGTGTATTGATCCAGGAGCCTTGATTTCTCCCGCAGCGTTTTCCCTCAAAGTGTCTTGGTTTCTGCAGTGAAGACGTTACTATCTCGGGCATGAGTAGAAGGAGACAGAGAGGTGCGGGTGCTGTGACGGGCTGGCACGCGCAGATTCTCTGCAAACCGAGTAGAAATGGGGAGTGTGTGCACGCGTGTGCACCTCTGAGGCTGAAGCCCTGGCAAAGGGCTGCAAGAGCACCTGGGAGCAGCGTGCTGGGTGCAGGCACCTTTCTTGTTTCTGATGAGTGTGTGTCCTAAGAATGTAGCTTCTTAGACCTGTAACTGCTTAAAGTAAAAAAAAAAAAAAAAAAGAAGAAAGAAAGAAAACCCACCGTTTAATTCCCTTTTGCTGTCGTTTGCTTAGGGAGACGAAAACAAATCGGTCAGAGACCGTTTCAACGCGCGACAGTTCATTTCCTGGTTGCAAGATGTGGACGACAAGTACGATCGAATGAAGGTGAGCAGGGCAGGTGCTCTGAGCTGCCGCTGTGGCATGTGGGCAGCAGCAGGTCCTGCTGCTCTGTCTCCTGCTGGGAGGGTTTCTCCGAGAGGGGGTCCTGGCTGCTGCTGTAGCCTGGATCCTGCCTTCGTGTCCCGAGCTGGGCCGGGCAGCGTTGCGCAATGAGGGACGCTGCTGTGCACGGCACAGTGGGGAGGTGGGAGCTTGGCTGGGGCTGGGGAAGCACGGTTGCCTCTGCTGGGTCCAAGAAGGGGGAAAGCAGAGACATTCTGCTGAGGGTCGGCTGGCTGGCTGTTGTTTTCCTTCAGCCATGTGGTCTGGAGCTTTCTTGGTCAGTTAAGCCCTCGGGGCCTGCTCTTCACCAGTGATGCATGCTGCAGCAAGCTCAAAACCTACGGCAAACTTCAAGGTGGCAGGAGCCCATGCAGGGATTTGCAGAGTGCTCTGCAGAGCTCGGGGTGGCAAACTGGCACGGTAGGGAGCAGGGACGGTTGTGCTTTCAGCTGGTGACACGCAGGGAGTTGGCAGCTCCCACGAAGGGAGCAGGACCCTGTTCCCAGGCAGCCAAGGGCCGCTGTTGGGGGCCGATGGGGACTGGCTGCCAAGGCTCGGTGCTCTCGAGTGCTTATGAGCCTTTAAGAGCTGCGCCACAAGGCCCTTTCGGGTCTGCCCCAGCCGGAATGGGGCTCAGCAGACATCCCAAGTCCAGGTTTCCTTCCTGCGAGGATGCATGTGGTGCCCCTTGCTCGGCTTGCTGCTCTGCCCGCTGCGATGGCTGCAGGTCCCCTGCCCTTGCTGGGTGGGACCCGCAGCAGGAGCCTCCTGCCCTCTTCCCCCCTCATCTCTGCTCGGTTTTATTTTCCCCCAATCCAGACGTGCCTGCTCATGCGACAGCAACACGAAGCTGCCGCCTTGAACGCAGTGCAGAGGATGGAGTGGCAGCTGAAGGTGCAGGAGCTGGACCCCGCAGGGCACAAATCCCTCTGTGTGAACGAGGTGCCCTCGTTCTATGTGCCAATGGTCGATGTGAACGATGACTTTGTGCTCTTGCCGGCATGACAGTTCAAAACCAGGAGACATCACTGAAAACTGGCACGGACGGGAGCCCTCCGAGGTCGGGCGGTCGAGCTCACATTCACCCTTACCGCTTGCTGATGAATCCCTGGTCAGAGGAGGAGGAAGCAGCTATCGGCAGAAAACAAAACAATAAGAAAAATAATTGCACTTTCTTCACAACGTGTCCCTCGCTTCCGGACTGACGGCAGCTCCGCCGGGCAGCGGGCCGGGGCACATCTCCTTTCCAACCGGCTGCTGCGGCAGGGAGGCAGCCGGTCTGCGCGGGCAGCGAGCACTCACCGGCCAAGAGACTGGCAGAGGCGTGGAGGGAGGAGGCCAAGGACACCATTTGTGTGTGGCAGAAGCTGCTGAGCGGGGCCAGCAACCACGTGATTCATGTACTTGTGAACACCGTGATTTCCAGCTCTCTGTTTTCCACCGGTCGCGGATCTCCTGTTGGAGAAGCTGCAGTAGGAAACCATGGGGGGAGGGGGGGGGTGTTTTGAGTTTCTCGTTCCATCCTGGGTATGTCTGAAAAAAAAACAAAACAAAAAAAACAAAAAACAAAAAACAAAAAAAAAAACAAAACCACACAAAAAAACAACCAACAAAAAAACCCAACAAAAACAATTAGAAACAAAAAGCGTCCAAGTTGGGCAGACGCGGCTCTGAAGGTGTGGACGGCTCCGGCTGCGAGGTGGGGTGCGCCCGCGGCACCCCCGCACCAGCCCCTCGCCACCGTTTCGGGAGAGCGGAGGAGCTGCCTGTGCACCGTGCGCCGGGGCGGCACGGCCAGCGGCGGGCGGGGAAATGGCGATGCAGAGAAAGGACTTTGCCAACTGTGTTTTTAATGGAGTAAAATCCATGTGGTTTATATATTTTTTCCTTTAATCTTGGGCATTTCGTTTCTCTTTCTGAGAACATAACTTGAAAACACTACAGAGCCAATACTCATATAAAGAAAAATTGTATCCCATAAATGCTGTACAGTTTTTATATACATTAACAATGTACTTTTGCTGCCTTCTAGATAATTTATTTTGCAACACATTACTGCACAGTTGTAAATAACTTATGTACTGTAACATCACTTTCAGTTATGTGTAAAGAAATAAATAAATTAATTAAAATTATCTTTCTATGTATAGTTCACCCTAGGCAGCACTTTCCCTGTCAAGGAACAAGCACGGCCCGGGACGGTGCGCGGTGTTACATGGAAGCCCGTCAGATGCACTCGGGTAAGCGCAGGTGGTCCGGCCGCGGTCCGTGCTGCAGGGATCTCCGGTTGCTGACCTGACTTCTGTCACCGCCTCGTTTGTCTCCTCTTTCCTTGGCCTCTTCACGTGCGGTGGAATTGCAAGCCCTGCGGTGCCGACCCTGCAGCTGCGCCGCAGGTTGGGTCGCAGGGAGAGGGGAGCCCTGCCTGCTGACGGGGGGCACAGGGCAACGCGGAGGAGGCTCTTCGGGCTCGGGCTGCTGCGCTGACAGACCCCGCAGCCGCTGCGAGTCCGGGAGCTGGTGTGGGGCTGCCAAGCCTGGAGAAGGACGGTGGAGGCCGGCGCAGTGCCAGGCTGCAGCTCGCTGTGCCGGGCTGCCGGCGCTCGGTTGCGGGCAGGGCAGGCAGGGCGATGGCACCCTGACCGGTTCTGGGGTGCTGCCACCCTGCGTGCCGGGGACAGGCGCCTGCCAGGGTGCCGCACCGGCCATGCTCCCGGCAGCCTCCTTTCTCTGCTTTTTGATACCGAACCTCGGGAAGGGGTTGCGTGGGCCGCTGCCGCCCTGTTTGCTGAATCCACCCGTGCTCGTGGGGCTGGTGAGGATGGCGCTGCAGGGCATGCGGTGCCGCCGGCTGCGCTGCCCTGCCGGGTGCGCGGTGTGTGCGCTGCAGGCGCTTGCACGTGCACGGCGTGTGCGCTGCATGTGCGTGGTGTGTGCACTGCGGGTGCGCTGCAGGCGCTGCATGTGCACGGTGTGTGCGCTGCGGGTGCGCTGCAGGTGCTGCATGTGCACGGTGTGTGCGCTGCGGGTGCGCTGCAGGCGCTGCATGTGCGCTGCCTTGTCCGCAGGCCCCAGCCTGGCGTGGACGCTGCCTGAGCTGCCCAGCCCCGGGAGCCAGCCAGGCGCTGCCGCCAGCCAGCGGGCACGGCCGAGGCCCGTCCTGGCAGAGGATGGAAGCGGTGCCCGGTGGGAGCCCGTGGCCTTTCGGCAGGTGCCATCTTGCAGGTGGCATTTTCTGCCATTGCACGGACGGAGCAGAGCGCCAGCGCGATGCTGTTGTCCTGGTGAATGAATTTTTAAAAGGAGAGACAAAACAAAGAACCAGTTGGTGCTTTGTTGGCTCTTCCCCCTGGCTCACCACGGTGCTGGGTGCCAGTGGGGCTCCAAGCAGTTCCCTTCTGGGGGGGGCCAGACCCCCCCGGCCCCCTTTGGGGTTTAGGGGGACCCGGGTGCCTTTGTGGGCATTCACAGCTGGGCCTTGGCACCCCCAGCTGCACCCCAGGACCCCCAGTGCCAGCTGGACCCATGGGTCCCCCTGTGCCGAGGGGGTGCCTTGGGTTGGAGCACCATGGGGCGGGGGGGCAAACTGGGTTTGGGGGGATTAAGCTGGGGCTGGGGGTACTGAGCCAGGGCTGGGGCAGCCTGAACTGGGCTTGGGGGGGTACAGTGGGCTGGGGGGGAACTGAGTCAGGGCTTAGGGGAGTGAAGTGGGCTGGGGGGGACAAACCGGGCTGGGGCACTGAGCTGGGGCCGGTGGGGGCACTTGTCCAAGCTTGGCAGCCCCACACCAGCTCCTGGACTCACCGCGGTGGGAGCTCGGAGGGGAAACCAGGCTGGAGTGACAGCGCTGGGGCTGGGGGGGACCAGACTGGGCTGGGGGGGCGGGGGGGGGAACCAGGCCAGAAGGGGAGAGCTGAGCCTGGGGGGTGTGAACTGGGCTGGGGGAGTCAAAACTGGGCTGGGGGGAGGCAAACTGAGCTTGGGGGGGAGACCTGGGGGGGTTAAACTGGGCTTGAAGCAGGAGCACAAGGCTGGGGGGCTGAGTCAGGGCCTGAACTGGGCTTGGGGGCACTGAGCCGGGGCTGGGGGCTGGGCTGGGCTCGGGGGGGGGGGGGGGGGGCAGAGCTGGGGCTCGAAGGGGCAAACTGGGCTGGGGGCGAGTGGGGAGAGGGGCGAAGAGGGCTGGCTGGGGGTGCTGAGCCGGGGCTGGAAGGGGCGAACCGGGGCTCGGCGGCCGCGGCCGGCAGGGGCGAGCGCGGCAGCCCGGGGCGGGGGTCCGGCGCGGCGGGGCGGGGCTGTCGCGGGGGCCGGTCCGCGCCGGGGCCGCCCCCACCTGCCCGCGCCCAGCCCAGCCCAGCCCGAGGGTCCCGGCGGCGGCGGGCGATGGCGGCGGGGGGCGGCGGCGCGGCCGCGGGGCCGGCGGGCGGCGGGGGGGGTGGGCGCCGTGCGCGGCGCTGGCGCTGGGGTGGGCGCTGGGGTGGGCGCTGGGGGCGGCCCCGTCCCACCGCTGCCGGCCCGACGCGGCGCTGCTGCCGCCGCCGCTCCGCCGCCTGGCGGGGGCCGCGCTGCTCCGTGCCGCCGTCCCGCGGCTCCGCGGCGGCTGGAGCCCCTGCCAGCTGTACCGGTACCGGCCCGGGCCCGGCCCCGGGGCCGCCCGCCCCAACGGCACCGGGCCCTGCACCCGCGGCTGGCACTACGCCCTGCCCGCCGCCGGGCTCCGCTCCAACCTCGTCACCCAGGTTGGGGGGCGCGGGGGTGCTGGGGGGAGTGCCCGGGGGTGCGGGGACACCCGTGGGCCGGGGGGGGGGATCTGTGGGTCGGGAGGAGGCCGGGGGGATGGACGGCTGGGGGGGGGGGGGGGAGTGCCGGGGTTTGGGGGTACCGGGGGTCCCCAGGGGTGGGGGGATCTGGAGGGGTCCCCTGGGGACAGGAGGGGTTGAGGGGTGTGGGGGGGTCGGGTCTGGAGAGGCAGTGGGACTGGATGTCTAGGGGGGGTGAGTGTCTGGAGTTTGGGGGGTCCCGGGAGTGGGGGACACCCGTGGGGCTGGGGGTGGTCTGTGGGGCTGGAGTGATCAAGGGGGGGGCTGGGGAGGCTGTTGGGGCTGTTTGTCTTGGGGGTACCTCGGGACTGGGGGCTTTGAGAGGGTCCCGGCGGGTCCCAGGGGTGGGGGGTTCTGTGGGTCTGGAGGGGACAAGGGGAGGGGGCTGAGGCGGTGGATGTCTTTGCGGGGGGGGGGGGTCTAGGGGGTACAAACTGGGGATCCCAGCCCCTGGAACAGGGACCCCAGCACGGGTCCCCCAGGAAAGCCCTGGCTGTGGAGGGGGGGTGTCCTGGGATGTGGGGGGTGAGGGAGGTGGCTTGGGGGGAGCAGGGGTCCTGGGGAAGGGAGGGGGGTCCTCAAGGGGAGAAGGTGGGAGACACCCGGGGCGGGGGGGGGCAGCTGGGGGGAGCGCTGGGGAAGGGGTGCTGAGGGGCTCTAAGGGCCACCAGCACCATCCTATCTGGCCCCACATTTCTGTTTGGGGGGCGGGGGGGGGGGGGGGGGCTGCCCAGAAACCCCTCGACGCACCTCCTGACTCTGCTGGCGGGGGTGGGGGTGGGGTGTCTGCCGGGCCGCCCGTGCTGACGTCCCCCCTCCACGTGCCCCCTCACCCGCAGTGGGACCTGGTCTGCGCCTCGCGCTGGAAGGTGCCCCTGGAGCAGACCACGCACTTGCTGGGCTGGACGCTGGGCAGCGTTGCCGCCGGCCTGGCCTGTGACAGGTAACCAGGGGTCCCCGGGGGCGGGGGGCTCGAGCCCAGCCCCGCTCACAGCCCATCCCCTGGCAGGTTTGGCCGCCGGGCTGCCTTCGTGGTGTCCCTGGTGCTGGCGGTGCCCTTGGGGCTCGGCGTGGCGTTGGCCATCGACTTCGTCATGGTGCTGGTGGCGCGGCTGCTCTTCGGGGCGGCGCTGGCTGGCGCCTTCCTCTCCCTCTACGTGGCACGTGAGTGTGGTGCGGTGCCCTGGGGACCGGGGGTGCTCCGGGATGCTCTGGGGGGCAGGATGCCCCGCACCTGTGGCACCCACGGTGCACCCCTCCCCCCCACCAGGGCTGGAGCTGTGTGACCCCCCGCACCGACTGGGGGTGACGATGGTGGCCGTTTTCTTCTGGATCGCCGGGGAGCTGCTGCTGCCGGGGCTGGCTGTGCTGTGCCGGGACTGGCGGGTGCTGCAGGGCACCGTCACCATGATCCTGGCTCTGCTGGCTGCCTGCTGGTGGTAAGGCCCCCCCGGGCTGGGGGGTGCGTGCTCAGGGAGCGGGGGTGCCATGCCCAGGGAGTGCAGCGGCAGCACCCAGCACGCCCTGCCCAGGGCCGTGGCGGGGATCAAAGGCTGCTGGGGGCTCTTCAGGTGGGGTGCGGGACCCCCCGCCCTGGGTAAATGTTTGCTCAGGTTTGAACTTGAGGGTTTCTGGGCAGCGTTGCTTTGAAACCGGGAAAGGGGGGGGGGGGGAGTCAGCGCTGGCGGGGGGCCAGGCTCCTGGGGAGCCCTGTGACACCAATGCTCGCGCTCCAGGTGCCCGGCACTGCTGCTGGAGTCACCGCGCTGGCTGCTGGCCACGCAGCAGCTGGAGAGGGCCAGGAAGACCTTGCAGGCGCTGGCCGAAAGCAGTGGCCCTGGCGACGACAGCTCCTGCCACGAGGAGAGCCTCCTCGCCGGTGCGTGGTGGGGGCTGCCAGTGTGGCTGCTGGGCCCCCTCCCCAAAACTGTGGTGCCGAGGGTGGTGGGATGGTCCTGGCTCTAACCCGGCTCCCCTGTCCCGGCAGAGCTGGAGTCCCTGTCTGAGGGGTCCCCGCAGCCCCGGTACCACGCCGTCTGCGAGATCTTCGGCACCAGGGTCATCTGGAAGAACAGCGTCATCCTTGGCTTCACGGCGTGAGCAGGTGGGGGGGGTGCCGGTGGGGAGGGGTCTGGCCCGCGGCCCCCCTGACCCCAATCTCCTGCAGGTTCATCGGCTCTGGCATCCGCCACTGCTTCACCCGCAACCTGGCCCCCCACCTGCCGCATTTCTTCTCTTCCTACTTCGTCCTGGTGGGCACCGAGGCAGCTGCCTGCCTCTTCGTCTGTGTGACGGCCGAGCGCTTCGGGCGCCGCGCCATCCTCCTGCTCTGCGCCATCCTCACCGGCATCTCCTCCCTTCTGCTGCTGGCCCTCACTCAGTGTAAGGATGGACAGGGACCCCAGCCCTCCCTGCAGTGGGATGCAGCCCCCAGCTGGGGGTGGGAGCAGGGTGCTTGGTGGGGGTTTGTGTGCAGGATTTGACCCCTGATGGTGCTTCCCCCCTCCCCCCCCAGACCTGCTGGACCTCATTGTCCTGACCCTGTCCGTGGTGGGCATCACTGCCTCCCATGCCGTCACCATCCTCAGCATCTTCTTTGCCAGTGAGGTTCTCCCCACCGTGGTCAGGTAAGGGGGCAGCCGCCACCCTCCCTGTGCTACCCTGGGGTGGGGTGGGGGGATGCCTGGGGAGGGTCCCCCGGGCCCCCTCTGAGTGTGTTTCCTCCCACAGGGGTGCAGGGCTGGGCCTCGTCGTGGGGGCCAGCTTCGTGGGCAAGGCAGCCGCCCCCATCACTGCCATCCCCAACAGCCGCGGCTTCTTCCTGCACCACGTGGTGTTCGCCTCCTTCGCCATCCTCGCCGTCCTCAGCATCATGCTGCTGCCAGAGAGCCAGGGCCGCAGCCTGCCCCAGTCCCTGCAGGATGGCGAGAGCCAGCGCCGGCCCCCCCTGTTCCGCCAGCCCCCCCGCGAGGACCACCTGCCCCTGATCTCCCCCCACAGCATCCCCCATGACTACTCCCACCTCGCTGCCTCCACCAAGGGGTTGCTGAGCTCCCCGGCTGCCCCCCACAAGATATAACCATGTCCCCCCTCCTCAGGATCTCCCCGCTGTGGGGGAACTGAGCACGGTGCTGGGACCCCCCGCCCATGGGTGCTTGCGGGGGCGGTGGGGCGCAGCAGGACACATGCAGCGGCCGGGCTGGGGGGGCTGCGCACCCACCCCATGGCGGGGCTGGATCCTGCCTCAGGAGGAGCTGTGCTGGGAGCCCTGGGGCGGGGGTGATGCCCCCCCAGGGTGTCTGTGGCAGGCGCCCGTGGGCTGCCAATAAAAGTGCCTTGTTTGTAGGGGGGGCAGCTGGCATGGTCGGGGTGCACAGTGCCCCTGCCACCGGCCTCCTTCTCTGGGATCTTTATTATGGGGGTGACCGGGGGTCTCCTCGCCCACCCCACCCGGCTCTGCGGGGCCTTTCCCCGGGGTGTGTGTGTCCCCCCAGGGTGCTCGGCCATGTGCTCGGCCCCTGCCGTCCTGGGGTTTGCTGGCACGGGGGCTGCAGGCAAGCAAGCCCCTGCGCAAGGCCTCTTGGTGCACACGCGTGTGCAAAGCCCCTGCAGCCGGGTGTCTTGTGCACGGCCATATGCAAAGCTGCTGCACCTGGGCATCACGTGTGTGCACAAGCCCCTCTGCCCGTTCCCTGCCCCAGCCCCTCGGGTGGGCAGTGGGGTGCCCTCCTCCTGCCCCCCCCCAGGTCCCTGCTATTGCCCGTAGAGGTCGGCCAGGCGCCGAAAGCGTGGCCCCCACTCGTTCAGGTAGTCGTAGTCCTGGTCCTCGTCTGTCAGGCTGGAGACGATGGAGCTGAGGGGGCTGGCGACTGAGCCCGAGCCCTCGTAGTCGTAGATGAGGGCCGTGTCATAGGGGGGCATGCTGGGGTCGCTGTCGGCCGCCTCCAGCCCCTGTGGGGACAGGGGGACATGGTCAGCCTCGCCAGGGATGGGGAGCTGAAGGCAAGGGGGGCTCTGAGCCCCATCCTTACCTCGTTGATGAAGTCCTCGATGTCGGAGGGGCTGCTGGGCAGCTTGCGGGGGGGCTGGGGAGTGACAGAGCTGAGCGGGGTGTCCCTGCGCACCGGTGGCTTGGCCCGCAGTGAGAAGAGCTCTGGGTGCCGAAGCTGGTTGATGTCATAAGCGTCCTGCGGGGATGGGGGGGGTCAGGGGTGCGGGGCTGGGATGGGCACCCCTCTCCCGCTTCCCTGGGTCCTGCTCACCTGGTCCTCCTCGCCCCCGCCCTGCTCGTCGTAGTTGAGGATGTTGTCCCGCATGTCGTCCTGCGAGCGCTGCAGCAGCCCCTTGCGCAGAGCCCGCCGGCGCCCGCACGCCCGCGCTGCCCCCAACGCTGCCAGGACTGCAGGCAGAGGGGGGGGCATGGGCTGGGGGACCAGGGGCGTGGGGCACGCAGGGATGGGTTGGGACAAGGGGCGATGGGTGGGATGCAGCTGGTTGGGAGAGTGGGATGGGGATGCAGGTAGGGATTTGGGGTGGGGTGGGCTGATGGGGTGGGATGGGTGATGAGGGAAACGGTTGAGGGGAGGTTGGTCGGGGTCAGAATTGGGTGATGGTGTTGGGAGCCATGGGTAGGGACAGGATGGGATGGGCCAGGAGCAGGATGGGGACATGGGGACATGGGTAGGGACAGGATGGGGTGGCCAGGAGCAGGATGGGGCGATGGGTGGGGGGGCGAGGTCGTGGAGCGTGCTGGTGGCACTCGGGATGGGTGGGTAGGACCAGTGCTGCGTGGTAGAGCCACGGGGCTGGGGCAAGGTGGAGGGGGCGAGGATGGTGGGGGGTCTCACTCACCAAGGAGGAGGATGCTGCTGCCGAGGATGATCAGGAGGGCCCCGAGGGTGATGCCGGCCCCAGTGGCGGTGGCAGCCAGGACACCGTCCTCGCAGGTGCCCTCCCGGCCGCAGTGGCACACCGAGACGTTCAGCAGTTGCTGCCGCTCCCGTGGGGGGGTCCCCGAGTCCCGGAGCAGCAGCGGGAGCGAGTAGGACCCCCTGGGCAGCTCCACCAGCACGGCCAGCACGGCGTGGGTCACTGCAGGAGGGGCATGGGCAAGGGGTGAGCGGGGGCCCCCGCGGCCCCCTGTGCAGCAGCCCACCCCCCGGGGCACCCCTCACCATTGAAGCGGGTGATACTCCAGTTGCGGGCAAGCTGGGGGTGCTGGGGGCTGAGCTGGAAGTGGAAGGGGGCACCGTGGGGGGGCCGGTCATCGTCCGTGGCCCCCAGGAGCAGGCTCCCCCCGCGGCCTGGCCGCCCGCAGACCACCCCGGCTGGCAGCTGCAGCAGGGGCGCGTGGTCATTCACCTCCAGGATCTCGATGGAGAGGGTGCCGGTGGCGGAGAGCGGGGGCTCGGCTGGGGGCACAGAGCAGAGGGTCAAGGGGGGAGGCAGGAGCGGGGGGACGCAGCATGGGGGGGCCACTCACCGTCATCGCAGGCGAGGACCAGGGCGATGTACCAGCCGCCCTGCAGGAAGGCGGAGGGGTGCAGCAGCTCCCGCTTGGTGCGGACGGTGCCAGCGTGGGGGTCCAGCTGCAGCCAGTCCGCCGGGTCGTAGAGCAGCGCGTAGCTGTGGGTGCAGGGGGTGCATTACACACACCCCCCAAACACCCACCCTGGGCTGCGAGCGCAGGAGCCTCAACGCAGCAGGTGCCGGGAGGTGAGGCAAGGGGACCGGGTGCCGAAGCCCATGGCCTGCGACTCACGTGAGGGTCTGGAGCTGGCGGGTGTCGGGGTCGCTGGCGGTGTAGGTGGTGACAGGGGTGCCCGGGGGGGCCCCCTCCAGCACGCTGACCCGCCGCGGGTTCTCACGGAAGATGGGCGCCTCGTTCACGTCCCGCACCCGCACCCGCACCGTGGCCAGTGCCCGGGGGCTGGCGGGGGCCGTGGGCTCCAGCGGCTGCTCATTCTGCACTGACACCGTCAGCTCGAAGCGGTCCCGCACCTCGTGGTCCAGCGGCTGCCGAGAGGGGCCACGGGTCAGCGGAGCCACGGGACCCCCAGGCCTCCCCCCGCTGCCCTGCACCCACCTTGGCCACGGAGAGCACGCCATCGTTGGTGTAGGGGTCGGTACGGATGGCGAAGGCACCCTCGGGGTCGCCCTCCAGGATGGTGAATTTGGCCAGCCAGTTGGGCGAGCCGGCCAGGTCTTTGTCGTGCACGAAGACCTTGCCCATGTCCACACCGGCCACCTGCTCCTCCACCTCCATGGAGAACTGGGGGAGAGTGGCGTGGGGCTGGTATCTACCCCCTTGGGATGCTGCTGCCCCCGAGGGGGCTGGCTGCCTCCCCACAGACCCCTGCATGTCCCCCCTGGCCACTACCTCCTCCTTGGTGAACTCGGGAGGGTTGTCATTGATGTCCTCCAGGTAGATGATGGCCATGGCGGTGGTGGTGAGCCCATCCCCGGACATGTCAGCTGCCTGCACCGTCAGGTTGTACACCCCCATGGTCTGCAGGAAAGGAGGGGGGGGATGGCCCTGAGCCCCTCCAGCCCCCTGGACACCCACCATGTCCCCATGCCTGGGGTCTGCTCATGGCTGGAGCTGTGGTTTCACCAGCCAGGGGGTCTCTGGCTACCCCCAGACCCAATGCTGCCTGTGCCCCCTGTGCCCGCTACCTCGCGGTCAAGGCCGGGCCGTGTGGTGCAGATGTCGCCGGTGGTGGCGTTGATGCTAAACATGCTGGTGGCACCCTGCTCCAGGATGGAGTACCGCAGTGCCGCGTTGTCAGTGTCGGGGTCATCAGCATCAGTAGCATCCACCGTCATCACGCAGGTCCCTGTGGCCACAGGAGCCCCCTGGTGAGTGCTGGCAGGGGGGATTGGCTCAGTCCCCAGCCCCCAGCTGGACCCACCTGGCTCAGCCCCCTCAATCACATGCCCAGTGAAGACATCCTGCCGGAAGAGGGGCCGGTTGTCGTTCTGGTCCACGACAATGATCTCCAGGTCGGTGGGGTCCTCCAGCGTCACACCGCCCAGGTCCAGCGCGAAGGCTTTCAGCTGTGGGTGCAGAGCGGGTGGGTTGGGGCCTGGCTGGGGGGGGGCGGGGGAGCTGCAGGCAGCCAGGTAGCATCCTTACCCGGAAGCGGTCGTTCTCCTCCCGGTCCAGCATGGCATTGAGGAAGACCTTCCCGCTGAACTTGTCAATGGAGAAGATGCCCAGGGGCTCCTCGTCCACCCCCGGCCCCTTGATGCTGTAGATCACCCCCCCCGGCTGCTGCTTGTCCGACTTGATCTACCCCAGGGAAAACAGGGCTGGCAGTCCCAGGGCTGGGGGGGGCTGTCTCCTGCCTGGGGTCCCCCTCTGCCCTGGGTCTCCCCCAACACCGTGTTCCACTCCTGGGGGCTGCCCAGAGTGGCCCCCACTCTGCCACCTGAGAGAGAGGGTGGGGGGCTCCCCACCTACCTGCACCAGGAGGTGAGGGATGCGCTTGTGGTTCTCCGAGACGCTGATGGGGGGGATCACCCAGGCCCTCTTCACCCGCCGTGGACCCTCGTGCTGCCGCCAGGGCTGGGGGCTGCCCAGGGCTGCGGCGCCTGGCTGGGCTGGGCTGGCACCCTGAGGGAGACACGCTGCTGCTGGTGTTGCTGGTGTGGTCGGTGCTGCCGGTGACCACAAAACCTCTGGAGGGGGTTGCGGTGCTGGGTGCACAGGTGCCGGGGTGCACGGTGCTGGGCCCCCCTGGTGGGTTTGGGTCTGGGGGAGTGGAGTGGTCGCCCAGCTCCCCAGGGAGCTTAGTGCCAATGGTCCCCTGACATCCCAATGTGATGGTGGCGGGTCTCCCACCAGGCTCGGTGCCTCCCAGATGACCCCAGTGGTGCCCTGGGCACGGCCCCACGCCACAGCTGGGCCCCATGGGACCCCTGCAGTGGGGACAAAGGGGCTGTCCCGGGCTGGCGGTGCCTGGCCGCAGCCCCAGCCCATGTCACAGCATGGATGTGGCAGTGAGGGCAGAAGGGGCAGGGGCAGGTTTAGGCTGCACGGGTGGCCCGGCTGGGCCGCAGAACTGGGGTGCTGGGGGGGATAGGGAGCTGGGGGGCTGGAGTGGAGCTGGGGGATGTGACAGGGAGGAGATTAGGAACAGAGTCTGAGGAAGCAGGTGCTATGGGGGCTGCAATGGAGGGGGGGGAGCTGGGTGGGACTGGGATGGGTTTAGGAGCTGTGAAGGGCTGAGCTGGGGGGTCAGGGAATTGGGGGGCGTGGTACGGGGGTCCAGAGCAGGCATGGGGCTTGGAGGTGAGGGTTGGGAGGGGCGCAGGGAGGTGCATGCAGCCCACACCCCCCACCCCCAGGTCCATGCCACCCTCGTCCTGGGACCCGGGGGACCCGGGCTGTTCCCTCCCTAGGGAGGGAGCACATCTGGGCAGCATCAGCCCTTGCACCCACATCTGCACCCACCCGTGGCTGCACCCACCCCGGGTGCCGGGGTGTCCCGGGGTGCCCCAGGTCCCCGTGTGTGCATCCAGCCCGGGGTGGGGGAGTGGGGCAGCGGGGATGGCTGTGCTGGGGGTCCCTGGGGATGGTGTGGGGCTGTGCAGGGTAGGGGGGCTGCATGCCTGTCCCACGGGATGGGCAGAACAAGGAGCTTGTTTTGAGGCTGTGCCGGGAGCTGCCCTGTGGCTTCCAGCTGTCCCCCTGCCCTCCCCGGGAGAGACTCCCCTGCTGCTGGGGGGCTGCTGGAGCTCAGGGAGGGTGGGGAGGGTGTGAGGGGGGGCGATGGGGGCTCTACTGCTGGGGGGGGGCCTGCCTTGCAGGTCCCCTTTCCTTCCCCTGCCCTGAGCACCCGGCCATGGGCTCCAGGCCAGAACCCCAACAGCCCCATGTGGCTCGGGCCTGAGACCACGGCGAGGGGCTCTTGGGTGACATGCGTGGACAGGGGGGTGCAGGGAGGGGGTCTGGGACCACAGCTGGGATGGGAAAGGGGGGAGCAGAGTGTTTCTGAGTGCCTAACCCTCCCCCAAATCCCATCTCCTGGTTCACAAACGCAGGCAGTGTGCCAGAGCTGCAGGCTCCCCGCTGCCGCCACCATCTGTGGGGTGGGAAATGCCTCCAGAGGGGCAGCAAGCCCCCGTCCCCCCCATCCCCATCCCCGCCGCCCCCCAGGACATGCCTCCACGGGGTCTGGGGTCCAGCCGCCCCCCGGCACCGCGTCTGGGTTCCCCATCCCGTCCGACCTTCCCGGGGCATAGACCGTGGGGGTCCCCATCCCTACCCGCACCCCACCCCCATCCCTCCCCCGTCCCCCCGCGCCCCTTACCCGAGCGCAGAGGGGGGCGAGCAGGCAGGCGAGGAGGAGCGGGGGGCCCATGGCGAAGCGGGGCGCAGGGCGGCCGCCAGCCCCGAGCTGCTCGCCGGCCCCGAGCTAAAATAACCGCGGGGCTGGCTGAGTGACAGCACATGTGCTGCCGGGCGGGCCGGGCCCCCCCGGCCGGGCAGCTGTCCCCGCCGCCCCCCCCGGCGCTGCCTGCAGCCCCTGCCCGCCGGGGGCCCGCCGGGGCGGGCGCCGGGGGGCCCGGGGGGATGCAGAGGGGGGCGCCGGGGGGGCCCCGCTGCCCGGGGCGGGGGGCCGGGGTGCGCGACCCCCGGGGCAGGGCGAGCGGGAACGCGGCAGCTGTCGCCGGGCGCGCCCCGGGGATGCCGCGACGGGGCGGGCGGGAGGCAGAAACCCGGCCCCGCTGCCCCCGCCACGGCTGGCCTGGCACCGGCACCGCCACCGCCACCGCCACCGCCACCGCCACCGGCACCGGCACCGGCACCGGCACCGGCACCGGCACCGGGACAGGGACCGGTTCTGCCCGCCCCGCTCCGCCGCGCCCCCCGTCGGGGCGAGCCCGCCCCGGCCCCTCGGCCGTACCCGGGGCCGCCTGCGCTGGCGGCGGGGCCGGGGGGCCGGGGCGGGATCGAGACGGCGGCATCCAGCGGTGTTCCGGTCCCGGTGGGTCCCCACGGGGCGGAGCAGCACCGGGCTGCTCCTGGAGCCCTGGCAAGGCCCCCGGTCCCGCTGCCGCCCTCGAGCCCCAGCGCCGGTCCCGGTGCTGCTCCCGACGGCCGGGGTAGGTCCCGGTGATGCCCCCGACCCCCAGTGCCTGCCCCGGTGCTGCCCCTAACCCGCGGGGCCGGTTCCGGTGCTGCCCCCCGACCCCCGCTGCCGCCCCCGACCCCCGCTGCCCTTCCCGGCGGCTCCGCGAGGCCGCGGCACCAGGTGGCAGCATCGTCCCGGCCACCGGCCCCGGCCCCGGCGGTCCCCGCCTCCCGGGGTCCCGCAGCGGGGAGCGCCCCCCGGGGGGGGTCTCGGGCTGCAGCGGGGCTGGGAAGCCGCCCTGGGCCTGGAAATTCCCTGGCTAGGGAATATGCGGCGTTTCGGTGACACTGGTGGCATCACCATGTCCCTGCTTGGCTGCTGTGGGGACCCCCGCCCGGCCGGTGCCGCTCCCCTTCTTAGCAATAAGGGCCCTTGGTGCCCCCCCAGTGTGCGGCATCATCTGGGGCGCGGTGCCCTTGTAGGGCACTGACACCGGGTATGGCACAAGGTGTGGGACGAGGGACACAGGACATGTCTTCTGTCCAGCCCCAGCAGCTGAGCGGTGGTGGCAGGGCTGTCAGTGCCCCAGGGACCGTGGGAGGGGACATGGAGCCCATGCCATGTGTGGGTGAGCGCTGGGCACCGGTGACCGGCGGCGTGGCTGGGCCCTGGCATGGGCAGTGGCGCTCACTTGCCTGTCCGTCTGTCCAATCCCATCCATCCGCCTGTTCGCCCCGCCACCCCCGCATCACCGTCACACGAGGAGCTGCCCCGCTGGTGCTGGCTGGGGGTCCTGGCAGCTGCCGCTGACCCTAACGCGCCGTGGCAGCGGGGTGGTGGAGCAGATGTTCCCTGCCACCGGCACCGCGGCACGGGGGGGCGGGGGTGGCAGACGTGACAGGCTCTGACAAGGTGCCAGTCTCAGCTCGTGGTGCCGGTGCTGCCAGTCACAGGAGCTGCCTGGCGCCAGTGGCATGGCTCTGGCAGTCACGGCCTGACCTTTGCCCCTGCACCGCCATCCCCTCCCCTTGCAAACTGAGGCTCCCACTGGGGGGGCAGGGCTTTGGGGTCCCACAGGTGCTGGGCCCAAACCTGCGACCTCCCTTGTCATGCCAAGTCGGAGAAGGGGTCACCCTATTTTGGAGGGGCCCAGTCCCCCTGTCCCAGCTGACACCCTCTGATGTGCCCACGCCACTGCAAGAGCTGTGGGTGTTGGGACCAGTCATGTCCCTACTGTGGGTGCAGTGGGACCAGTCGTGGCCCCAGCGCAGGGACTGGGGGGGGCTGGGCAGTGCCCTGTCCCCACCATACCCAGTGCTGGGGAGAGCGAGCAGCCAGGAGCGCGGGTTGAGGTGCTCAACCACGAGGTGCCAAACACAGCGCAGCAGCTATAAAGTCACTGGAGCTTCGGGTTTTATGTGGCAATAAAAGATAATGTCAGCTATAAAGCGCGGAGCAGGCCCTGGTGTGCCAAGCCGCCTGCCGAGCCGGGGCAGGGGTGAGCTGCTGGGCGCGGGGGGAGGGGGGCATGGGGGCGTGGGCAGCCCTAGGGGACACCCCGGCAAGGTATCACCTTGCCCGGGGCAAGCAGGTCCCCAGGTGCCCCAGGGTGGGCTGCAGGCAGGGGGATGCTGTGGGATGGCCAGCACTGGTGGGGCCAGCATTACTGGTGGACACATAAAAGATGCTCCTTGGGGTTGTTGTTGTTTTAATGGTTTTATTGCGCGATGCTGGGACGGGCCTGGCAGGCCTTAATGAAGGAGATTGATGGCTTAATAGCCTGTAGCCATTACGGGGTAATTGAATGGTTGTGTACATATGATCAGACCATTAATGCGGACGTGGCTCGCAAGCGAAGCGCCCGGAGGAGCCGTGGGGGGGACATGTGCAGCCCTCCCACACCCCTGACGGATGTAGCATGGGGGGAGCAGAGTCCATGGCCTTGGGGAACCCCATCCATCCCTGAGGTCCGTGCTGTGTTGGTGTCCCAGGGCCACATCCAGCAGTGAGGGGATGGAGCAGGTCTCCAGGTTCATCCAGTGGCACCGGGTCACTAAAACCCGTGTCCTGCCAGCTCAGCTCCCAGCCTGGGCTCTGGGCCACCATAACCAGGTGCTTTAACAAGGCTTTTAATTAACAGGCGCCATATATAGGGGTAAACAGCAGTGAGGGAGCAGAAGTGGAGCTGTGGGGGTTCTGCATGGTTGGCAACCCCAAAGCGGGGCTGACCACTGACCTCCCTGTGAACGCCGCCACCGAGGAGAAAACCCAGCAGAGCTGCCACTGGGTCCCCGCGCCAAGGTGTGAGTCAAACTACTCATTTTAGTGTGTGACAACCAGGTGTTTTACAGTATTTGCTACCTGTGATCATCCATCAAAGCAATCGATAGCGTTCCTGCAGAGTTTTATTAATGATCTTGTCACTGGGCTGGTGCTGGGTGTCTGGGGTTGTCGAGAATGATAGATCATTAAGAGCTTTTGCTGCTATTTATTCTCCAGTGACCTTGTCTCTCTCCATTGTTGCTTGCTTAAGAGTTATGAATGTGAGACATGATAATTTGATATTGATCTATTTGGTAAGTTAAAAAATTTACTGCATCGTCAATGTTTTAACAAAGGATCTGCCCGGTCCCTCCCACAGACCGGTGGTTGCTGAACTCCATGGCGAGGGGGCAAGCTAGGCACCGTGCCAGCATCCGTGGGCTGGAGTGCCGGGCCTGCCGGCCGTGGGATGGTGAGGGGTGGCTGCGAGAGCTCTGCCGTGTTCCCGGTGCCCCTGCGAGACCCTGTCCCAGCCCCTGCTGAGCCTGGAGTACCGACACCCTGGTGCTGGCACTGCCCTGGAGATGCTGCCGCGGGCAGGGTGCAGCAGTGGCCCGAGCGGGCGCACGGCTGTTCGGTGTCATCACTTGTGCTCCCTGTCCCTTCCCAGCGCCTCCAGGGTCCTGTCAGCTGGTGGAGAAATCTGGGGCTCCCTGTCACCCCCCTTGGCACCGGACAGGACCAGACCAGCATGCCACTGCTGTGCTGCCTCCCAGGGCACTGGACCCACTGGTTGGGGACCCACAGCGCACGGCCGCCATCCCTCGCTGCTGTTATTGATCGCCACCGCCTGCTGCCGCGGGGCTGGCAGCTCACGCATGAAGTCAAACAGGGACAAAAATCCGTTTATAAAGGTACGGCTTATCGATACTGCCTGTCCTCCAGGAAATCGATGACCTTCAGACGGGGGCACTGGTGTCAGCCGCGCACACACATGCAGTGTAATTCATGTGCTGCATCTGCTCCCCAGTGCCTCCAACACCCTGCTCGGCTCTGCCCCCACCCCACCCCAGACCGTGACCCCCCCCCGTGGCCTGCACCCCTCGCCACTCCGTGGCCAAGACCAAAAGCCGAGCCCATCTCCGGCGCCTGCCCAGCCACGCTGTTCCTCCCCATCTCCCTGGGCTCCCTGCATGTTCCTCAACGCTTCACGGCTCTTCTGTCACACTGAGGTCACCGCAAGCCCCTGGCAGCCATCCCGGCCCCTTCCTCCCTGGGTCTTTCCCCTCCCCGTTATGGGGTGGGTGCCACAGCGCTCCTCAGCACCGGCCAGGGCAGCGGGGCTCTGTGCCGGTGGTGTCACTGCCCCTGCCATCGGTCTGCGCCGGGCACGGGCTGGCACGGGAGCGCCTGGCTGGGGGAGACGTGCTGGGCTGGTAACCGTAAGCCAGTATTCGATTTTTACATTTATTCTTTACTTCTTCACTTCTGCTGGGAAATGGGAGGCAGGGCCTGGTGGAGCAGGGAGGTGGATGCTAACGATTCACAGCAGGTAACGGGGCATCCCATGAAGAGCAGGATCCCACCAGTGAGAGGATCCACTCGCCCTCTCAGGCTCTCCTCCCCTGTAAACCAGACTATCAGGAAAGTTGCTCAGTCCATGAGAAAGGGCAGAGAGGATGCAAAATTACCAGGCGTCACCGCAGCTGGCTGAAGACAGTTTAATCTAAAGAGTAATTTCATCTGGCGATGAGTTGCACGTGGCCTGAGGTAGAGCTATAACGAGGACGAGCATCCAGAGGCGGATGAAGGCAAGGTGGGGAAGCCAGGGTGCCCGGACAGCCCTTCCCACCCAGGCAGAGCAGCTCCACCGGCTTGGCATCATGGGGCTGAGACCCACCGAGGGCCCGCCGGGCTCATCTGCCCCAGCAGCTGCGGCCGGGACCAGCTCGGGGTGGATGCAGGGGTGTCTGTGGTGTCTGCTTTTCACCTGCCTCCCACCACCTCCATGGGGGCTAAATAGAGCAACTTTGGCCAGCAAGTGCTCACTGCCAGCACTGGCACGGGTGGCAGTCCTGGCCCGGGACCCCCCAGCATTCATCCCACTCTCCCTTCTAGACCCAGGGCTGCTCTGAGCCCCCTGCAAAGGGCTCTTGCACAAGAAAGGTGGCCCTGCAGCTCTGGCTCACTTCAGCCAAAGAGACCACATGGGTTGAATCCTACTTTCACTGGACTTTATTTGTGGAGCAGCCTGCAGTAAGCCCAGACCTGCCACTGTTAATCACTGCTGGCACCTCCTCAGCGCTGTTGTAGAGGGGGAACGGATGCGGCGGAGGACCAAGCGCCCCGGGCTCCCAGTCCTGCCCGATGCCGTGCACTAGGCTGGGTAAAAGCGCTGCAGAAGCTCCTTCTTGTTGACTTTTCCCATCTGATTGCGTGGGATCTCCTCCACCACGATCAGCTCGGTTGGGATGGTGTACGGTGCCATGGTCTCCCTGCAACGCAGAAGCGCAGTCTGTTACGGCTGACCAAGACCAGCACTTCCAGCTCATCCTGAGCCCCCTCAAATGCCACCAGACCTGGGGGTTTGCTCCAGGACCCTGCATCCTGCAGCAACGGAGCCACCCCAGTTCTCCAGGCAGCGGGGCCACAGGTGAGTGGCTTTGGGCAAATAGTGGCCATACTCTGGCTCTTTCCTAAGGGCTCAACACAGACCCTGAGAGAGCAGCAGGGCTGACTTTACACCAGTCACGCGTTGCTGTGCTGCAGGTGGGGGCTAGAGAGCAGCCCCTCTGCCGGGTGAGCTGTCCTGGGAGCACCTGTGGCCCCATCAGCCCCAAGCGGCCCCACCGGGGACCCCCCACCCACACACCCCCAGGAGCCCATTCAGGCTCAGCTCTGAGCTCCCAGTCCCCGCTGAGCTGTGCTGTGCGGTGTTTGCTCCCAGCCTGTCTCCAGGGGGGAGCTGTGTCGCCAGCAGCTGGTCCCGGGAGGGGACCCCTCGGAGGTGCAGAGCTCATCTCTAGCCCTGTCCTTGCCCCTCCTGGGAGGACTTTGCCCCCTCCCCCCCCGCCCCCCCCCCTCCATAGCTCATCTCTGGCCCTGTTCTCCTCCTGCCTGTGCTTCCCCGGCTGCACCCTGGACCTGGCTCATCACTTGCTGTGTTTTGGGCTGGTGAGGGACCCTGCACCTGGTACCCAGCTCCACCTGCCGCGCTCGGCCCCCGCCGCGGAGGACACTGCCTGCGCTGCGTCACCCTTGGCCGCCCTTTGGGAGCCAGCCCTGCCATGCAGCACCTAGAGCACTCGCAGAGCACAACGCACCCCAAAACACCCAGCTGCCCCTCGGGAGGAGGCACGGAGAGCCTTCGGCAGGTCAGCTGGTGGCAGAGCCCCCAGTGCAGACTCACTGATCCTCCACGATAGAGACAGCATGGGAAAGCAGCGCGGTGGCACGATGGATGCTGCACCCCGGTGTGTTCCTGGTGCCAGTCCCCAAGGGCAGGCACCACGGGTTGCCCACCTGGCTAAGTGCGTGCCGGTGACTTGCCAGTGACTCGTGGCCATGCGCTCCGGCCCACCGGGGGGTCTTCCCGCTGCGGGAGGGAGTCTGAGTGCTGAGCACCATCCCCCTGCCATTTGCAGAGTGCAGAGGGGGGGCTCTCCTGCCTTCTGCTGCCTGTGTGTCACCAACCTGGGGCCGTGCCCAGCTCCAGCAGTGTCCTGGCACTGACTCTAATGCGAGATGCCAAGTCTGCTGAGCCCTTCAACCATCGCCCGGCCCTCCTCCTCCCACCCGCCACCAGCACCCCCCTGCCATATGGATGCCTCTAACTCGGGATGGCGCCTGTCGCTGGGAAGCACGACTGGAGGCGAAAGCTGCAAAATGAATCACTCTGAAGAGGGACATGTGTCTCCTGCCAGGGAGCGCGAGAAAAAGGGCCAAACGAATGTAAGTGACATAAAAAATAAAGGGGAGAGACAGGGTGAGAGGGAGAGAGGCAAGCGGAGGGAGCTGGAGCAGTGCCTGGAGCCGGCGCTGGGCAGGGAGAAGCAGCCCCGGAGGACCCTGGGTGGGCAGTCAGCCCCTCCGACTTTCTGGGGGCTTTTGTTTCAAGGGCTCTCACTCTTGCTCTGCACAGGCAGAACAGCACCGTGTCTGCCCACTGAGCTGGGGACGGCGATGGGAAGAGACGTGCAAGGACAAGGGGGAACATCCTGGGAGGGGGGCAGGCAGTGGAGCACATGGCTGGCTGAGCGTAGCCCCCTGCCCTGCATCAGGGACCCCCAGAGCAACACTCGGGTGACCCATAAAGTGCAGCCATGATGGTAGATAAAAGGATCTGCTGGGGTCACCGACGTCCCTGCCAGGAGGCTTAGGGATGAGCAGTCACCACACAGCATGGTGACGATCTCCCTTCCCAGCTCTCCATCGCTCCTGCTCTGTGCTGAGGCCATGGAGGGCCCTGGATGGAGAACCCCGGAGCACCAGACCCCGTACCAACCAGGACAGGCTCAGCCTGGCTGAGAAGGGGTATCTCGGCTTGCACCAGAACATCAGTAAAATCAAGCAAAAGCTGCTGGTGGCTGTGGGC
Organism: Falco peregrinus; assembly: GCF_023634155.1. Taxonomy (NCBI): domain Eukaryota; kingdom Metazoa; phylum Chordata; class Aves; order Falconiformes; family Falconidae; genus Falco; species Falco peregrinus. The sequence goes on from NC_073734.1 coordinate 4,153,580, forward strand.
TGCCCTAGGCGGAGCAGGAGCCCCAGGTGAGTCTGGTGTCCCTGTGCACTCACAGCCCCGAAAGCCAACTGTGCCCTGGGCTGCACCCCAAGTAGCGGGGTGAGCGGGTTGAGGTTGAGGGGGGGATTCTCACCCTCTGCTCCATTCCGGTGAGGCCCCCCCTGCAGGGCTGCATCCAGCTCTGGGGCCCCCAACATCAGAAGGACATGGAGCTGCTGGAGCGAGCCCAGGGGAGGCCACGAAGATGATCCGAGGGCTGGAGCACCGCTCCCCTGGAGACGGGCTGGGAGAGCTGGGCTGGTTCAGCCCGGGGAAGAGGAGGCTCCGGGGAGACCTTAGAGCAGCTTCCAGCACCTACAGGGGCCGCCAGGAAACCTGGGGAGGGGCTTTGTACAAGGGCCTGTGGTGACAGGACAAGGGGGGTGGCTTTGAGCTGGAAGAGGGTGGATTTAGATGAGACACGAGGAAGAAATTCTTCCCCGTGAGGGCAGCGAGGCGCTGGCCCAGGCTGCCCGGAGCAGCTGTGGGTGCCCCATCCCTGGCAGTGTCCCAGGCCAGGCTGGACGGGGCTGGGGGCAACCTGGGCTATGGCAGGTGTCCCTGCCCGTGGTGGTGGGGTGGAACTGGGGGGGCTTTAGGGTCCCTTCCAACCCAAACCATTCTGTCATTCTATGACCAGCAGCCAGAGGGTTAATGTGTGTGCGCAGTGCTGAGGTGCCAAGGGACACCCTGGCAGGGTCTTGGCCCCTCTGCCCCAGCAGCCACCCATGTGCAATTCATTTCTTTGTTTGCTTCTCTTCCCCCACTACGTAACTGTTTAATCAGAGCAGCAGCCGGCCAGCTAGCATCTTCCTTGCATTTGCTAAATCGCAGTCCCCCAACTGTGATTTTTGCAAATCCAGGGGAAATCTTTAATTGGCTGCTGCACAGACCCTGATGAAACAAGTGCTCCTGCCGCTTACAAAATAGCGCCAGCCTCGCCAAAAATATCCGCAGCCTGAAGGAGGGAGTTACCAGGAAAAGAAAGAATCTGCTATTAAATATTTTGCTAATGAAATATTAGCGATAAACGCGGTGATTCTGCTTCCTGGCTCCCGCCTGCTTACGCTCCCATGGCTGATGCCTGAAACCCCAGCACTGGCCGCACTCTGATTTAAACAAGGAGGTGTGGGTTTTCATGCCAAAATGTTGCAGGATGGCAGGTGGCTGCTTTGCGCCATGCTCATCAGTATTGCGATGACTCCAAGCAAGGTCTGTGAGCTCTGGTGTCTCCCTCCCTCTCCAAATCCCATGGGAGAGGTCTCTGGGGTTAACTGGGCACTGGGCTGGACTGGCTTCCAGTGGAGAGGAAGGCAAGCAAGGAGCGATTGCAGCAGCACCGGGAAAAGCTGAGCAAACGTTCTTGTTGCTGAGATAACATGAAGCTTCCCTTGTCCTGGTGCTCACTCTGTGCTTTTCTGCAGGCAGCTGGGCTCGGGGCTGTGGGGCAAGAGCCACTTGGCCGCACCACACAGGTCATTTATCAAAGGCACTTTTGGGGTGAGAGGCCCATTTATTTCCATTATCTCACATGCTCGGTGACCTCCAGGTTGGAGCTGTGGTCTTTTCTCCATCCTCAGAGCCTGAGGCACTATGTCATTGCCGGCCACCTCTTCACCCCTCCTCTGACATGTCCCTAATGAGGATGCTGCAGGCTTTGAGCCCGCTTTCCCTGTGCCGTGCTGCTCACCATGCACTGCCCCATGGCACCTTACCTAGCCCAGACTTTCAGGTCCTTCACAGAGAGCATCTCACCCTTGCGCAGCTGCACAACAGCACTGACCCGCTGACCCCAGACCATGTCCGGCGGCCCGATCACAGCTACATCTGCAGAGAGAGCAGAAGACTCAGGCTGAGAAAGCAGAGCAATTTCTGGGGTCAGGGGTGGGGTAGAAGAGGGGTCCAGCACTGCTGGCAGGTGCCTGCGGCAGCGGTGTGCAGGGAAGAGCCGTGTGTGGAGGAAGACGCCATGGGATATTAGTACAGGAAAACACCGGGGACTTCTGTGCTGACACAATTTCCAAGAACAGTGCTTCTCTCCAGGGAAAAGGCAGGAAGCCCCATGGTGTTTGAACAATTTAGAGTCAACAGGGAGCAATATGATGTAGAGAGCGGTGTAGAGCCGGGGACGCCACTTCTGTCCCTTCACACAGGGTCATGCACAAGGGCAGGAGAGAATTAATTACGGTCTCACTTCCAAAATCAGATGAGATTTTGGAAATGAGAGGTGAGAGCTGCTGCTGACTCAGCATCCGGCCACAGGCTTCATGACTTCAGCCCTGGGAGACAAGTAACAGCAGGCTTTAAATGCAGCCTGCTCTTTGCTCAGACCCAGCCTCCCTACGGGGAAGGCTGGGAAAAAGCCTCCAGGCATGAGCCCCCGGGCAGCCCCGCGTCTGCACCCCGAGCCAGGTCTGAGCCCAGAGCCAGGCTCCCATGTGCCATCCCTTCTTGGCACAGCCTGGCACGGGGACCAGGGACCAGCAGCATACCTGTTATGTGTGGGTGCGCGAGCAGATGACGCTCCACCTCCAGAGCACTGATTTTGAAGCCCCCGTTTTTGATGATGTCTACCGAGGTGCGGCCCTTGATCCAGTAAACGCTGTCTTTGTATGCTGCTGTGTCTCCTGAAAAGCAAAACAAGCTCAATCAGAAGCCATCCCCTTGCTTCTCCTCTGCCTTTCCTGACCTGTGGATGTGACACTGGTGATGCCCTGGGCAGGCGCTGAGCCCAGCTCCCTGTACTGGCCTGTGGGGACAGCTGCACTTAGTGCAAATATCACGAACATCTCTGCAGAGACCGCCAGGGATGGGGTGTCAGCTTTCCCCACAGGACAGCCTGCTCCTGGGGTCACACCGAGGGGAAGGAGCCCTTGCTTTTCTGTGGAAGGAAAGGGAAGAATAAGGCTGTGTACCCAGAAGTCCTTTAATATGGAAACAATGAAAATGGGAGCCATCGCTACAGGTGGAGATGTTCCCCAGCACGCTCTCAACATGGGCCACAAGACAAGCAGTCTCCAGCTCAGCCCCTTCCTCGTCTTCCTGGCAATCAGCACATCACAAAGATCTTGGTTGTCCCTTCCCCGTAGGATGTGACACTTCCTAGACCTCTGCCATCATCAATGCTGCTGAGGGTCCCCATCACATAGTCCCCAGCCTCCTCTTCCTCCCACCCGCTTGCCTGTGCCAGTGATGAGACACCCGCAGCCAGCAGCCTGCAAGAGCTGTGGTGGGTCTTTCCTGGCAGCTCCGGTGCCGTGAGTGCCCTGATCGCAGCCACCAGCCCCTGCCACCCCCTGGAGCCGCCCTTGCGCTGGGGACGGCCAGCTGCTTGTGAAGGGGCCTTTCCCCCACCCCTGCATGGCTACCACTAATAATAAAAGGTGGGGGGTGATGTTGGGAAGAGGAGACCGACCTAAGCAACACGTTGGATCTGACCTGTCCTATCTGCGGGGGAAGAAGGCGTGTGGCAGGTGTGATCCGGTAATTAGCTGCTCGTGCTGAGGCTGGGAAGATTGAGGAGAGAGGTCATGTCAGCACAACCTGGCTAAATGCTTAACAAGCTGGTGCACTTTGATAGCTACTTAAGATGATTACTCACATCCTGCTAATAGAGCCTTTGCCAACCGGTGGGCAAGGGGGGGCTGGGGACCTCGCATTTCCATTTCAGAGCCTTGATGGCAGCACCAGGGGGGCCCTTAGCTCTCCCCTGCGTGTCAGTCTCCATCCTCTCCTTAATGATACGCGCTGCCATTGTGTCCACACACCCGGCCCGCTCCCCGCTGCGGCTTCACTCGCAGACCTCATTTCACTGCTGGCTGGAAAGCTCAAACACGGAGATGACACGGAGATTGGCAGCGGGGAAAAAGCAGCTTCCAACAAAGCAGGGTGAGCCGGCACTGCTGGGTCTGCAGGAGCTCCCCCTGTGCTTGCCTTGCCCCCGGTCCAGCCACATGTGCAGAATATGGGGAATGAGGACGGCTGGGGGTCGTGGACCCCAGCATCCCTGTGGCCGGGAGCCCGCAGGGCCAGGAGGACCTGCTAAACCTCTGGTGAGGGGGAAAGCTGTGTAAGGAGCACACCAAGAGGGCTCCGAGGGCTCTGGCACCCGTCTGAGACCTGGGAACTTCCTTGGGTGGCCCAAGGAAAAGCCTCCCTGCTGCCAAGGACCATGTGGACCCCCATCCTCTCCTTCAGAGATGAGGTCCCCTCTCCTCCCAGGGACTCACAGTGTCACGCCAGCAGAGGTAGGCACACCCCACCATGCACATCGCTGAGCTCCACCGCACTCCCCTCCTTCTTGGTGCTCCTTTGGGCCCCCTCAGCGCTGCTTTGCAGCCCTCCCAGCACGCTTCACAGCCCAGGTACCGCAGGACGCGTCTGTCGGCTACGCAGCTTAACAACAGCCCCTTTCCAGCTCACATCTGGCACGCCGCGGAGTTTGCACGCGGTGTGTGCAAAGGCAGCGAGCGCCCAGAGATTTACGGTGTCAGAGCAACGAAACATCGGAATCAGTTCTGAATTTGGGCTGCTCCCCAAAAGAGCTGTGTCCCTGCTCAGCTGGCACATGCCGCAGTCCTGAGCAGCTCATCTTGCTCAATTCAGCCAGGGAATGATTAATTGTTCCTGTACTTGCCTGCCTGCCTCCTGGCACTCCTGTGGATGTTGAAGGCTGTCTGGAATATTTTAAAAGTTGTGGGAGAGTTTTAAACTCGGGCTCTCTGGGTGTTTGGCTGCTCGGGGTTGGAAGGAATTCACGACCGCTGTGATAAACTACCTCCTGCGCTCAGTATCACTGTAGCATGTGTGACTGACACAGGACCAGAGAGTGAACATTAATTAAAACGTGGCGCTGGGGACCGGAGAGCCATGAGCTTTCGGCAGGGAGATCAGGAGCTGCTTATTCATGCAGAGAAGACAGGGAGAGGAGAGGGAATTCAGACCTGGTTCAATGACACACAGATCTCATGTTGCTCTTCAGGACCTAAGCACATGAAAGCTGCCACATTTGCATTTTCCTCTGCTCTGCAATGAGAGAACAGTCCCAGGGACAGGTCCAAGGGACAGTTGGGACCATGAGGCAGATCTGGGTGGGGGCAGGAGATTTCTCTGCACCAAGGTCTCCTGATGTGAAAGCTGAAAGGCTCTGTGCCTGTCCAGACAACTCATTCCCCTTATCTCTGCTTACAACGAGCAAGGACTGAATTCACACCCGGCGTGCCGTGCTCTTGAGTCTGCTGGGGACGTGGCAGCCATGGTGATTTCTCCAGAGCCTGTTTGCAAAGCAAACTGCCAGGGCAGAGCCTGTCACCAGGGTCCCGTCTCTGCCCCGCCCCCACCCCCCCACGCACGGGGCTCAGGCAGAGTGGGACACACAAGCCCCAGCGTTGCCCGGCCTCAGATCCCACTGCCGGGGAGGGAAGACTCTGTGCTTTACTGGTGGCAGAGGGATTTCAGGGCACATCCGGACCATAACAAGACACCTGAGCTGGCAGCAGCTCGAGCGCACAGTGCCATGCGGAGCACCCGCCCCAGCCCTGCAAGCTGCGCCGAGGTGATGCAGGCGCTGCACTGGAGCGGGGTTGTTAGGCTGGGCGCTGCACCGGGCTGGCTCAGCTGGCTGAGGGCTCGCCCGTGCCAACATCCCTGCACGGCCACTGCCTGCATCCCTGCGTGGCCGTCCCCTGCCCTCCCGGCTCTGGCAGGAGCACGGGCAGGGTCTGCTCACACCTGCCTCACACTCAAAGTGGCACTGTCAGCTCCAAAATGAGCTTTTTGAAGGAGATGCTCCCCAGGCTGCTGCCCTCCCAGATGTTCCCCACACAGCCAGGGACAGGAGGAAGAAGACAGACAGGACTGGGCATGAAGAAGGAGGGGAAACCCCCTCCTCGCCACTCACTTTCCATCCCTGTGCCCCCCACACTGTCGCTGCTTCTCACACGGATCCCTCCAGCCCCATCAGCAGCGTGGCACGGCGGGTGGTTAGCATTATTATTGTGACTATTGTGAGCTTCTGGGACCAGCTCTGTAATTTCCCCCTGTCTCTTTCTTTCTGTCTCCTCTCTCCTGTAAGCCGAGCGTCAGGGTCTTGCTGTCACTTCCCAGGCTGACAGGACAGAGCACGCTCCGGGGGACTGCCGTCCGCCGAGGACAGCCACATTACCCTCTGCCCCGCGCCATCTGCTACCAGCCGAGCACATCAAGACAGCGTGTGCGCCGGCACATCCAGCACAGCAAAGCGCTCGCTGCCTCCCAGGCCAGCGGGGATTTCCTGGGCCAGTGAGACTAGTTAAAAGGATGCTGTCGTTTGCTTAATGACTCTCCCCCACATGCTGCCATTAAACAGTGCTAAGAGCATCATTTCCAAACCCGGCACTGCACCAAGGGCTCGTGGCAAGGGTTGCACCCATCTCCCCTGGACTCCCAACGTGTGTCCTTGTGCATGAGCCCACCCAGCCCCTGCACACAGCCCTGCTGCTGGCGCTGCGCTCCATCCCCTGGCTGTCCCAGCTTTTTCTGCTCCGTTACACAGGCTGCCCCGCCAGCAGGCTGCAGACCACAGTGCCCCTTGCCCAGCAGCTCTGAGCGCTTTGCCAGTGCAGGTACCTGCTCCCCAGCAGGCAGGGGCAACGGAGGTGCTGGGGGGGCATTTCTAAGTGGTGAACGGAGCTCTCCCCCATGAGATGGCACCACCTTCCAAACCACACTTCTGCTGACACTCCTTTCCTGTTGGCCATGTCCATGGCTCCCAGGGAGCGCTCAGTGCCACAGCACAGGGACAGGAAGGATGCTGTGGAGTGGTTCATCAAACTGTGGGTTCAGTACCTGCGTGATGCTGCTCCTGAACCACCATCTCCTCTTGTGTGAGATGGGAACAACTGCCCTTGCTATCTATCACCCGCCCATCTCTCCTCTCATGCCTCACGCCAGGGCTCCCATGCGCCCAGCCTGGCCAGAGGCCAGAGACGTGCGGCTGGAGAGGACCCCAGCCACCCCAAAGATACCCCAGCCAGCTGGAAGATACCCCAGCCACCCCAAAGATACCCCAGCCACCCCAAAGACACGCCGCCTCCTTCTGCTACACCAGCCTCCTGCCCGTGCTGCTCTGGAGCTGCGCCCCTACTCTGCTGTCAGGAGGACCGATGTGAGCTTGCAGAGTAAGACCACCTCACTTTGGGAAAGGTGAACCCCAATTGCACCCCACCACCTCTCCACCCTCGCTCCCAAACCCCTTCCTGCTCCCTCCGGCACAGGAATCGCCCCGGCAGCACACAACAACACAGCCATGCCTGTGCTCAAACACTTCCCGCAGCACCAAGCCAGAATCAGTATTTCCTTCCTCACAGCCAGCTGCGCGGGGACGGGGATTTTGGCTGACGAGAAGATTATGGTCTCTGACACCACATCTCCACCTCTGCTTGCCCGGGCCACCTCCAGCCGGGCTCCTTTCATCAGACAAAGCAGCCAGCGGCAGAAGCCTCCATTGCACGTGGCTCAGCGTCGGTGCTGCGGCGCAGCTGATGCTGCCGAGGCCATGGGATTATTGTTTCCCTGACAGCAGCCATCACCGCTACCTTTGGATTTGTTTCAAGATGCTCAGTGGGCATCTGTTCTGCGAAATGTTAAAGGCTCTGCTGAGCTGCATACTGAACAGGCTCCTGCGCTGGGCGAGCTGGGGGTGGGCTGCACTTTGCTGGAGTTTCAGGCAATTTTATTTTTTATATACGTATATATATATATGTATATATATGTGTATATATATATATGTATATTTATAAAAAATCATAGAATCATAGAACGGTTTGGGTTGGAAGGGACCTTAAAGGTCATCCAACCCCTCTGTCACAGGCAGGGACACCTGCCACTAGACCAGGCTGCTCAAAGCCCTGTCCAGCCTGGCCTGTTGTATACGTATATATATATATATATATATATATATGTACTAGGCAGCAGACTGGCCTGAGCGGCATGGCTCCGAACAGCGAGAGGAGGATGTGGCCAGGCCATCAAGCTGCCAGGGGCTGCCCATTCAGCACCTTAAAGCAAGCCATGGACATCTCCATCAGCCTGCAGACTCAGCAAGTAAGCACCACTGCACGCTGACCCATGGCTCAGCCTGCAGAGACCAGAGGCTGGCATGAACCGTGCCATGAACCACCAGGCACTGAGTGAAAGCCATAAAAGACTTTTTCCAGGCTACCTTTGTTTTAAAAATGAGGCTTTTGGGTGAGATCTATTTATAGGGAAGGGCTGTCTATAGATAGTGACTTGGCACTGGCCGCCGTACTGTGGAATCATAGAATCATAACATCATTTAGGTTGGAAAAGACCTTTGAGATCACCAAGTCCAACTGTTAATGCAGCACTGCCCAGCCCACCATTAAACCATGTCCCTAAGCACCGCACCCACGTGTTTTTGAAACACTTCCAGGGATGGTGACTCCACCACATACCTGGGCAGCCTGTTCTAGTGCTTGACCACCCTTTGAGGGAAGAAATTTTTCTTAATAGCCAATCTAAACCTGCCTTGGCACAACCTGAGGCTGCTTCTTCATCCTATTGCTTGTTATCTGGGAGCAGAGTAGGTGCACACAGATGCATGCCTTGCCCAAATGAACCCAAGCAGCAGCCACGCTGCAATGGAGACCCTATTTCCCAACTGAAACCCCAGACATCTCCGCAATGAAGTTCTTCAAGTTGCAAAATACTTGTTGCAAAGACAAAAGGGCTCTTGTGATTCTGCCACTACAGCCTTTAGTTTGTGCACCTCCTTCACAGAGTGGAGAGATGTCCCGGTGACTAATGGGGATCCTGAGCCACTTTCACGAGACGTGCTGAACAAGAGCCTCTTCGCTTGCAAGAGCCGAGCTACTGGAGCAAACCCTGCCTGGAGCTCCTATGCCAGCACCCTTACCCAAGGGTCAGCTTGTTCCTGGCAAACACAGCAACGTTTCTACATCAAAGGTGTCATGAGCAAACAACTATTGACCAAGAGAACACTTTGGCTGGAGAAAGGAAATGCTGAGCAGCTTGGAGAAGCTCTGAAAGTGGAGAAGTGCACAGGAAAAAAATGAGACTTTCCACGTTAACCATGAGGAATGGTGACTTCAGCCCAGTCTTGGTGCAGAGCTGGGAATGTCTTAGGACCTGCTGGAAAACCACAATGAACGGTGATAGTGCTGCCCTCGTAACAGGTCTGGCCCACTGGGCTTCATTAAGCAAAGACCTCAGCCCTGCCCACGGTGCTGAGGACAGGGTGGCACCCGGGAGCTGCACCTCTGGAAGAGCCCACCCTAGACACAGCCGCTGCCAATACATCCCTGCTCACGAGGGACAGGTGTCACTCTGATGCCTGGAAGGACATCGAGACAAAAGATTGTTTGGCAACATGTGTCACCAGCTTTGTGGCAACGACAGCATCGGCTGCGCTGCGACATGCCAGCTTCAGCTGCGGCTCTGCGAGCCGAAAACTGCAACACTGAGATGACACGAGAGCAACACGGCACCACACTGACTTGCAAATTGTCACATGGCCTTTCCTGCCTTCTGGGAGGTTTTTTGCCATCCCTGCATTACTTATCCACCTATTCCTTTGTGTTTAAAGCAAAAGAGAAGCACTAGGCATTTCCTCAGGGGCTCGCCCTGGTGCCCCAGCCGATGGGACACAGGACAGCACAGGCACCCGAGCATGTGTCCTGCAAGGTTTGCAAACCAAAGCCACGCAGTTACCAACGCCACAAACAGAGCCTGGCCCGGGAGTGCCAGACCGAGTGGATTTTGCTGTTTGCAGCTGCAATACGAATGACTCACTCAGGACCTCCCGGGCTGTGTTGCTGGGCAGGATTGAAACTGGGTAGATCCAGCACCGGTAATGCTCGGCATGGCAGCATTTGTGCACTTCAGCAGTGGGGAAAAGCAGCAGGGAATGGAGGCCAGTGCCCTGGACTTGGGTCCAGCCTCAAGAGCAGTCCTTCCCGGGCTCTGCTCAGGCACTGGCAGCCTGGGCTCACACCAGGTCCAGCCTTCACAGGGGCACTAGCGAAAGATGAAGATAGCAGCAGACAGCGCACAAACCCTTTGCTGGAAGCATGCGGGAGGCTTTATAAGACACATTGTGCACAGCTGTGGTGTCAACGAAAACCTCAGCCCTGCTTCGTTGTCAAAACTGGTCCAGCTTGAGGACGTGGCCCCTGAAGGACAGGAGAGCTGGGATGCTCATGACTGTCTCCCCAGGGCACCTCACAGCTGAAGGGCCTGCGAACATCCCTGCTCACAACTACACAGTGCTTTTGCAGACCAGGTGTCGCTGCACAACAGAATATACCGAGAAACAGCAAAACATCCCTTTGAAAGGGAATCTATTTTGTTGAGAAGCAGGATGGTCCCCAGGAAAGCATTCTGATCGGTCACAGTCCCTGCTGTGACACTGCTGACACTCTGCTCCTGCTGCGCTCAACACCTGCTCATTTGGGAGCCTGTAAGCTTCCCGCCCCCCGTCCGTCCCCCCCCCAAAAAAAACCAAACCCAAACCAACCTCCAGGAGGAATCCCCTGCTGTCACCTGTTCTCTTGGCATGATGATCCCTCATTTCCAGAGAAGAGCTGGATGCTCACCCTCCCGCATTCCTCTGCACTGCCAGTACCTGGAGAATTGCTGCTCTCACCAAACGAGCATGTTGGGGGGACTGGCAGGCTCCCAGCTGGCAGACCCCTGGGAATCTTGCAGGGAAGCAGTCAGAAAAAACAGTCTTTGCCCTTCTCTGGTGCCTTTCAGCTGAGGATCTCCAAGCACGATGATCCAGAGGCTAATTAGGCAGAAACAGGAACAGCTGGCAGGACAGGGGAGGGATGCAAAGGGGCCTCAATTGCTGCTGGAACTGCAGCGGGCAGGAGGCTGTGTGCCTCCACTCTACCCTGGGATTAACTCTTACCTGTCTCCCACTTCCCTAGAATGGTTGTTGATGCTCCTGGCCTGCCCCAGGCTGAGGCAGAGCTCACCCTCCGGCAAAGAGACACACATTGGGGATTAAGACGATGTTTTCCAGGTAGGATCGGTCCAACAGTGTGGGCAGGCAGTGAGGAGCCTGAGCCCCGATCCTGATGCTCTTACCAGTTTGGAGAGCAGAGCAAAACCCTGGGGGCCCAAACCCCCTCTGCCCGAGCAGGGCTCTGCTGGAGTGAGTCTTGCCCCCGGGCCAGGTTTCAGCAGCACGCACAGCTGCACAGGAGCTCGCAGGGGCCCAGCCGAGGCTGCTGGTGGCCACCCTGCCCACTCCAAGGCAGCTGTGGCGCACAGCTGGCAGGCAGGTCCTCCTGCCTTGGAGCCCAGCTTTCCACGGCTGCAGACCAGGTGAACTGTGGGCTGTTACACGCAGCCCAGCAGCAGACCGCAGGAATACTCCTTCCCAGTCTGAACACCGAGTTTTTGGCTTTGGGAGCCCCCTGGAGCAACAAGCTCCACGTGCCCATGACGCCTCATGTCTTTCCATGAGTTTCAAGTTTCCGTGCTCTTTCCAGGCCAGTTCCATGTCTCACTGGTCTCCTAAATTGAAGGAAATTATTTATTTGTAGGTAATGCAGGCACAGTGGGACCGGGAAGCTGCAGAGCATGGCATGACAGCGTCACTCCTGCAGCCACTCTGCCCGTCTTCCCACCCCTCTGAGCACAAGCTCCTGGCGCAGGTCCCAGCCCCAGGCCCGATGCTCAGAGTTTCTTCCCACTGCCAGAGGCTCCTGTGCTTGAGAAAAGCCACGTAAGATGCAGGGTGGACAAACGATTAGAAGGCAAGTGCTAAAGGCCGTCTGTGGGAATTAGTCCTCTCTGTGGCCAAGTGCCCACCTTGATGGGCAGAGGGACAGGAGGCTGTGCGATACGTCTCCGTTCTGGACATAAACTTTTCCCTCCCCCCATACAATGAAAACTGCATCAATAGATCCCCCATCTGCTCACATACATCACACACTTCACTCCAGTTTATTAGCTGGAATAAATCATAAATATTTCATTATATATCAACAACGCTCGACTCCGGGAAGGTGCAATCCATCACCTCGACACTCCTTGCGACCTGCCGCCATGCAATAAGCTTTCCAGTCTATTAAACAAGATTGATACAGTGTGCTAGGATGGACTAGGGGAATTTATTTATGGAGCACTGGGAGAGCGAGGGCATTGAACACATGGTGCTGCATGGGCAAATCGGAGCTGCTCCCGTTAGCCCCTTGGATGGGGCAGCCCAACCAGAAAGCCCTGGAGCAGCAAGAGGCAGAGTCCCCCGAGCGTGGCATGGGACAGCCACCGTGGTAAGAAGATGCCATGCCAAAGCAGGCTGCAGGCTGAACCCCAAGAAGCCCAGATCCAGATGCAGGTCCTGTGCCAGGAAGGGAAGCTCCTGCACCCAGGCTGGACTGCAGGGATGGATCGGCAGAGCTCAGGCAGAAAGCTCCCACCTCTGCCCTGCTCAGTACCCCCATGCTCAGCGACAGAGAGGAGAGCCCAGCGCTGCTGTGGCCGCACAAAGAGCAGCAGCTGCTGTTCTGTGTTGGTGCATGGGTTCCTCAGCACTATGAGAGCTGCTGGGCCCAGAAATATTTACTGTAGTGCCAGGATTTTGTTGCATTTTGTAGCTCCAGGCTCATTTAATGCCACACCTTCTCCTTTACTTCTGCCTACCGTGAAAGCAAACAAGCTCTCCAGTTCAGCGGTGGCCAGCAGCACACGGAAGGGACTTTTCCAATGCACAGTGCAACCCCAGCGCTGCTACTTGACCTCTACTGCCACCACATCGTAACATGCGGGGCACTGCCACCCACGCTTCACCCTTACAAACCTTGCTGCTATTGCACGTGGCAGCAATGCTCCCACAAACTGTTGTTATCTCCCCTCCATCAGAGATGCGAAGATTAAGTGATTCAACGAGGATGACACAGAGCAGCTCTGAGCCCAAGCTTAGTACTCGCAGCCCCTTTCCACGCTGGAGCTGATGGAAAGGCCAGCACCAGCCCGGCAAAAGCATGCTTCCTCTGGCAGGGACCTTGCAGACAGCTGCAGGTCAGCCCCCAGCTCAGGAATCCAACCTCATCCATCCAAGAGAGACCTTGTCTCGCCAAGCCACGTCTCCCTTTAGGAGCAACAGCGCCACTGCTGCTAGTAACTCCGGTTGGATGTTGGGTGTGCTGAGTTACCAACGCCTGCTGGATGCTCAGCAAGATGCTAACCTGCGCAGTGGTAATCCGGAGCCTCTCCGCGGCATGCTGCACTGCTGGGATTGATTAGAGGCAGCCTTGCTCCTGGAGGGGATTGACACAGCCTTGGCAACGATGATGTATGTGTACATATCTATTTAATGAAATGCTAAATGATAGGCTAAATAACAGAAGCAACTTTAGCTTGATTTATTGCATGGAAATGAGTAATGTTTGTCACTGCTGTCAGCCATCTTGGCTAAGAACAGAGGTTACGGGCACAAATTGTAGCTAATTAACAGTAATTAGCAGTTCTGAAATTGTGGATTTTGGCTCCTTCGCAGAGGCCAGTTGTGCAGCAGTGCGTGTCCTGGCTCACGTCGGTCACCTGGCTGGGGGGCCGAAGGCTCGTCACCTCTCCCCACTCACTCCCATGCACCCCAGCACTCCAGCACACAGGTTCTCTGAAACCAGGCTGCTTTCCCAGCCTTGCTCTGCTCCTCCTCTGCTCCCCCACTGCTGTCTTGCATCCCCAACCGCTTTAGCAGGAAAATGCAGCAGGAAAACCTTGGGCTCCTCTGACATCCTCCCGGCATCAAAATTAACCAAAGCCACCCCCGGACCTCATCCTTTCTGCAGGTTCTTGGATCCTCTTTTGAGTTACAAGGGGATCTGAGAAAGCTCCTGCTAATCCTGATCCAGGGCATAAAGTTGAGATCTTGAACTTCTACTTCTGCACACCTTTTCCCTCCTGCACAGACCACGATGGTGAGACCGGCCCAACACCCAAAGACCAATTTGCTGCTGCTGCTGGCGCCTGTCACAGCAGTGGAGCAGCTCCCTGAGGGTACTCAAGTCCATCTACCTTCACCTGATCACTTGGACCAGCAAAATGCATTCCCTGGGCTCACAAAAGACAATGACGAAAAATAAACGGGCTGCTTCTGCCGGGGCAGGGGGCTGCTGCAAGGCACCACTCCTGTTGCGGTGTACCGAGGGTTTGGTGTGCGCTGCAATCATTAATAAAGCATCAAAGGCTCCTGAGGGGGAGAGTTTGAAACTTCTTCAAAAAACACATGCATATTAATAATGCACCAATTATTCATGAGGAAACCATTTCCCCTCCCAGCAACTTCCAGGGCTCCTGCTTGCTCGGGTGCTGCCTGGGTGCAGTGCAAAAGCCCTTCCCAGCGACCCAGCCCTGGCACCAGCTCTCCACTGGGAGAAGTGCTGGCACTGTGCTTCTTAAACCTGCAGCTACCCTGGCACTGCCAGCCCCGGTGCAGCACCTCAACGCTCTCGCTGGCAGCAGCCCTACCTATCTGCTACCTGTCTTGCTGCCAAAACCCTCCAGTGGAGCCAGGGAGTCGCAGAAAGGAGAGCGGGCGGCTCAGCAGCTACAGCCCAGAGATATGTTCCTGCAGTTGCGAGCGGGCAGGTCAGCCCGGAGAGGAGCCGCCTGCTCCCCTCGCAGGTCTGAGAGCCCGGCGAGCCCTGCTGACGATGCTTTGCAGGGCAGTGATGGGTTTCCTAGCAAACCCCAGCCCACAGCCCCCTCAAGGTCCACAGCAAGCTTGGCTTCAACCCCCTGGAAAGGAAGAGCTCTTCAGCCTCTGGTCAGACGCAGGAGCTGCCCTGAGGGGTCTGGATGATGCCTCTTGCTCTCCTGACGTGGGCTGCACAGCCGCACACAGGGAGGGTTGCTGCTGCCTTCACTCAAACTGCCCGGCAGCGGTGGGTGCCCTGGAGGGAGCATGGACAGCCAAAGACAGCGATACAGCGAGGATGGTATCGGTTGTGCCCATGCCTCCCCACAAAACAATATCTGAGAGTAATAGGTGGCTGTCATGCTTTGTGGGCCACTGTCCACTGAGGCAGAGCAAAATTTCGACACTGTTACAGATTTCTACCTGTGTGAAATCTGGAGGTAATTTAATGGCTCACGAGAAAGGAAATAAATCTATTAGAACGGAATCGCTGTTTGTTTACGTATCTTGCCATGAACATCACCACGAGCAGCAGCAGCAGCAGGTGTATGTGCAAGCACCATTTATTTACATAATAAAATTGCCAAGTAGATTTGTAGCTCAGGGGCATCCCTGCCTCTCCGTGCGCGTGCCTAACTCCCATTAGCACTAATGGCAGGCGCTGTGTGCTCAGCAAGCGGGGAACAGACCCTCCAACTGCCCTAATGGCTGGTACTATGAGATGTAGGGATGTAGACTTGGTCAGGGGATGAGAATTACATCGCAGCTTCAAGCTGCTTTGCAGTCCTCCCCATCTGCAAGAGCTGTCGGGTCTGCTGTGAGCTGCCTGCTCCTGGGAGAGAGGGGGTTAAGCAACTGACTTCCCAGTGTCAAAACTTCTCCAGAGACCCCTGGAGCATCCAGCAAGAGGAAAAAAATGAAAAAACGCTCCAGCCTGGAATGAATTCCTGTCATGCTTTGTAATGGGGAAGTTTGTTTGTATTCCACAGGCAGCAGCACTGAGCCTGCTGTCAGAGCCACGCTGGGAGAAAGGGCAAAACCCTGCTGAGATGAAAGAATGTGAAGCACTGGTACAGCCTCCCCTGGCATTTACACCTGGAAAAAAAAAAAAATCACTCAAGGGCATCTCACAAAGAGCTGTGCTAATAAGGCACTCCTCCCCACGATGTGTGGCTGCCCTGGTGGAGTGGGAGATGGAGCGGTGCAGGGAATGCTAGCAGCATCTCCAGGTACCTGGGAGGCGAAAGCTGCAGATAAGAAAAGTCTGATTTCAACCCAGTAATCCTGAGCTGCACTCTCCCCATCTCTGCTTCCAGCTAGGGGAAAGGGGGGAGTTGGGGACTTGCTGCTGGACAGATGAGGAGTGCAGTTACCACTCGTCTTGGCTGATAAATCAGTGATACCTTCCCCTCACACACACGTTTTTTAAAGGTTCCTTGAGTTTCTGGTACCTCTCAGGCAGCAGGGCGAGAAGCCAGGATGATGCCTGCTGACCCCATGCTGCACCGAGGTCTGCCCTCGTGGCTCGCTTGCACAGCGCATTCCCTTTGCCACCCCAAAGGGTGTTGGGTGCAAATCCCCCCCTCCATGCTCTGCCCTACACCCCAACCTGACCGCCATGAGTGGGCTCACGCACCACAGAGACCTGCCTCTGCTCACAAGAGGACTTTTCTCCTGGGGGACCTGGCTCAATCAGCCGAGCACAGGAGAGAGGGCAAGGTGGTGTTTAGGCAGGGACAGGTTAACCTCTTGTGTCACTTTGTCCTGCTGCACCGTGCCTTCACGCGGGATTCACCCCAAGGGTGCAAAGGGCTGGTTTAAGGCTGGCGGTGGTGTTGGCAGTGCTCTAAATCCCAGAGATGAACAGAACTAGCAGCTTGAGCTTCATCTGCAGACACATCAGGGGAGCTTGGAAAGCATCATCCACTGCATCCCTTCCAAATTCCAAACCCACTCCCACCCCCTGCAAGACAGGTTTCCCAGCATGCACAAACGGCCAGCAGGTTTTGGCTAGCAAACACAGAGGCCCATCTCCATCCTACAGTTTCAGGACCTCAGGGATTGCTGCATATGGTCCCTGCTCCAGCCTTGGCTTAGGTTGGCATCAGACCCCCTTCCATGCCATAAGCCAGCAGACAAAGTCCTGAACACCAGCTTCCAGCCAGGAGAGGACAGGACCAAATGGATTAACAGAAAACTCAGACCTTGGCAAAGTCTGGCAGCATCCTGGGTCCTGCCTGCCCTTGGCATCGGTGCTGTACCTCATTTCTGGGTACACTCGGCACATGTAGCTCAGCATGACTGGGAGCCTCTCCAACCCTTCAGCACATCGCAGACCTGAAGGACAAGCAGCAGATGAAGACTCCACAGGCTGCACACCCTGCTCCAAGGGTGCCATACTCCTCTAACAGAAAACAGCAGACAAACCAGCCAAGCCTTTGAACGTCTCTGCAAGCCAGGCAGCCAAGACTTTGCAGGTTCACTCATCATTACCAGGAACTCATGGGTGACTGATATGACACAAGTACGCTGGGCAGAGGGAGCCCCCCTGCCTCCTGCAGCCAGAATTACTGCAGATGGGTTTGCCCAGAGGACAAGCCAGAAAAGAAAATGGGTAAGTAAAAATGAAAAACGTTTGTGTGGTGTTTTTTTTCACATTAGCATTTAAATATTTATAGAAATCCCTGCAGACAACAAGATGAAAAAGAAAACTCAAAGACTAATAAATAAGTAAATGCTCCAAGGTGTGGCAGCCCAGCTGAACACAGCTGCCACTCAGCTGGCGAAACTCTGAAGAGCGTGGTAACCATACGTGCACAGCTAAAAATAATAATTGTGATAATAAAAACATTAGACTAAACCCCTCTGCTTTGGCTTCTGCCCTCTGCAGAACAGCTGAGGGATCAATTACACCTTAGCTAAAGAGTGCAGTATCTCTTCTTTTCTGTGCAGTGACTTGTCCCAGTCTCCGGTGAGACAAACTATTAAATAAAGCAGAGATAATGATGGGAGGCTGTTGACTAAGAGAGGCAGTGGTGGGATACGAGGAAAGATATCTGCCTTAAATTGTTTGCTTAAATATACAGAAGCCTATACTTTTGCTTACAGCATACTACCATTAGTCGTAAGTAAATATGTTCTCAATTGTCTTGAGCGAAATCCAGAGGGATGACTCTTGTGGAAAGTAAAGAGCCTCTCAAAGCCAGGGATGTTCAGCTCTTCATCAAGCACTGTTACCAGCCCAATAAAATACCTAACAAAAACCTCACCACTTCACAGTGCTCAGTCTTGGATCACGCTTGCTAAAAGTGATCCCTCGCTTTCCCGTGCTGAGGAAGGAAGGAAACCGGGCCACTGGCTTCCTGGCTCGTCCTACGAGCTGTAATCAACATGGCAATTCCCTGATCCTGCTCTGCTCACCGCTGTGTGCTGGTTTAAGTAAATCAAACACCAAAAATTGTTCAGCAAGCTAAACAGATTGTGTGGGCACCGGCAGAGTGCCTCAAGCAACAGGAAACCCGGCAAACAAGGAGGAAGGGAAAGCTGAGGATGCAAAATAAAGTGGAAAAAAGACAGACAGACAAAGGCGGAAGGAAGGTCTATTTTCAACAAATTTCCTCTTGAGCTGGGCATCTCTGGTGACAGGTCAGGGCTGAAGATAACCCCCATCATCACCCAAACCTGAAGAACAGGCACCCCTGTGGCAAGCAAGGCAGCCCTTCCCACCCGTGGGTTGCTTTAGGGGAAGCTCCCGGTGTGGGATGCTGTGCAAAGCAGCCCACCAGGACACAAACAGTGTGTGTGGCAGCTGGGACACAGGACCCAAAACCTGCAGTGCAACTGTTTGAGCATCCCCACTGACCTGCTCCTGCTCTCTGCCCCAACTCCTCGCAGCCTCTGCAAGGCGAAGGCCCTACAAAATCTCAGAGTGAGCAAACGAGGAGGTTTAGCTCCTGCCAGATGGTTGCCAGAGTGAAACCTTCCTCCCAAGAGCTGGGCACGGCAGCTTGAGCGGGATGAGGCCAGGCAGCAAGCAGGCTTGCCTTGGCAAGGAACTGAAAAACGAAGCACAAACAGTCTGTATGTAGATCACAACTCTTGTCTGGAGCAGCGAGTTGCCAGTCTGGCATCTGCAAAGCTCAATGCTGTTTGCATTTTGGGCGACTGCTTCAACATTCAGTCTTAATCGTTACCTCTCCTACCCTGATGCTCTCTGCGGGGCTACAGTAAATCCAGCCCATCAGTCACTGCTGTAGACAACTCTCTGAAGCACCGATCCTTTCTGCTGAAGAGGCTTTCCAAAGCCTCATGGTCACGGGGCAATCAGTGGTAGTAAAGACACAACAAACACTTAAGTCTTCACAGCACCCAAACCATGAGCATGGACCAGTGAAATTCCCTGGGGCCCCGTTCCAGTCGTACTCAGGACAATTTCATGCCATGGTCCTCTCTTCTGCACGACTGTGCAGGGATCTCACTCAGCTGATTTGATTCTGACCTTTCCCTATGGGGTATTTAATTTGGCACTGGAGGAAACATGCTATTTATACAGCAGTAAGTAGCCACTTGAAAGAAAGCCTTGCCAATGATCCCACGGGCTCTGCCAAGTACCATGAGAAAGACGATTGTTCAGCCCATTTCTTTACCACATCCTGAGCTCAGTCCTGCACTTTCCCTCTTAGCCCACTTGCTGGCTTGCAGTTCTCCTGCTAGATCTTCTGACAGGCTTGCAGAGCTCAGCTTGACGTCCCTACAACATAACCCAGCTGGAACTGCAGCCAGGACTCCTTGCAATAGTCCCTGGGATGGGATGGGAAGAATCATTCTCAGTGACCAAAGCCTAAACGAGCCCCTCTCCCTTCAGGCTGCCGTAGCACAGCTTGAAAGGGAAAAGCAAACAGGGACTGGAAGGGAACAGCCTGGATTTTGGAGATGCAGGTGCCTGCTGTTCCCACCGGCTCTCAGTTGGGGTGCAATTGCTCCGTGCCTCTGAAAAATTGGACGTCGTGTAGCAGAGGTTCTCAAACAAGTAAAGGGCTGGCATCCAAGATGTTTGATACAACTAGAGCAGAGCTTTGCAGAGAGTAAACAAATTCTGTGCCAAAAGCCGCTCTCATTTACAGCTACAAAAATCCCAAGTCACTCTCTGAACTGCTGAAAACACCAGTCTTGCAAGCAGTCAAGGAAACACAGGGCTTCATTTCGCTGTGTCCTGATGACCCTAAGACTTCCAGCCATCAGGTAAACCCGGCAATATTGTCTCCTCAAGAAGAACGAATAAATACTGAGGCAGGAAGCAGAAAAAGCAAATTCCCTCTCCACAGTGTTAGAAGTGTGTGTGTATAAGGAACATTTTGAGAAGATAAAGGAATCTTTACACACAGCTGATATATTGGACACCATGCCATCTTTATGTTTTTACTTCTTAAATGAGGGCTGAGTGGAAATGTGAGCCCAGAACACATCTGGTTTGGCTTCACCGAGAGGTGCCCAGCAGGTGCCTGCAGCCTCTCCTCCTGTCCTGTGCGATATCCCAACGGGATAGCCTTCCTAAAGCAGCACATGGAGCTGTGTTTGGGGTATGCTTGGCATTTTTTTCGGGTGTCCCTTCACGTCATCTGTGGGGATGTGGGTCCAAGTTCTAAGCCGCTAGCAAAGGGAGCAGGTGAGCACTGCCACCCTGCCCAACTCATGAGCTTAAGCTATGACAGACTCAAAAAGAAGCTCCCTCAGCCCAGCCTTGGACGAAGACAATGCTTCAGCCAGCAGGCTTACCAAACTACATCATCTGCAACACATTATAATTAAAGAATTGTTCCTTTAAAGCTAGAATTTGCATTAACTGGATTTGCGACTAGGAAAGACACTGCAAACAAACAGAAAACCTGCAGATTAGGATGCTAATCAGATGCATTTCTATTTATAATCTGCCTTGATCAAGCTAAAGTATTTTCTGTTTCAGGTGTCAGTGCTACACCCACGAATGCAAGCAATTCCCCTGGCAGGGAAACACCTGCTAGTCTCTGGAGACAGGCGAGTGCCAGGGAAAAAGCCTATGCCGGTGGGACGGGGGGTGCGTCGCTTGCTACTTCTCCTGCCCCTTCTCCTTGGGGACCAGCCTGAGAAGAGGGATGGGTTGTGTCTGGCCAAGGATGACCTAGCCAGGGTGTTTCCTCAAACACCAGATTTTTCTGTGCTGGAAAACTGCAGGCAGCTTTGCCTCTTCCATCAGAAGTGGTGGGCTGGAAATCTCCAAAGAGCTGTGGCTGGGAATGGCAAGGATCTGCAGCTGGTGCCAGCGGCCATACCCAGCCAGGGACTGGAGAGCTCAGTCTGCAGAGGACAGATGGACATCAGGAGATCCCTGAAACCTGTCTGAGAGAGTCACTGGGCTTCTTCCCTTGGGATTCACAGCTGCAGCAAGAGCAGGTCCCATTTCTGCAGCAACCTGCAGTGCTAAGTAGGATGCTCCCAGCTAAGCCAAGGCTTATCCTTGGTGCCCGAGTTTGTAGATCGCAGAGGAAAGGCCTGAGCTGAGAACGGCATGTTCAGCAAGCAGAGGCAGATGCACAGCGTGCTGCCGACTGCCCAAGCTTGGCAGCATCTGAACGCCTGCCAGAACTGATGGGTGTTTCTCATTTCTCCTGATGGTGTCTTACTCCAAATTAAGAACTTTTTCCCTTTTTTTTCCCTGGAGCTCCCTCTTTCACTCCAGAACATCCATAAGGAATAAAGAGATAGCAGGTCCACCCTGTTCTCCTTTTCTTCTAAAGCCTTCACTAATGCTATATGGGAAGTCTTTGGGGCCATAGGAATTATTGTTAATGAAAGTCCGGGGAGGGTTGTGACTTGCATAAAAGGATCTAGCAAGAATTCGGTGATAAACCAGGACTTAGCAATGTGAAAACCAGCTGCAACGTTGTTTTTTTAAATGCAGCTTAAAGAAAGAAACTTAAAAGACATGAGTCATCATTTTGAGATGTGCATCAAACAAGTTAAATAACTCTTACTTTCTTAACGACATATTAATCAAAGTGCATTGATTCTTGAATCAGATTCTACTACCAACAAGCCTTCTATCTTCTCCATCCTGATGCATGCATTAAGAGAGTTTTACTCTGACAGATACAATATAGCAATCAATAAAATCTTATTATATGGAGCTGAGATACATGGATTTGTTGCAGGATTTATGCACTACTTTCAAACCTGGTGCTATTTCATGTCTCAGCCTTAATCTGTAATTGAAAATAAATCTCCCTGAATACACCAGATTCTAATTTTCTGGATGTATGGGCAAATGTGAATGGAAGCCGGCCTTCCCTCAGGGAGAAGTCTGCTTTCTGATCGTATCACTCCCCCTGTGCACACCACTGTGTTGCCAGATTCTTCTGGAGAAAGCACCCTGCCTGGCCCTGCGCAGGCAGGAAAACATGTGCGCAAACGGGCAGCGCCTGGTCACCACGCTGTGCAACTCCATCACGCCTCCAAACCCTCCGTCCCCTTCCCCACACCTCCAAAGACACTCACTGCCCGAGGATTGCTGCCTCCTGGGCAGAGACAACGCAATCTGACAGCACTAGAGCCTGAGTGACATGAGCATCGCAAGGCTAGGTTGGATGAATAAAGATCAGGGAGAAGGATGACGGGAGACGCGGGTGTTTCTCAGCTGCTTTCCTCCAGCTCCCGGGGTTTGCTCGGGGATTGCTCATAGAATGGTTTGGGTTGGAAGGGACCTTTCAAGGTCATCTAGTCCAACCCCCCCTGCAAGAAGCAGGGACATCTCCAACTATATCAGGTTGATCAGAGCCCTATCCAACCTGACCTTGAATGTTTCCAGGGATGGAGCATCTACCACCTCCCTGGGCAGCCTGTGCCAGGGCTTTACTACCCTCATTGTAAAAAATTCCTTCTTTCCTTATTTCTGTCTTCCATCCTTCCTGCTCAGCAGCACGTGAGCCTGCGTGGAGATTGCCTCTCACCTCACAAGGCGTGGGACAGCTGGGAAGGTAATGCAGGCATTTTTCCTTTGGGTTCGTCTCAGTCTGCAAGGGCTCGGTGCCGCTTGGATGTATGACAGCAGGTGGATACCCAGCAGTCTCCCTGGAAATGGCTGGAGGGGACTTTGATCTAAGCAGCTCTGTCAACAGCATTAATACAATAAAAATAATCAAATTCACTCAGATGGGAATGAGAGAGATGGAGAGATAGGCAGACAACAGTGCAAATCGGAGGCAATAAAGAGGACAGGAGCAACAGCAAATCACCTATGCAACACCACGAGTTCAGATGCTTCTCAAAAGACCCGCAATCTTGAATTCATCAAAAAGTCACTGCAGCATCATGGCTTTTTTTCTGCTTTCATTTTTTTCCTTTAACACATACACACGTGCTTGCTCCTTTTCTAAGCAGAGGCACAAAATGGGCACATTTTCAGAGGGAGGTCTGCATGGCCTCCTGCGTGGCACATACACGGTATCTGCCTCTCATCCCAGGGGAAGGAAACACAGGTTTGCAGTTGTTGCACTAAGTGCCTGGTCTTTCCAAGATTTCCCTAGAAACCGAGCAGAGAGCTGCAGAAGCATGCTGAGGAGTGCTGGCGGCTAGAGTATGCATCGCTATTTTTTTCCTCCTATCGTGGAGGGAATGACCATCCTCAATATGAGGCTGTTTTCTCGGGAAAGACAGTTCCATGGGAGAAAAGGGGATTTCAATAAAGGAGTTGTCAATCAGACAGGAATATGACTGCTCCCATCAAAGTGTTGGCTCTTCTTTTTTTGGGTCCCTATACTTTCTGAAAAAAAACCCCATGATAACTCAATTTACAGGAATAGCAACCAGAAACAGAGAACTGGCCTGAGGAAGGCACTACGGAAATAAACAACATGCAGCTAGAAAAGACTTAAAAATGCAAGACTCCTTTGTGAGCCTCGCATTGGAGGAAGCAGCCCAGAAAAGCACCCAATGGAACACTTCAGCAGGTGGCTTGCAAGGTTTAAGCATCGTCCCTCACCCCAGGGGCAGGTGTGGAAAGGAACGGGCACTCAGACTATGCAAGCCCCATGCAGCAGTTCCAGGTTAACTCTGATCACAAAACCAAAGGAGGGAACGAACTCCACTGACTCTTGGCTTTGGTACCTCCGAGGATGGATACCCAGGCAGAGCCCCACGCTGGTTATACTCAGCAAAGCCAGCAGGACATACCACTCCGTGAGATGGCAGTAATGCACGGGGAGGGTATGCACGGAGTGCACGGAGCCCGCGTTCGGTGCTCAGCATGCAGAGACATCACATCGCCTTCTGTTTAATAGTACAGCAAGTGCCAACCGCGAGACACTCCTCCCCACGTGCCCCATCCCTGTGCAGTGCCACCCCAGAGCAGTGCCCTTCCAGTGACAGACTCCCACAAAGTGCTGCCAGGCAGCATGCCAGGGCTCCCCCTGCTATAATTATTCTTCATTCGCTGACCCACTGGTATTTTGGATCACCATTAACAATGACAGCTGAGGAGCTACCCGCACGGTCTCCAAATTTACCCTCTCAAACCTCGTCCCTGCCGCAGCTGAGTGCACATTCCCCATGTCCTTGGGGGACGTGGGGACCTGGTGGCTGGCTGCCTGCAATCACACCGTCATCTGCTTTAGCTGACCTGTAGGTCACTTGGGTGGGGACCCGCACAAGGGTCCGGCAGCGAGGGGAATGCTAGCACGGTCTAAGAAATACTATCACCCATTTTTTGGGAGCACCATGCACACGCGTGCAGCCTCACTTTTAAAACACTGACCTGTACAACCTGCAAATGTCAGATACAGCAGATCATAGCCTGGTAGCGGCCAGGCTTTGCCTGTTTTGGATTCTGTCAGTGTAGTCTCCGCTCCAAAGTCACCCACCTCTGCTTAATGGGGATAATTCACCTTCCAGATCCCAGTTGCTATGATGGGACACAACCTCCTCGCTTCCCTGAAGTGTTTTTTTTACCACCACAGGGACATTAGCCATTTCTGAGTGATCTCTGAAGACTGTCACCGTGGCAGTGGCAGCAGGGCGAGCAAGGGGCGACAGGGCTTGCTCACGGCACTGCCAGCCAAATGAGGCTTAGGAATAAAATAGCCCCATTGACCCAACATCCACCAGAGATGCAGCAAGCAGTCAGGGGAGGAAAGAAAGGAAAGAAAGGCAAAGAGTGGGGAACGGGATGGGGAAGAGGGTTAAAAGTCTGCTGTCCTCCCTAGGCAGCTGCAGGGACATTGGGGAGGCAGCCTGGCCAGGGGTCTGCCACTGAGGGTGTTCAGTCAGGTACCCTCAACCTGGCCCAAGCCCCCCAACGGCTGTCTCCACTCCTCCCCCCCCCCCCCCTTATTTCTAGCTCTGAGTTTTGCTCAGCTAGCGAAAGGGTTAAGTTTAATTTATACTGATTTCTATTTAATATCATTCTCTCCCCGTAGGAGCCGGCAGCTGTGAGCTGATTGTACTCTCTCATTATGCAGTCTGTATCACTAATGGCCTGTGACAAAGGCATGCCATCTTCCCGGCCTTACCCCCGAGAGCCAATTAAACACACATACTCCCTTCCTGTTTGCAGCGCATTACAATGAAATTAAACTGAATTTCAAAATCATTTTCTCCTAAAGACATCTCTTTGCAATAATTAATGCATGCTATTCCTTTGCATCTGAAATATTCATCAGGAGTGTCGACCAAAAAAATTTTTAAAGCTGATTGCCCTGTACCCTACACATTGCCTGATGATGCTCCAGTCCCAGCCTGCGGTACCTGCCCGGGATGGGGACCCATGGTGACACTGCTGGCAGGGCAGCTCCACGTCTGCTTCTGGGTAACAATAATAATAAATCACAGCTTCTTCAGGAACCATAAATAAGACTACACAGAAGGCATCAGAAACCCAGCCTGACTCCTGACTTGGTGGCACTGCTAACGCACAGTGAAAGAGGGGACTGGCAAAGTCAGAGCTGTGTATATGCTAAGGCCAGGCAGAAATGAGCCAGCCTGCCCGTCTACACTGGCAAGATTAACCGGCGGTGGGGCTCGGTGCAGGCAGACAAGCGCGCTGCCTTTATCTACCCCACTGCCCAAACAGCTGCCAGCCGGCAGCGGGGGCAGCAGGAAGGTGGGCACGCCAAGATACCAACCAGCGGCCGGGGCCAGAGCCTACCCACCCATCCTGCGGCTGGTTTAGTTCTCAATCTAAATTGCAGAATGGCCCCGGGGGCCAGGAACCTCTGACCAAGGAGTCTCTGATGCTCGCCATGCCACACGCAGATCGGGAGGTGTAATTTGAAGCACATAACTTATTCATGGCCTGTCAGATCTATTCCATTTGGGAAAGGTCTTCAGCCTGGTATCCTCTTGAATTTGTTATCCCCATGATGAGCAGGATTAGCCATGAGTTCTCCTCCGAGAACTTGCCATCCCAGCCACAGCAGCTTCAGGTGGGGACAGTCCCAATGGCATCTGCTGCTATCACAGGGTAATGCGATCTTTCTTCTGTTTGCAAATATTTGACAAAACCTACCAAGGCACACACTGGACCCACCTGCAATAGGTATTATTATTATTAGAGTATTACTGTCTAGTGAAATTTGATTTGAAAGAAGCAAATATCAGAGGTTTTCCCATCCCTGGAAACATTTTATGCTTCAGAAACTGTTCCCTTGCTTGAAAGGGAAAGGCAAATCCTAAGAAAACCCAGAAAAAGACACATTTCTTTTGCATTTCTGCAATGTATCACATGTAAAAATAAAATAAGCCTTAGTTTCAGATTAAAAGGTCTCATTATTTGGAAGACCGAGACTTTTCACTTTAAAAAAAATGTTCTGGCAATTTCAAAACCCTTGCCTGAACTGCTCCCACACTGAAGACACCCGCTGTGATTTTTCCCCAGAAAGTTCAGCTTTCCATCAGTTAGTATTTTCTGACTTACAAACAATGGTTCCTTGAAAAGCTCCCTCGTGACGCCGGCAACCAAGCCCATGACCCCAGCCCAGCCCATGCGGCCGCGCTGCCCGTGCTCATGGCTTCAACCCTACGCACCTTGTCCTTAAATACTCAGTCATAACCAGGAGAGCAAACTCCCCCACAGACACCCAGCAGGAGGCAGGACAGATCCAGCACCTTGGAGTTTTCCACTGATGTGGTCCCCATGTAGATTAAGCTAAATCCCACCCATTTACAAAGTTTAAGTCCCCATAAAACATTAAGCACCAATATAGTATGCTTACAACCCCAAACATACCCCATTACTTGGCTAACTGTAGCCAACATAAGCAAAGCCCCTGCCCGAGCCCAGCGTTTGGAAGCATGTCCAGCCTGCATCCCTGGTCAGGCTGTGACCACCCATCTCCAAACCCCCACCAGCAGCCAGGGAACCCCAGGGACCAAACCAGAGCTGCTGCCCCCCGTCTCCCTGGGCTGCCCTCTGCCAGGCACCACGGGGAAGCCATCCCAGTACCTGTTTTGAACCAGCCGTCGGGTGTGAAAGCATCTGCTGTTTCTTTGGGTCTGTTCCAGTACTCGCGGAAGACGGAGGGTCCCTTCACAAGCAGCTCCCCTTCTTGCCCCTCAAGACCCGGTGTCACCTAGGACAAGCAGACAGTGAATGCATCCCAGGGAGCAGCAGCAAGGAGTTGTCCCTGCAGCCGCATTGCCTCCACCACCTGTCCCCCAGCACCATGGTTTGCTATGCAGCATGGTGGGGGGCAAGCAGGACCCACACCATGTGCCCTTCCAGCCTTTACCAACCTCCGATACAGCCTGCCTACCTGCAAGACCTCTTTCCTCAGATGGAAGGGCTCACCTAAGCACCTTTGATATTAAAAAGCACTGAAAATAGACATCTGTGTTACATGGAAACATGAACTGCCATCCTGGAACCACAGCCCAGGCAGGCTGACGCCTTCCAGCTGCTGGCAGAGAGCAGAGGACAGATCTTGCATGCAAACATGTGGGAAATACTCTTGGGAAAGGGACGGTCCTTTCTGACCCCTGGATGGCCTGATGCAGACCGGCTTCATAAGAGCTCTCTGCACCCTGCTCCCACTGCAGCACCCATCAACCTCTGCCAGGGTCAGGTTCTCTCCCAGGAGGTAATTCAGGGACGCCTCGCCCCAATCCCCACTTGCTGCCCTCGGAGCTTCAGCACAGTCTGGGGAGTAGGATACTGGGGGTGCATCAGCAGAGGCAGCGTGTCATGCTGTGCCATCTCCAGGCACCTCAATCCAGGCACCCACCGGCTCAGGGGCCCCGTCTCCCATCTCTCTCTGGCAAGATGGCCCTTCCCCACAGCTTAGGCTCTTGGGGGATGGATGAAACCAGGTCACAGAGGCCATGTCCTGAAAGACCCACGCATCCCCAACTCCACGTCCCATCCCCAGAGTGCTGCCAACCTCCAGGCCTGTAAATCTGGCAGTGACAGCAGCAAGCCGAAAGGGCGAGTGGCTGGCTCAGCCATGGAAAGAGCAGCCACAGGGGCCACGGGCCACCAGCTGCACTGCTTGGCACTCGCAGCAACCTGCTGCTGGGCTGGCAGTGGCGAAGCCCTGCCCTCCCTGGGGAGGGGAAGCACGGACTGCTGTCCCACAGCAGCTGTGAGATCGGATCCTCATCTGATGTTGAAGGCACCGCCACCACTCGCTCCAGATGCACTGGATCTGCTGTCTCAGGGGCGAGGACCACTGTCCTGCACACCACAGCCAGGCAATGCAGCCTGGGGGCCGCCACCGTGAGGCAGGGGGAAGCAGGGGACGATGCGCTCCCATGGCTGTGCCACGCTGCTGTCTGCTCTGTTGATAGATAGAAAACTTGGTTTTCCAAAACTGTCAATCTAACACTTTTTTTTTCCTGAGGAGGTGGCAGGAAACACCATCTGATTTGTTCTCCGGAACACGCGGCTCCTTTCAGGCTCACTAGAAGGCAAACGCTTGTAGTGACAACTCAGCACCCTGCAAACCTGCACGGGCAGGTTTTCTACGGCAACAAAACAAACATCCTGCTGTTATGGAAACTGGAGAATCACAGGAAGGTCACAGACTTGCCTGACATGGCATGGTATCTCATCTCCCCTGCACGTACATCGCTTTTTAGTTATAAGGACAGAGGCAGGCTATGGGATGAGGCACTAGAGAGGCACAAACATCACACTACTTGTGGGACTGCGGCAACCTAAAGTCCTTTGCAGGGAAGATGTGCAAAGCCACTCCTGGGATGGAAGGTCACCGCGAGATGTGCTTGTACACGTTGCTCCATCCCTTTGCAAAGAACATTCCAGTAACAGGAACTCCGAGCCACTTTGTACTTGAGCTGCTGCAACACGGCCAAGATACATCTGGGACCCCAAAAGACAGCAATGCCAGAAACGCAGCCACAAGGGAAAGCAGTAATAGCAGAACTGGAGTGCCAAGCAGAGTCGCAGAGCAGGGCAGGCTTTGTGTCTCAGCACAGCCTTTGGATGGAAACAAAGCTCCTCTAATGTAAAATACTTAGAAAGCTGCTTTTAAGGCACAATTTTTGTTTTAAGTCGTTCCTTCCTGATGTCCTGTCTTGGAGGATGGGGTGACATGAGGATCTCTGCCCATACAGCCCAGGCACTTCTACAGAACTGCCTACATGCCTCTGTGTGTCCCGGGCTGGGCTGAGCCCCCGGAGCTCTGGCTGTGCATCATCCCCACTGCCTGGAAGATGCTGCAGGAGAAAAGCTCATTAATGCTGATGACAAGAGTTTTGCTGAGTGATGGCAAGGTGAAGATGGTGCTGGATGAGTTCTCCCCTGGGGATCTGAAAGAGGGAGCCTGAAGACCAGACCATCCACAAGCAGGACAGCACAGAGAAACGTGAAGTCAGGAGAGCCCAGGCCCAAACCTCCGTACCTGCAGCAGCAAAAGGGCAAGAGGCACAAAGCCCGCGTGGGCAAGCATGGCAGGGATGTGGTGGGTGACACAGGACCAGCAAGGCAGGGTTTCAGTGCTGTTACAGAGGCTGCATGTAGTTTTACAGTGCAGCTTTTTCTTCTTGTTCCTTTTCCTCCAGCCATGGAATCAGAAAACAAGCAACTTCCCTGAGCAACCCAGTGCCCACAGTATTCCCAGTTCCAGTTTTGCCCATCACGTAACCCAGTCTTTACAACCGTGCCAGCAACACCTTTCCTCCCAGGGGGAAACTCCACCACCCATCTCCCTGCAAACGCTGTGCAAACACCGCCGCCACTGTATCCCATCCACCCCTTCTCAGCTAGAGATAACTGACTATCAAAATCACCCTCACATTAAAGGCGCTTTAATTACTAGTGCGAGCCTGCAAAGTTAATCCCTTTAGCCGTCAGGCCGCTTCTGACTCCCCCAAAAGGGCTGGGGAGGGGCTGGCAGAGGTAAGAACGGTGAAGACCTGTGAACAGTTGCCTGAGCTTCATCTACAGATCCTGCCAGATTTTGTCTTCTGCTTGTCGGCGCTGAACACGAGAACGGGTGGAAATTTGGCTACTAGAAGTGTCTCCAGCCCCCGCCTGCCCAGCTGAGCCCTGCCCTGCACAGGCATTGCACAGTGCCAGCCCCACCTGCACCGTGCCCCGGATCAGAGCAGCAGAGCTGCCCCAGGGACCAATCCTGCACAGTGTTTACCTGCACGCTGCAATGTCTTGTGTGAATCAAGCCTTGAACCAGCTCCAAATTTCTTGTCATATCAACTCAAATTTTGGCAGCGGCTCAACCCACATCTTATCTCGAGCAGAGCTCCTTGGCAGCAGGCACCTCCCTGTTGTGTAATTTAATGATGTTATAGCTGGCTTGCAAACAGTAAAACAGAAAGGCCGTGACGTTATCTTAATAGGATTTTGCTTGCTGAACTCCGAATGTCACCGGCACTGCTCCCCAGTGTAGCAGAGGGGACACAAACCACCCCAGTGCCAGCAGCTTCTGCTGCTTACAAACAGCATAAATTAAAATTCAAAGTTCAAGGCATTTAGCTCCTACAACCCCTTGCATCTGATCCCTGCTAAAATCCCACATACACCAAGCTAGCTGGCTGCTAACCCACTTTGAAAGCAGGATTTTGGTGGCAGCAGCATGGCTAGTCTGTTTGTTTCCTTCCTTGTCAAATCTCAGCGGCACCCGTTGTTGATACACTGGATCGACGTTGCAAGCAGCTGCTGAAAGCATCAGATTGCTAATTGCACAGATATCCTCCTCTCCCAGTGCTATATTTTAATGCATGTTTCAACCGCTTTAATGCATTCGAGCAACTTTAACACCCAGGCACAGCGTGCCCCCGAAGGTTGCCGTTTGATAGCTTTCTGCTGTAAAACCGATTCGGCAAGTTGAGCTGGGCCAGCCGGCATACTATAGATAAGATTACATTTTCCACGCATGAAAATAAAAGGTTGTAATAAATCCTTTGAAGGACTAAAACTGAGTGATTATAAAATTCATATTTTCCCTGCTTCCATTTTACCTCTTTATTAAGAAGGAAGCGAGGGCAGTTTGTAAATAGCTGGGAATCCCCGCTTGGCAAGCGGCCCTGGGATTTGTTCAAAGTGGCCATTTGTTTTCTTGCGGTCTCTGATATACGCTGCCCCACGCTCCTCCGGGAACTGCGGGAGAGGAGCTTGTAATGGACTGTAATGGAATTAGGGGCTTTTATGGAGGTAGGCTCAGAGCAGCACGTTTTTCGCTGGGAAGCAGGGGAGGCACGGTGGATTCCTAAGCAGAAACATGTGGAAGCCGCAGAGTGAAAGCTGGAAGGCGAGGCTTTAAGGGGAGGTAATAACTTGTTATTGGGCTGATAGGATTGGGAGGAAAACAGACAAGGTTTTAGGAAAAAAGCCAAACACCTTCTTCAGGCTGCAAACAGTAAGTTTCAGGACACATTTAACTTCTACCAGACCCCTCCTTCCCCCCACCCCCCAAAAAATAATAAACTGAACCTCTTTCCTGGGTGAGTACCAAAGGCTGCGGATCAGAGCATCTTCTTCAGGAGGGATGTTAAAAAGGACCTTGCAACTCTCATGCCCCAGAAGCACAAGACAGTGCAGTTGCAGAACAGCAGTTTGCCTGAATGGGCTGAAGAGGAGCAGGGCACCGCAAGGGGGTCTTCTTACCCTGCAGAACGATCATTTTCCTTTTACTCTTCTTTACTTACACCTCTGTCCCTAGGTCCCCACTCCCTGTTCCACCCTCCTGCCCACTTTCCAAACCCTCCGCGGTCCTGGTTGCATGAAGAACCAGTTCCCAGCAGCCAGCCTGCGCCCACAGCTCCCACCATGCTGGGCTCTGAGCAGCCCAGCTTCTTTCACACCACTGCTGCCAGAGCAGGAGAGAACAGCCTGGGGCATGCACCGGCTGGGCACCATCACTGGTAACAACCAAGAAAAGCAAAAGCATTTACATTTGTGGGGAGGAAAGAAATGCCTCTGCAGCCCTGCCGCCTCCGCCACAGCCCTACTGCACTGCTCAGCTTTGGAAGTGCTTGGCATTTTTCCCCACCTTGTAAATAAGTGATTACTGTGATCAAAATAATTAAGCAACCTAGCCTTTTAAGTGACTAATAGAAGACAATAATTTATATGCATGAGGTTTATGGAAGTGATGAAGCCCTTTTAGCAGTTCTCGCAAAGTAGTAACTTTTTTCCATTGTGGGTTGTTGGCTTTTTTGGGTTTGTTTTTTTTTTTTTAAACATACCAGAGCATGGAAAATAAAATAATGAAGCCAAAGTACTGCCGCGCCTGCCCCTGGCACCCCAGGGTGAAGCTGCGGAGCATGGGTGCCCTGCCACACTCACCACCACACTGCTGCCGAAGCTTGCCTGCTACCAGCGCTTCCAGACACAGGCCCTGTCCCTCATGAGACCACTCACCCGCCCTTTCAAGATTTTGGTGGCCCAGAGTGCTGCAATAGAGCAAAGCCCTGCCCCAATACAGCGTCCAACAGCTCAGCCCCCACTGACCTGGAGAAAGCACGGGAGCTCCAGGCTTTGCTCAGACTGCTTTTCCAGACCTGGGGATCACGCTACATCCAGAACTGGTACGGTGGGTGATGGCATGCTCACCTGCCTCCAAAAGGAAGCTGGAAACCAATAATCTGCTTGACAGTGCCTTTTAATCACTGTCTCCCTGGGCCATATTTGAATGGATGTCCTAAAGGTGTGAGGCTTGCTAGAGCATTACCAAATTCCCAGGCAATTTGAACTCTCATGCACATTCATAATTAAAAATTCCCTGCTAAGTTGCTTGGTTTTGTAAAAGCATTATCGTTCCTCTGAGCTCCGTGTCCTGCAGCATCCTGCAGAAGGCTAGCAGGAGGCAATTTAGACACAGAACAATTTTCCTCCTGCTGGAAAAAGGCAGATTTCTGCTCCTTGGGGACACAGCACAGAGAGAAAGAGGGGAAAAAAAACCCAACCAAAAAACCCCAAACCCAGGCTGTAATCTACAAGGCCACATTTCACATCTGTTTTTGCAATGTTAACTTTTATAAAAGGGCTGGGAATAACACAATCAATTTACTTTTCATTTTGGAGGGTTATAAATTTAAAAGCAAGACTGGTGCACAGTGGAGCTGGAACACTGAAACTTATTTTCAGAAAACCCAGCCCTCTACTTAAAGCAAATGTTGCTCCACTGAAAACAAAAGTGACTGTATATATTTTTAGGCAATACTGATTTTTGAAAGTTACCAGGACTGATTAACTCCAGATGATCCCAAAAGAACCACAGAAAACAGTTTGGGAAAGGTCAGTCCTCCCTGCAGTTGCTCCATGGACCCAAAACTTCTTGATCTATATTAACACCATAAATTAGACATGTAACACTATTCCAGAAACGCCATCAGCTCTCCACGCTGCTGTTCTCATCCCTCTTGTTTGCAGGCTTCAGAAGATAATAAACGAGGCGAGATGTCAGCACATCTTCCCACTCCCTCAGCTCTCTTCATTAGACAAAGGCTCCTGACGTGCCCTCACAACGCCCGCTCTGATTTTGTGCTCGGGGGCAGGCAGAGGACCAGGCAAGGATTCAATTAGCAGCCCACCTTCGGTTCGTTTTTCATAAGCCTCACTTAAAAGTTGAGGTCAGCGAGGCTGTGATGTGCTGTGACTACAGACGATCACGCTGCCTCTAATTGCTTCCTTGTGCTAAGCCATCCCGCAGTAGCCAGTGCCTCCTTCCTTTGGCTGGAAGCGCTCTGGGGCAGAGATCGTCCCTTTTTCTTCTGGTCTCTGTGCTTCAGCATCTCCCCACCACATCCAGGGCTCTTTTGCAAACATCTCCAAGACACGCTACAGCAGCGACAGCCTCCACAACCCAATGGAAGTCCAACAGGCATATCATGGGAGGAGGCACGCAGCCTGAACCCATAGCTCAGAAGGACTCACCTGTGAAGTTGCAAAAATCAAGCAGAAACAAGCACCAGCAACTGTGTTGGCAGGAGACCTGCTTTCATCCCGTGCCTCCCAACACCAAACATGAACACCCCAATCTCCCAGGCTCTCCTGGCACAGGCAAGGACACAGAAAAGGGTTGAAGACCAACACCAGCCAAGATGGGATGAGAGAAGAATCCACCCATCTCTTGTCATTCATGCTGGGAGAACCAGGACTGCCAGCCTAGTGAAAGGGACCGGTCATCCCCCTGCTACAAGGAGAAATGAAAGCATAAAACAATAATAAAGAGATGAACAGAGATCTTGAGGGTGCTACGACAAAGGTTAGCTCAAAGGGAAGACTTGTGGAAAGAGGGTTCTTCTTGACAGATTCAATTTCAATGTGCAAGAAAACAGTCTTCTGGAATCAAGGCTGCTCCTGGGATAAGAAAACTTTTCAGCTAAGAAACAAAGGGACATGATGCTAACACAATTTGCCTCCCTCCACTTCTACTACCAGGAGGAAATAAAATGCAGCTATTTTCACAAATTAAAAAAAAAATAATCAGAGGACAGACAGAAAGAAGGAAGGAAATATAAATACCTATGAGAATGCAATTACTGAGTTGACTAAAGAACTGGATGAGATCAATGAGAAGCAACTAAAATGTTTATACAGTAATGAAAGCAGCCTGGGCAACCAAGTGGAGAAACTTGAATTACTTGGGCAGGACACAAAATAGGATACCGAGGAGACGAGAGGAACATAGTGAAACAGAAATTGTAACGGGAACATACACAACTGCAGTGTCTAACACTGTGAAGGCTTTGGAAGGAGTTTTTGGAAGGAGCAGAGGCAAATGGAAAATGGGAAAAAATGCGCACAGCTTGAGTTTACCAAAGGTGGATTGCACCAGAAAACCTGAGGACTGATGTTCCAGATAGAAGAAAAGCAGCAGATCTGATTCAGGCTGCCTTCAACAACACATTCCCCACGCTGCCTGCCCAGAAGGTGACTACTGACGGGACAGATCACAGGGCTGAGAGCAAGATTCATGAGGTGGGGCCAAGACCCAGGTAGAGGAGACTAAGCCCAAAGCATCCCGCAAGCCCCTATGGTAGCCAGCCAGCCTCGCTAGCCAGCCTCCAGCTCTCCATCGCTCAACTTGAATGTCACCCCAAGTCTCAAGTCACAGCGTGACCCTGAATCAGTGACTTGCTGTCCTGATGAAGGCACTGTAAGGGGCTTCAGCACCATATGGCATGTCCTGCACCTATAGCAGCAAGCCGCTGATGGTAGATGGAACTGGGACACTGGAGGTAAGGTTCATCACCGAGAGACCTGCAGGAGGTACCAGTACCTGCAGATGGGATGCAGCAGGGATAAAAAAAACAGATGGAAAACTGTACCATCGGGAGGAGAGATGTCTGGGAAGTGTAGGAGCACTGAGGACAAAGAACAAACTGGTTTAGGCTGAGGTCTTATCAGGATAGGAAAGGAACAAACCAGGGTGGCTCCCTGGGCCAGGTGGTCACGTCCCCACCAGCATGTCCATACCTGTCCATTTTCAGGAATGCCAGTCACAGCTGGCACGTGCCTATCTCTAGCTTCAGGAGCTACACACCGGAGAAGAGCCAGGTACATCTGCACCAGCTGCTTCAAAATACCTGGATGGATGAGAAAGAAGAATCAACCACACAAGAGGTACATGTGCAACAGCACCTCTATGTGGGACCTGGCCCAGAGAGGTGCCAAGTATCCAAGTCATAGAATCATAGAGAAGTTTGGGTTGAAAGAGACCTTTAAAGGACATCTAGCCCAATCTCCCTGCAAGGAGCAGGGACATCAACTACATCAGGTTGCTCGAAGCCCGGTCCAACCTGACCTTGAATATTTCCAGGGATGGAGCATTCACGATGCTCCTCCTTGGGTCAGCAAAAGATGGGGAGATGCAAAAGGTCCACGGCACCCACCCCCAGAGGCAGCAGCCATGGGGGGTGCCCAGACCTTGGAGGAAGCCTCCAAGACAACCCTGGCAGCTCAGTGGTGACCAAGCACCTCCCCACCGCTTCTCCAGAGATCTGGGCTGAATGTCAGTGAGGTGGAGCCATTCCTGGTCCTCTCCACAGGGGCATCAACAGCCAAGACCTCCGGTCATAACAAAGGGTGACGGTGCCAGCTGCCCCCAACACCCACAGCCCTGCAGAGGTGCTGGCAACCAGCAGCAAGCTGCTAGCAGATGGCAGAGACACAGGGGGCACAGGGAGGAGGGGCCAGGACACACTGGTGGCTTTCGGAAGGGATGGCCGCAGCCGAGCCGGTTCCAGTCCAGGACGACAGCTTGCATATGGATAAACAACGAGACAATTACAACCTGGGGGGGGTGGGGGGCGACGAGAAAAGCCCATGGCTGCAGCGTCCTCCTGCTGCCAGCTCCTGCAACCCATACGTCCTGCACAGCTCCCTCCGCAGCCTCATCACAAGAAAATTACTTGCCATAAAAGCCCTGGCTAGCGCACTGCATTAGATACAGCTGTGAAACCATTTATCTATTGATAGACCCCTATTGTCAGGGACTAGGGTTTGGCTTTCGTGTGAGTGAACAATCTGGGGAAAAAGAAAAAAAAAAAATCAACAAAAATGACAACCCAAAAAACCTACCAACCAACAAACAAACAAATAAAGAAGGAGAGAGACAATACCCGACAGCTTGCAGGGTTTCCAGGCCTCTGCCAGCTGGGAAGCTAAGCATATGAAATATGCATTGCACTGAACAAAGCAAACTGAAACGTTCAGCACTGGAGAGCTGTAACCCTTTCCTGTGTACCAGAGCCAGGCATGGGGAGAGCGAGATCCCTGGGCTGCCAAAAGTTCAAGGGGGTGGGGGTGGGGGGAAACAGGAGAAAAAGCATCCAGGGCCGTGGGTAAAGATTACTGAGCCTGCCTATATGGTCAGACAGACTCAACAGGCAGCTGCTTAAGGTAGGTTGAAAGTTTAGGAACTGCTTTGGACATGAGCGGCTGCAGGAGTGATAGCTGGGATGGCTCAAAGCAGGCAAAGCTGCTGCCGTCTCCTGACATCCACCTCCACACCTCTGCTCTCCAGGGATGCGTCAGAGGGGAAGCACTTCTCCAAGCACTCGAAGGACAGTATGTCTCCAAGGGACCATGCTCTGCATCACCATGCTCCTGCACAGGCAGGAGCTGGGGGACACTGTGTCACTGTGACACCAATGGCAAGTGCCACCTCCTGCCCACATGGCCCCACCGCAGATGGCCCTGTCCCACACCAGGTTACAGAGCATCCTCAGCTGGGAACAGACCACGCAGTGAGGGGATCTCATAGGGCTGGAGCACCTTGCTTCGGCGTTGGCAGTGATGGTGCAGATTCAGGCAGGGCATGGGTGACAGCCTGATCACACACGGCTCCATGTCAGCTCTGTCAACCAGCCTGCAGCCCAACGTGTGGCAGCAATTAGCAGAAGCAGCACAAAAGCCAGCCAGAAAACCTGAGCAAACCGCGTGCAATGGAGCACAAGGCTCATGAGAGCTGCAAGGAGATTGAAGGGCTGGAGCACGTGCATGAAAGGAATCCAGCACTCTAATCAAGGGATGGGAGAAAATGAAGGGAAGAACAGAGATCCAGCAAACTTTCAGCTAAGTAGATTATTGATCTTCAGGGTGTGCCAGAAACCAGCTTTGCAAATTACAGCAGTCCCCTGCTGCAAGCTCAGGCAGTTACCGGATGGCAGAGCAGAAACACTCCCCACCTCCCAGCTCCAGCCACCCACACACCTTCCTCTGCCACCGCCGCGATGCCGCTGAGCTCCTGTTTGCATCTCACTGCGGCAGGACACCCAAACATGTCCAAAGGGTGGCATGAAAGGAACCGGTGCGATGCCCCGCCATCTAATGGGAGAGACAGTGTCAGTGGGGAAGAAACAGCTCAGCAAAAGTCTCGTCGTCTTCTGTTGTCAAGAGGGGAGCAGAAGGCAGAAACCTCAGCCCAACACGAGCGGGGAAGGCGGTGACCTTGCAAGGCTCATACAGCTAAGCAAATCTTTTCCTTGGCAAAAGCAGGCACTCTTTCCGCTCGCAGTCGGGAGGGTTTCTGCACAGCAGAGCCAAGGTGTGAACGCCTCGCAGATTGCCCTGACAATGCGCCTAACCCCCGGCATGAAGATCACCTAGGAGCCGAAAGGCTGGTGAGAAGAGATGCCTTGGAGCCCAACTCCTATCAGGGCGCTCAGCATCCCAACCAGATCTTGCCCTCAGTGCTCACCCTTAGCCCTCTGTACTGCCAGGCATGGCCACCCTACAGCATGGCTGCCCCACAACACAGCCCCGTGTCCCCACTGCGGCCAGGACTGGCTCTGGCTTGGCAGTTTCATTATCATCTGTGCAGCGGCACAGATGTGCACTGCGCTTTCTGTGTACAAAGAGAGGTCCCTGCCCTGAAAGTCATATAACTGTGGCAGACGGCAGGCGCTCCCTG
Organism: Falco peregrinus; assembly: GCF_023634155.1. Taxonomy (NCBI): domain Eukaryota; kingdom Metazoa; phylum Chordata; class Aves; order Falconiformes; family Falconidae; genus Falco; species Falco peregrinus. The sequence continues at coordinate 4,192,148 of NC_073734.1, forward strand.
CGCCGGCCCAGCTGCTGGGAGGTGTTTTTTTCCAGCAATCCATTATGTGACATTTGGTAATTTTTCATAGTATCAATGCCAAACCAGAGAGAAATGCCCAGAGCAGAGATGGGGCTGTGGATGCTTGTTTCAAACCCAGGCAGGCAGGCACTGGGAGGGCTGTGTGCCTCCTGCCACCAGCCCCCCCGCCACTGTCCTTACACTGGGACCCCTCTGCCTTTGCCAGGTCCACACCACTGTCATCCTAGTCCTCGACCAACATGCTGTAAGCCTCAGAGCCCTCCTGCGAGGGAGGTGAGAAGTATTTCTTTATCTCTTTTCATAAGAGACAAGGAAAAGGCCACACCAGGGTCCTCCAGTGGCACAGGCAGAGAGGGTGACATCAACTGGGTCTTCTCATCCCAGGGACAGCCCCTTTGCCATGCAGGAGCTGGTTTTAAACAGAGCCAGGCCTTTCTTAGAGTGGTGGAGCGTGATGAGCACTCAGACTGTCAGATCCTCCTTGTTTTAAATAAATTCCACTGACATACTCTCTTCTGACATAAATTATTAACCAAGCATGATGCACACAGTGCGCCAGCAGCAGCATCTCAGGGCAGGAATAAGCAGCAGGTGAGGCTTTCTGCCTGTGACCGCAGGTGTGAAGCAGTTAAATTACACCATCACTGGGAGAAGAGGTGTGCCACCGCGGCTGCCACCTGCCCACAAGCGGGCTACGATGGAAAGTCACACTCCATATAAAAACCAAACGCCTGGCATCTCCACGCACCCCTCTGTGCCAAGACATGCTGAGAGCGGAGACCATTTTTCCCACCTTGCCATGGCCCTTCTGGCAGCTCAGGGACAGAGGCAGCCAGCTCTGCTCTGCTCCTTGAAATGCTGTGGATGTCCTGGAGGTACCCAGCCAGCCACCGTCTCCTACAATGGCCTTAAGCAGATGGGACCATTTCTCTCCCTTTATCAAGAAGAAACTCCCAGTTAAGCTGGGACAAGGGTCAAGGTGAGTGAGATAGGGAGAGCCTTTCAGAGTTACCTACCCATCAGCCAATGCCCAAGGCAAACTCTACCATCCCCCCACGTCCTCCCCAGCTGATGTCTTGAGAATTCACCAGAACACCCAAAATAAACCCAAGGGAGAGCCTGATGGAAAGCCAGCCATTAGCAACGGGTGCGGGGCCAACGCCAGCACTGGCGGGAGCTCCTGGGAGCACTGCGAGACATTGGTATGGACCTCAGCTGCCCGCGCCGGGGACTGAAGGGTGCATGTGAGAAACGGCTGAGATACAAGGGCAATTCCTCTGCCCCAAATATAAACTCAAGCAGCCTGAAGCCAGAGAAAAGTTATGTGAGCCTGAGCTCTCTGGAGCACTTTGGGGGAGGTGGGTTTCCAGCACCAGACACAGGTCATCTGGGCTCCCCTTCTCTGGTCACTCAATACAACCAGAAAGAAGGGGAAGGAGTATTGAGCAGGAAAAAAAAAATTACCTATTTTTCCTCTCATAATTTAGAAGAACAATGTCTATGTTTTATCCTGGAAGTAGCTACACTTTGGGGATTCTTGTGTCTGAGACTTAATTTGTAAAGCACCTAGGCAACCCTTAGGGTAAAAAAAGCATTATAGGATCATTATTAAAATGGACACATATTTCATATCTCAGTTCCACACAAGTGGAAAAAAATGGCCAAGATCTAACTCCAGGATGAGGGGACAAAACCGTGAAACATAACACTCATCCAGCAAAGTGACAAAACAGAGACACTGCTTCCTACTTACTGAGCGTTGCACTGATGCGCTGCTCCAGGTCTCCTGCTTTGCCCACTGCTCTGCCATGCCACAGCAGTGGCACAGAGTAAGAAGCAGCAAACTTTTTTTTTTTTTTTTTAATAAAAGTCAGAATCCCTGGCCAGAGTGGTCCCCCCTCTCAGCTTTCCCCTGGGCTTGTTTTGCATGTTTGGGGTGGGATCCAGCACTTCATTACAGCATCAGAATGCAGAACATAACCTGCTGCAGCCTGACTACAACCCACACATGGGGCTGCCCATGATCCCACTGGCTTTTCCAGCTGCCAGCACAGATAACCTAGAGGAAAAAAAAAAAAAAGGCTTTCCAAGCCTTTCACCAGCACTTAACACCAGCAGCGTCCCTGGTATGCCCTGCCACAGACCGGGAAGCTCCTTTCAAACCCTTGACATGTACCTGGCTAGATGAGAAGCTATTTCCCCAGAGAAATGAGTGAAGCCACATATTTCAGGTTGAATCTCGTGCCTGCCTGTCTCCCACCCACACGGCGCACACGGTTGCTGGCATAATTTCTCTCAGGCATACAGCATCTATCTACTCAGCAGAGTCCGTACATCACCTGGCTATTGATCTGCTGGAGGCGACATGACCTGCACCTGCAATGAGGGTGCAAAAGAAGATGCAGCGGGAATGCAGACCCTGTTCAGACAGAGAAAGGGGCTGAGGCAGCAAGACACCCTGGACCCCGGGCTGGGGGCTGCTTCTGCAGCGGGGAACGGCCAGCACCCCAACAGAGGGGTAGCTCACAAGGAAAAAAGCCCAACAGCTTCACCATCAAGGATATCCAGTTTCTGAGGTACCAGAACTGCTGGTGCAGATATCACCTGGCAGATGGAGCTGGACTTTCATGGAAAACTGATGGGTTTCCCCCTGCACTGTTTCAAAATGAATGCAACCCTCAAGGCCACCAGTCCTGCCCTTCCAGTTCTCACTGGTAAACCTCTGATCAAACCCAGTGAAATAAACACAGACCCTATTTCTAGGGTGAGAAATCACTCATCCTCCCCTGCAGACTGCAGATATTTAGTGACTCTTTAGACCAGAAAATCGTCCACCTGAATCCCCTTCTATGCTTTGTTCTTACCTTCTACAGTAGACTTCAGCTTTTTGTCCTGGCTTTCAAAGTGCAGGCACTGCTCAACTCACTACTTTCCTCTCAGTCATCAGCAGCCTTAGCAGACACAATTACCATCATCTTACACTGTAGCCTGTAGCCCTTATGCTGCTTTCACCTCCCACCCCCATGCAAGGGGTGCTGTTCTCTTAGGTGGTGCTCACCTATGCAAGGACAACCCTTGCGTGGTTCATAAAGCACCATGACTATTGTAGCCCATAAAAAAAAAAATACCACAAACAACAACAAAACAAACAAGCAAGAGAAAACTCTTAAATAACATCACTGAGTTCCTGGGAAGAACAGCAGTGCAAGCCTCAGTCCTTGGGGCTTCAAAGGGCTGGGGAGGAGAGAACTTTTCATGAGACAAAGCGAAGCAGCAGAGAACACGGCTGAGCACTACCTGTGTGTTCTTTTCATCTCCCTGAGCATGGATGGTGTAGGAACGACCACCGTTCTTCAAGGTCTCAGTGGCAATGCGCACTTCCACCCCTGGGAGCGGGGTGCCCACAGAACCTACAAAAGAAAACAAGACTGAGACAGTGGACAGCCTCTGGGAAACAACAAAATCGAGGATGCAAAAGAGCAGCTGCTCATCTATCAATGGCATCTGCAGACTGTGCTGGCACTAAAGAACTTCCTAGCAGGGGGTTACCCTTCAGGAAGGCTTCGATCATATCGTATGTCTGCATGCAAATGTCACTGCGGTGCAATACGCTGTTGTTCGCTGAGCAGGCAGTGCTGGAAATGCCTAGGAAAACAAATGTGTCTCCAGCCCTGAACAGTCTCTCTTGGCCATTCTTTGAAGACATCAGCACAGCTTCGTAGCTCAGTAATGAAGCTGTCTTTTTTTAAAAAAAAAAAAACCACCGTGAAACCTACACAAAGATGCGAAAAGAAAGAGCACAATGATTACTACAGTGGCTCACTGCTTCTCTATAGCCTGGACCTGACAGAGAAGGCAAAGGCTTAACAGTGTGAGAATTGCAAGGGATTATCTCAGTTTTATGAGACATCAATACACTGTATATAAAACATCACAGGAGAAAAGCAGAGATCAAAACCACACCATTCTTCCACAGGTTTCAATTTTCAAAGCCAGGGAATCTGACACAGTGTCTCAAACAACTGCTATTAAGCTCCAAGATGGTTCTGTGACCCAGAGCTCCCCTACCTGCAGCCTGCAGCGTTCCCACCCCTTGGTTTAGTGCATGCTCTTCTTGGTGAGCTTCTGAAAGCACAAAAGAAAGGGCAGCTTTGTTGCTGCAACCTCTGTCTGATGGGGGGCTCTGGGCTCAGCAGCAACCAGAAGTCATGGGCATCTGCTGGCTCAGCAGGTTTCGCTCTGCATATCAACAGCACAAGAGGCTTTCAGTGCAAGATGAGGCCCTTGACTTTTGCCTCCTGCCAAGTGGGGAGAGAGACATCAGCAAACAGCAACCTGCGGCTCAGGAGAACTGGACAGGTCTGAGCTTAAATCAGTAAGATTTTTTAAGAGATGATCAGTTTTTCCCCCTGAGAGCCTCCAGCTGGTGATGCTTTCTGGGTCTGCTAGTATCAGCTTGGCGTTGGAAAGTCCTTAGAGCACAGTGTGCAAGACCTGGAGCTCAGCACTGTCTGCCCCTTGTCTTCTGTGTTTCAGGCATCTGGGTTCCGGTGGCATTTTCCCTGTCCTGGTCTCATTCTCCTGTTCAAGCCCTGGAGATCCGATAACCGTGACATCATGATTTTGTTTGCTACATCGGTCAGTTGCCATGGAAATAGATATGTCGTCGTAGCCCAGATTTATGGCATCCCTGCAGGATCAGCTAAGAGCAGATGGACTATGAGGGAGTGAGATTTTATTGCAGCAAAACTACCCGAACAATTAGCAAATCTGGCAAGAAATAAACAGAAAGCGACATGGCAAGTTCTGTGATGCATGTCTGTTCAGCTTGAAATTGCCTTCAGCATTCAGGTCAGCCAACATGCAGCCAGGTCCTTCTCTTACCACAAGCATCGCCCGGGCTGCTCTCCTCTCGTGGCCAGGCACTGCCAGGAGTCGGAGACAGCAGACTGCAGCAGGGTAAGGAGGGAGAAGCATGAGCCAGAAGAAGTGTCCGGAGGTGCTGTGTAGAGGTATTTATGTGTTACAAACACTCTGGTACCTGCCATGGTAGACTCCAGGAGGACTCAAAGCAAGTACCAAGTCATGGAAAACACACCAAATGTTTGCATGCCGAGCTTGCTGAAGCCACCTTCTAGACTTCTATGGGAACGTTTTCTCCAGTATGAAAAATGCCAACCTGCCTGCGAGATGTGGCAAGGGACGGCAGGCAGACACTGCAGAGTCAGTCTTGCAAAGCTCACGGAGGGAGCAGTAACCAGTGCAATGAACTGCCATGGTTGCCATCTCTGGAACCTTTCAAATCAAGATCAGGTGGATGCCTTCCTGGAAGGCTGCTTCTTCCCTGTGTGCAAGCTACCGACCTCAATGTAGAAATGTAATGGGCCGATGCACAGGCTACAGAACTCAATGATTAGTGCTCACTTCTAGTCTCAGGCTTTGAGAATGAACTACCGAAGATCAGCACAGCACTGTCAAAGAAATCCGAAGACACAGAGAAGGCAACACATCCCCCATGCAGTGTTTCAGATCACTTACAAATACAGCTCCATCAATTTATTTCCTACTTAGCTAAAGTAAAACCAACATTTAAGATAAGTTCCTCATGGAGGGCTGTTTCCTTATATTCAGTCTGGAAGAGGCTTTCTGGTATTTCGGAAAAATGACAAACTTAAAAATCAACATCTGTAAAGGCTGAAAATGCTCACACAACATTGATTAGAGCTACATGAACCTGACAGTATTTATCACATTTGTGCAAAAACAATGACTGGAGCTTCTCAGGCCCATCTGCTTTGTCAAGATGCATGCCGTGCCGACTCCAACAGGTCAGCAGAAGGTTGAGCCTGTTCCCAAAGGAACAGCACCAGAGGTCCTTGGCTTCACCAAGACCACAATCAAGGGTGATCAGAAGGCAGTCAACACTCAGCACTGGCTTCCTTTTTTGCCCAGCCATACTCCCAAGGGGAAACTGGGGAGAAATCCCTGCTCCTTCCCCTCTTGCTCCCTCCCAGCTCTCTCCAATTTGCAGGCTCCTGAATGTTAAGAAATGCTGGCAACATGCCCGCAGTGTCAGCTCAGCCAGCATCAGCCAGGCTGCAGTCGGGAAGGAGTGACACTATTATTCTTTCACCAGTTCTCCTCTGTTTAAAAAAGTTGTCAGCTCTTCCCAGATAAATTTAATTGGCCCTGCGGTCTGTGTCCTTCGGTATCTGGGGACCTCAATGCTGTTATGTGCAGTGGTGTCCTGGGAGAATTGAAACAGGCCAACGATAAGGCACTCAACGATCTCACTGTCAACAATACACGGAGTCCCCGCTGTAGGAGCTATTAGCCGCCTCTGATCTAAACCTCCAATTAAAGTGGTGATTAGGCCCAGTGAGGCATTCTGTGTCCATGAATTATTCATCTCCCTTCACAGTAACAGCACCAGGGGGGATTAGAATGAGAGCTGGTGAAAACAGAGGCATTTTAAGCAGGGTTTTAACCATATACAAGCAAACATTTATCTTTCATATCTTTCATCTTTTCTTCTTCTGTAAATTAAAGTCCCCGTCTGCTGTCCCTGCCCCTTCAGACCTGTGCTGCTGGTGGAGAGCAGTGCCACACTGCCAGAGACACTGGGGTGACATGGGCAGGACAGGCAGGTTCCGAGGACTCACCCCTTCCCCAGCCACACCAAGCGGGTGGAAGCGGGCAAGGAAAGCCCCAGAACCTCTCCTCAGAGGCTCATGAAGCAGCAGAAAAGGACATGTGCTGCTTCCACTCCAGAAGAAATCCCCTGGCAAGCGTGAGGACCCCTGGACTTAAGCACAGGGTAAAGTGCCATGCTTGCAGTGCTCCTTTTTCAAAATAAAGCTAGTAATCATTTTGGCCAGCGTGCAGGTCTGTGGTCACCACTGCCTAGCATCTGTCCCTGTAACACCAGTACCAGTGCCGTCTAAAGTCTTTTTTCTGGATACTTCACTCTTCCTCCTGCCCAGGCCCTGTACCCAGCCCCTCATTGCATTTGACTCTCAGCTGACTCTCTTGCACTGGATGCTCTGTGGTACCTGGTGACCTTACATCCCAGCCTCTAATGGGGTACTATATCAAAAGCTTTTTCACAGCTCCAGTAAATTATGCCTCAGCTTCACCCATCTGCTTCCCAACTGACACTTCCTGAAATAAATTAATCAAGCCTATTCGATTATATCCTTCTTTCTGTAAGGTCTCTCACTGATCCACACCTTTGTGAGATGCTTTTCTCCCCTCTTGGGGCTGCAGTGAGCCCCTGGGCAGTGGCTGGAGTGACGGTCAGCCAGCCTTTGTCACCAGCCCCTCTGCTCGTAGGTGGACAACAGAATTTGCCCCCAGCTCCCCTGCAGACACTGGTACCCTCACAGATCCTGCCTCAGCTCTATTCAGGAGCAGAGCCACGCAACTCTGGAGTAGGAGCTGCCCTTTTGGGTGATAACATCTGTCTTGCCCATGTCACTTTCAGTCTTACTTCCTTTCTCCTTCTGTCTCCTGGGAAACTTCTAGAGCCTCCACTCATCTTCCCTCCTGAAGATGAATTAAAAGCAAATATAATCAGGCCACAGGGACATTCAAGTGATCTCAGCACTGTCACCCTGTGGCATGGGGCTCACGGACAGCTCAAGCTCATACAGGTGGGAATCTTGTTTCCCTGCATGCAGGGATGAGACTTCTGGAGGAAGGGAAGACTGGCTGGGGTGGAGGAATGACAGTTACTGTGCAGAAGTAAGCTAGAGTTTGCATTTCACACAGCCCCTGAGCTGTTCTCAGGCAGAGGAGCCAGAACAGGGGAGCTGTGGCTTCTCTCCCTGTGAGATCCCTGCAGGGGCACGGCTTCTGCATCCCGGGGGACTGGGATGCTGTGGGAAGCCATGATGCCCAGCACAGCCCCCCTGGGTAACACCAGTCCCCCCAGGACACTGGGGACCAAGACTATGCATATGGTGCTATGCCTGCACAGACAGCATGCGGGGAGGAGAAGGTGGTATAGTGGTGGGCTGGGTTGCTCGGCAGACAGATGGCCACGTTTTTAACCAAAGGGAGGGTGAGGGCATTTTATATTTTTAATGTTGCAGATCAATTTAATTCTAGGTTACATAAAGTACAGATATTGAGAGAAGTCACAAAGTGTAGCTAAGACAAGTAAGACAAGGAGAGAACAGAACCAGAGTGTACAATGAGGTGTGACAATTTCTAATTCCTGAAGAGTCAAGAAACTTGCACTAAAATAAGAGCGAGCAGACATCCTATTTTAAGTGTTCAGTACTGATCAGTTGGACAACAACTGCTGTGTGGAGAATCCTGTGTCAACACTGTACATAAATACAACTCCATAGAGCAGAAGCTGAAGATGCGGTCCCATCACAGTACTTGAACTTGTTAAGGCTTTGGAAATAATAAAGCATCAGTATGGTCTCTGCCTCCTGGACAGAACCAGCCTGGCTGGTCAGGCCATCATGCACCACCGTGAGCTCTGCATACACACCTTTGCCAATCCACCACAGCCAGGGAAACCCACCAGCCACTGCCCATGCCCCCTCCTGGCTTCCCAATCCCAATTCCCCTAGCAGGATCATTGTTCCTACCGTAGCCTGTTCCCAATCATGACAAACAGCAATTAGATGTATACCCTCTGTGATGAGAAAACCCAACAACACTTCACAGCCAAACGCCTCCAAACAGTGTGCACCCTCTAGAGACTCCTACCTGGGACACGAACTCCATGCAAAGGGTTAGAAAGCGCCATCCCAATCTCAGTCATCCCATACCTCTCCAGCAATGTGTGCCCAGTGATCTTCTTCCACTTCTCCAGGACAGGCACAGGCAGGGCTGCTGAGCCTGACACCATTAACCTGCACAAGGAAATCTCGTGTAAGCAAGTATCCAAGATCACCTTTGCTCCAGGGAATGTGCAGTCTAACATAGGGTTACATAAAGCCCGTTCCTACATAAAACCTTAAGACAGACACCCAAAAGCCTTTTAACCAGTACCAAAGATGTTCCTTACATACAGAATATTCTCTGTCTGATATGGGTTTTAAGTTAAGAAAGGACAGCTTCCTAAAAGAAGATCCTCGGGTTGCAGGACAAAGTCCTCAGTCTTGTGCTATGTAGGGTGACATAATGAGCGTGCAGACCCATTCTGGCTTTCCCATACAAGACTAGCTCTTAATTAAATAATGTCACCCTTATTCTTGCCAATGAGACACTAAAGAACAACCACCAGCACAGCAAAGAGGTGATGCTGAAAACTCGGCAGATCCACTGTGGAGACAGCCAGCCACCAGCAGCTCCTGCCCAAAGGGGCATTGCTCACCCACCTGATGTTCTGCTGGCAAAAGGCACGCACAAAATCCTGGACTTGGGGCTGAGAGAAGTGCTTGTCATAATACTCTATCAGCTTGGCATAAATAGTGGGCACTGCCATGAAGACACTGATACAGGGAGCTTGGGAACTTAGGAACTTCTTCCAAACCTAGAAAGGAAGGACACACACGTATAAAAATACACCTCAACCTAAAGTGTAGAGAGAAGCAATTTTCCACGTTGTCAATGCTACACTCCCTCAGCACCTTTGAGAAGAGGTTCACAAGTGAGGGCGCTACAAATGCTTCACAGGGCAGTAAGCCCTGCCCCTGCTCCTTTGTATGGTGCAAGGAGAAACTGAGGTACAGGAGTGCAACAGGCTTGTCCAAAACAAGGCCACCCTGGGCTGGTCACAAACAGCCAAACCTCCGCTATCTAAGACTTCTGGAAAGTGCAAACAACTGAAAGCCTGTTGTGTGCACCTCATCCACGTCCGGAGCAATGGCTCTCAACCTTCATCATGCCCTTTTTGCCCAAAGCACGATATTCAACTTTCTCATTCCACCAGAGGATCACCCACCTGCTTTCACTCTCAGTGAGCACAAGATAATGGAAATGGCATTTTTTAGTACTTTCATGTTACAGCCAAGAATTTGCTCACGAAGCCTTAAGCTTATGACAGAATCAGTTAATTCCCTTATCATGCGCAGCTCTTTAAAGGCTACACAAAGCCACCAGCCTTTCAAAGCATGGGAGCTCTTCTTTGGAAAGACACTATGCCACATCTGAAGAACACGACACTGGTATGAGCCCACAGGCTCAAACCTTTGAGTGAGAAATGCTTTTAAGACAGGTGGCAGAGCTGGAGAGAGAGATACCACACTGGAACTGGGAGTGAGACTCCACTGCAACAGAAATGGTCATCATCTGGGGCGTGGGTACAGAGACAAATGCCCCCAGTGAGCTCAGACCAGCCATCAGAAACCTCAGGTAAGCCAACTGCAGTCAGGAGGCAGCAGCTAGCCCGGAGGGCCACTACACCAACCGTGCTCTTCCCAAGAGGAATGGCCCCTGTGGGACAGATGTCTGTCAGCTGCAACTCCTGCTGACCTGTGGGAAATACAAATAGAGGCAAATTCCAGGAGCTAGCTCTGCTCCTGGAGTGGATGAAGACTAAGGGGTCTGCCCTGGCTGAGCAGCCCCACCTAGGAGCAGCTAGAAACAAGTAGGAGCCATAAATATTGCAACTGGGCCCGTTCCTTCCACACCTCACCACTCTTCCCCCTAGGTAAGCTCTTCCCCAAGACAGGAATGATCCGAAGACATCAATAAATAAAAGGCTACAGTGACGGCCACCTCTTTCCTTTTGCCCCGGTCCCTGCCCCGTTGTTGACAAATGTATTTCCTAACAGCTCCTGACAACACGTACCGCCTCTCCCCTCCCTGCCCACATATGCTCAGCTGCACACAGGCGCGTGCGACAGCGAGAAAAGGCAGGAATTGATTGAAGGTGAACAAGTGATTCTCCTTCATGCTGTCACTCTGCCCACTTCCCTCTGTCCTGCTTGCTCGGGCTCTATTTCATTACTTTCTACTTCGCTGCGCTGGCGCCGCCTCCCTCCACATCTCTCACTCCACTGCTTCAGAACAATCAACTCCTAAAAAAACCCCAACCACCACCACGTTGTTATTCTTAATAGAGCAGGACACATCCAACAAAGGCACCGTCCTGCCAAACAGAAGGGAGTTCACGCTGCCTCCGAGCCTGGAGATGGTCCTCAATGGGGTGAGACAAACGCACAAGGTGGAAAACCCCTGGACACCTTGGGAGCTGGGACATGAGCACTGCAAGATCCCCTCAGAATCAGGGTAAGCAGAGGAGGAACAAGGCTTGCCCAGACCAACGGGTGACATGTCTGGAGAGGGAACATTGCACTCCCTTGCAGAAACCAGCACGATCCCCTAAAACAAGCCGAAACAGGCAAAACTGCATTTAGAAATTCAGAAGGATCTAACCCCTACCATACCGCTCCCAGCCTCTTTTCCTAAAGATCTTTTTTCTCTTCAGTGCCCCAGTATCTGTCCCATTCCATGCAGCAGGATGGAGAAGGACATCCCCAAAGCCAGGGGCTGAATGCACGGACCTGCTCTCCCCAGCCTGGTGCTTCCTGGAGCCATTGCTTTGGGCATGGAGAGATGAGTGATGGTAAGCAGGGATCAGGACTGTGCCGAAAGAATTGAACGGAAACAGATGCTCAGGGCTGTTCGATCCTTGCTGTGGTATCTTCTTTTGCCTTCACCAGTCCAGAGCAGCTGTGAGGAGCGCAGGCAGACTTCCAGTCTGGCCAACGCAGCAGTTATTTTCACATGGATTTGGATCTGAAAAAACCCCCAAACCCATCACTCCAAAACACAGATGATCTCTCCTGCACCCCAGAGTCCCCTGTCCTCACAGGCCTACTCAACTCCTGCCCTAGATAAACTCCTCCCCACCACCGCGCCAGTCACAGGAGTGGCTTTTTCTGTGTCAGTCTGACTCGCTCCAGCAACAGCCCCTTCCTGAAGATAAGCAGCTGCCTTTGGATTTGTGCCACCAGCTGCCGGGGTGATCTGCTGACAGCCAAACATCTCCACCTGCTCTGTTCCTGCTCAGCCAAATCTGGATCCTTCCCACGTGTTTTAATGGTACTAAGCACCGAGCCGTGGTACAAAGCTGGCAGCCCCAAACTCTCCACAGACCCTGAGCTGTCCGTAGGGCTTGTCACTGCCCAGCCAGCTGTAACAGCTATTTCTGTTTTATAACTATAACTTCACGGTTTGAGAGAAGGATCTGGGAAAGTCTCACTACCTGGGACTAATCAATCAATCCCAGGGCTTGGACAAGAGGCCTGCTTTGCCCATCCAGCACACTATCCTCCAACACCGTCAGGTTTACAGCAGCACAATCAATCTCGCTCTTCGTTATCCCATGTGTCACCATCACCACATCAATTACCTGTGGACAGCTTATTGGCAGCCCGTCATTTCATTTTATTTTGCTCTCCTGATACCTCAGGACTCCAAGTGCTTTTAAAAAGCCATGGATTCTGGAGGCAAACACAGCACTGCATGCCAGGGTTGCCGGACTTTACAATGAGTGTTCACTGGACACAAGGGAAGCAGCAGTCTTCCCATGGAATATGTTCAGGAGATGGACTAAGATTCCTTTTAAAATAAACAAGGGCTTGACACAAAAAGTCTCTAAGTGGAAGAAAGCAAGAGTGGGAACAGCAATAACGGCAGCAAAAGCCCAGGGCGGGCTTACAGGACAGGGCTGCCTGAGCCAGCAAAGAAGTGGGAGACCTTATGTTCCCAAGAGTCTTCCCGTCAGCACGACATTCCTGATTTTCTTCCCCTCACACTGCACAAAAGCATATCTGGGCAGTTCCATGGGCTGGCCAGTGGGATTTTGCCATCAGCAAATGAAAAAAAAAAAAAAGAGAGAAGATTACACCAGTGGGTACAAAACAACCTCAGTGAGACACAGCTGTAAGATTTTTTTCCCACGTATTCCTTCCAGCACACAGATGGCATGATGGTGAATGACAACAGAGGAACACACAAGCTGCTCCAAGAGATGGTCATTTCACACAGCAACCTTCCCAACCGGCCTCCAGATCTGCTGAGATCACCTGAATCAAGAGATGCAAGCACAGAGGAGAAAAGGCAGTAATTTTTTTCCCCCCTTTACAATGGCCTCACCTTCAGAGGGACATGTGCAATACCCTAAGCTAGACAGAAAACACCAAATCTACCAACACCCAGACATCTTCTAATGCAAAAAAAGAAGAGGAGATGGCAACAAACATTTGCATGCTAAATCCTGCAAGAATTTGCCTGATACAAGACTCCCAAAAACATCCAGAAGAGACCCAAGCAACAATGCCCAAAAGCCATAAAGGAAGCGAATATCAGCATGGATTTTCCCATCAGACCACAAACTGGTAATAGACAGCCTGCGTTGCTGCCTCTAACAGATACAACAGCTCTTCACTTCTATAAAATTATTGTATCATTTTCAGTTGTTATTGAATTTTTTTTAAACCTTTTCAAAAGTAACAATACCTCTAATGCAAAGTTAAATCATCCCTTTACTTCCCTTTTGATCAGGGAGATGGGTTTGTGTTTTGCATTGATCGCTGCCATGCGGGTAGCATCGCTGGTGAGGAAAAAGGCTCTCTGCTATTTTCAGAGTATCTGTGAGAGCAACAGGCATCAATGTGGCTGCAGCTGAACCAGCTCCTTGTTTGGCAAGACCCGGTGCCTCAGACCAAGGACAGAGAGCTCTCGTAACTCTTCGGAAGCACCGAAGGGATGGCAAGACCATACACCCGCATCTGACGCCAGTTCACCCCTGACAAAAGGCAGACAGGCACAACATACGACGGGAGAGCATCAAGGGGAGCTCTGCTCTCTCCCAAGGACTGAGCCGCAGACTCGGTCGTGAGCAATATGCAGAAAGAGAAACATTCTTCTCTTCAAAGGGAAATTGGGCCCTTGGTGGCTTCGTCTCATGTTTGTTATAACCCCAAACTGTTTGCGCTCTGCGTGACTCTGGTTTTAATCATTTATTCATCAGTGCAGTTTGATGGCCCCTCTGCATTCCAGGCTGAAGCTTTTAAACCCTTCCTATGCTGTAGGCATACTGAAAGGAGCAAGTGCTTTCCCTGGGACCTGATAATATAAGTAAATATGACAGGCTCTGGTTCCATTTTTTATATTTCCACACACACATCAAAAGACATTACTCCGTAACAGATGCTGAGGACAGACGGCAGATCTGGGGAGACGGGGAGAAAAACTCTAACTTTTTAAAGCCAGGTCTGCAAGAAGTGATCAAACATAATCCATTCACTAGTGACCTGCTCCTCCCTCCATCAACTCCTCTTTGAGTCTGAAATAAAATTACTCCTCTGAAGCCTCCTATTAACAGACGAAAAGACAATTGCCTTTCTCCAGCTGAAACTGGATGGGAGAGACAATCCCCAGCACGCTGCCAGCAGCATCTTAGCAGTGCTCGGTTATTGGAGATCAGACTCCTCTGCTTGGATCTGCTTTTCTTTTTAAAATAAACTAAAAAAGCTGCCCAGAGTGATGTTTGCAGAAGTGACAGATCCAGGGGAGAGGCTCACTGCAGTGCATGCTTCTCCTTCCCAGAGGCAACTGTGACTGCCGAGCCATAGATCTCCCTGCACAGCCCAGCGAAGGTATAAAGCACCAGTGCCCAGCCTCAGCCCAGCCTGGTTTGCACAGATAATAGCAGCAGCAAGGACAAACAGTTTGCCTGCAGAAGCAGCTTGCAGGCTGCTGGCTTCATGAGGAAATCAGGAGTGTAGTGCAGCAGTAACCCTGGAGCAACACCTCACGCACAACCTTTACAAGGATCAGGTCTGCAGCACCCTCCCACCACGGGATAAAAGCTGCCACAGGTGACAGCACACAACACATCAGGAGAAGCTAGTCCCAAATCACATGCTAGCTTTGGGCACTCATCATTCTCATCTCACTAGAAAGAAGGGTCCAAATAAGATTAACAATTTTGATGGCTTTGTGTGTGACATTGTAAAACTGGGTATGAATTTTAGAGGGCTTGGTCCTTGGAGGCACCTTAAGTCAGACATGCAGTAATGCTGGCACCAAAACAACAGCTCCTTTTGGAACTTTAGGGCAGTAAATCTGCATCTCAGTGTATTTATCATGGAAGCAGTTGCAGGGCACAGACAGTGTTGTCATTCTGCAGGCAGCACACCACAGCTTGAAACCCACCCAGCAGAGCCAAGTGGACAGCACACCCCACAACTAGGTCACGCAGAGCTGACATTTCTATAAGCTTCCCCCATCACTCAGAGCAAGTTTTTACCTCCATGTTTTTGAATACTTTTATTTCCCAATCCGCACTTAAGACTGAAAGACCGCCTGGGATCTGATCTCATGTTTATCATTGCAAAGAGCTGACAGAGAACATCTTTCCCTTAAGGTGAGATCAGAGGTGGTCCACAGAAAAGACAAGCCATTCCCATGGTTCAAACTCAAGAGTGGATCCACTTCAGCCAAAAGCCTCAGCAGAGGATCCTGCAAAGCCGACACTGACCTCACAACTCATTCCAAAAGGCTCCTGTTTGCAGGGTGCCCAGCACAGCTGAGTCCCAGTCCAAAACAGGGCCATCAACGTGTGACTGTCACAGCAAAAGCACTGGCATGGAGGATGCCCAGCTTCTCTCCAGACTCACTGACATTTCCATCGAGTAACAGTCATAACACAGGGCGAGCTCAGCCTCAGCAGCCATCACTGAATTGATGCAGGGAAAGGAGATGGAGAGGGGGAGTCACTAGGGAATGGATGCTCTAGTGTCTGCAAGCCCTGATGCTCACAGCAGCCTTCAAAAAGCACTTGCTCACGGGCTTTCTCCGACACCCAGTAAGGAGAAGGCTCACCTTGCACTCCTTCCTTAAGCACAGGCATTAATCTCTTCTCCTCTGGCCACTAATCTGCACAAGAATTGTACAAATCCAGCATCTTTTAAACTTCTGCTCCTACACAAGAAAAAAAGGCAGGCATTTCAAACAGGTTCAGATGCAGCTGATAAATGCTGGCTGTCTGCAAACAGGAATAGTGCAGCTGGAGAAGTAAACTCCGCTTGGAAGCAAGTTATGATGGGAGGATCATATAGGGATGCTTAGGCTACAGCTTGCTGTGGCTCCCAAGGAGGTTTCTGCCCTCACAGTTCTCATCCTTGAAAAAGGAAAAACAACAACATCGGAGCCACCCTGGCCCCACACAGCTGCTGGGAGGAATGCACTTTCAGGCTCACTGCTGCTTTCCTGCCTGCTCCAGAGTCCACATGCCCACAGCAGCACCGAAACGTCTCCCCTGCCCAGTCAGCGCTGTTATTCCCAAGCACCAGAAGCACAGGCAGGAGCACCAGGTGCTGCTCCTACAGTCTCCAGGCAGGAGTGTGGGCAGCAGCCCGAGAAGGGCTCCCCGTGAAGACACACTGCACCCCAAGGAGTACACACACCAGATGACTTAGCACGTCACATACAACTAGACTGTAATGCTGGAAACTAAGGGTCCATTTATAAACCCTTCATTAATACATGATTAATAGATGCAGCCATATTTTTTAATAACTTACAATAAAAAGATGCTACGAAAGGCTTAAGCAAGACAGTCTTAACAGATGGTGCTATAAAGTGAATTATAACATGTACAGTAGCTAGCGCAAAGTAATGGATGTCCTCATTTAATAAAAAGAATCTGATTTTATGCAGCAACTTTCACGCTTGAGGCACCTCAATACACTTTAATGAGCCCTTGTGGCCCCTGCAATAGCTTGCATGCTGCCACGGACATCAGATGCTATTTTAGTAAGAGAGCGGACGTTGGTCAGGACACTGGGGTTACTCCACAGTTTTGATTTTTAACCTTTCCTTGGACAGCTACCAAAAGCAGATGGAAGGGTCTGAAAGATGCCACCTCCTAACACTGCACTGCAGGGAACGACAAGCAAGCCTTAGTCCGGGGCTTGAAACATCTTTAACCCAGAAAAAAAAAAGAGCATTATTATGACCACCAAAACCAGACTGGCATCTGTATCCATGACTATAAGGCACGCCGCAAATTATGTAATTTAATAAACACTGTAATAATAAAGTATTTATTTTGTATAATGAAGTGTTAGTGATTAGAAACCAAACACACACTGGGCATGCTGCTGCGGTTTCTCTTGAACCCTTGCCAGTATCACTCAAGGCTAAATATGTCTGCAGCAGGTTGAGAGTAAGTTCCTAGCCTTGTTTTGATCAGCCTGTCAAGTGTTTTAGCTGCCATTCGAGTTTCTTTATATCACACTATAATTGGCTGCTTTCTCAAGGTGCAGTGAAGGAAAAAAAAAAGCCACACAGCAAAACCCAGGCTCCTTTTGCAAAATTCTCCACTGAAACTCTGCTGCTTTTCTGAAAGCTGATTTCAGTAGCAAAAGGCATTTTGTAAACAGCTGGTGAAAATAGACTGGAACTGAAAGGCAGCTTGCATTAAACTCCACAAGAAAGCCTTATTTACCCTCATGTGCTTTCTTTGTAGTGTCGATCAAACCACTTTCAGCTCCCAGGGGAGGCCCTCGGAAAAATAAAGGGAATAAAAAAAAGGAGAAAAGCAAATTACGTTCTTCAGAGCCTGAACGCACCTGAGAACCCTCGGAACGGCACTCGCTGCAGCAGGCACGCTTGCCACGCCGACCTCCCTGCCCAAGTTCAACCTCCAGGGTCAAGCGGATGTCTCCAGCCCTGTCCCCACTTGCCCTTGATTGTCAAGGCTGGGGGAGAGCTTTGATCAGAAGAGGCAGGCGGGGTGCCCAACTCCCCCCGAACCTGAACCCATCCTTCAACGTCAGCTCATTCATTTGCAGATGTCGGCAGAGAGCAGAGAAACACGCGAGGGTGTAAGGGACAATCAATCACCGATGGCACAGGACGTGGAGAAACGCGCCCTCCAGAGGGCTTGGCTTTGCTTCCAGCACGCTCCTCTGCCACCTCACCAGCATCACCAGGGCTGGGCACATGCTGAGCTCCAGCTCTCGTGGGGCACGCATCCCTACTGAACCCTGAGCTTTTGGGGAGACACCCTAAAGACAGATGAAGGCAATTTGGCAGTGACCAACGAGGAGAGCACTGGCTACAGCTGCCAAGGGACCTTCCTGCTTTCTTCTACCACGGCATCCTATCTATTTACTCTGGAAATGCAAATGCAGAGAGCTGCCCTTCCAGGACTCTGGGCCTGTTCCCCACCAAAGCACCAGTGCTCGGGCAGCAAGTCGGTGTTCAGGTGTCAGGGCCATCTTGAAACAAGAAAGGAAGCGTGCATTTTCGGTGGTTGTTTCTCCGAGAAGCAGAAATAAGCAATGAAGAATCACATGGTCCTGCAGTTGCTCAGATCAGAGCCCTGGCTCACCCTTGCCTAGCAGCAGCACAGTCATAGGCTTCTGGGTGTATCCCACACCTTTGCACCTTGTCCTTTCGGCCAAACAAGGCCACCTAGCATATGAATAAATATTAATAGGCAAAGCGGCATGTTTAGCTACAAAGCACAGGCTTGACAGGCTCTTTTTTCACTTTCCCAAGGAGTTCTGTACTAACAATGCACGTCTCCTTCCCGCTACGAGTTGGCAGCAGCACCTGAAAACCCAATTGATCCGTTAACAGCGACATTGCAGACTCCGACATCTCTCATACCACCCACAACACTGGGAGATGCAGATGAACAGCACTGGATCCCAGGGGCTGGTAACTGTAGAAACTGCTCTACCTTATCGTTGGTTGCTCCTTTTCTTCCTCTCTTTAGGTCGGCTGCCTGCCACCACAGCAAGGAACAAAAGAGAAGCAGAGCACTGGGACTGGCATTTCCTGTCTCAGCTAGAAAACAACATTATAAGCATGTCTACTGTATTCAAGCAAGGTTTCCCTCCTGCCACCTCTCCTGCAAGGCTGCATGAAGCTCTCTATTTGCAAACTCTCTCGCATATCACTGAGTCTAAACCAACAGATCTGTTAACACTTGTTTCTCCACAGAGGAAGAGCAATGCTTGCATGCAAGTGATGACTAGCGGCACTTCTCTTACTTGGACTGCAAGAAACTAAAGCATGTGTTCTGTCATGTAATGTTATATAAAACACAGAGGACACAGGACTGGAAGGGAAAAAAATGCGGGCTACTAAAAATGTCCACAAGCAGCATAGCTTCAAGCAGCACATAGCTAACATGCAGGAGAAAAATCCAGTATTGCCACCTTCCCTGGTACTACTAAATTAACAACCCTTATTCCAGGTGCACATGCTCTTAGTGGGTATATAGAAGCCCACCTTTAGTCAGAGACCCTCAACATCACGAGGAGGGGCAGCCTAGCATTATGATAACATACATCACACTTGAACAAGTTGTATCCTCCAGAACAGCACATTTACCCCAAAACTGAGTGTTCAACTAAAAGCTTTATTAATGGACACTGCGAACCACATGCAGCCAATAGCTAAAGAGACTGGAAGTCTTTAAGAACTTATTTCCAAAGTTGCTCTAATTACAATGCATGGGGTCTTACTGCTGAATTTCAAAGGCTACGGCACAATCCCTCCAGGCTTACCATCTGTGCACTGAATTCAGGTAACATGATGCACGTCGCTCCCACCCAGAGAGGACAGAGGAGCTTATTGATCACCCCGTGGACATGATGTAAAGGCAGCACATGCAGAATAACATCCTCCTTCTTCCATTCCCATTTTTCAACCAGTCCTGTGGTCTGCAGAAGAAAACATACAACCCAGCATTAGGGCAGGAGGAAAGACTCTCATTGCTTGAAAAGCCCAAGGTATCTGCACCCCAGATCCCCTGGGCACAGCTGGCGGCAGAAATCCCACACCTCCTGGAATGATGCCTGGGCACAAAAACCCCTCTCCTTTAGGGTTAGCACAAGCAAAATTCCCACCACAACATACAATACAATCTATATAAATAGAAGACACAACTTGTCAGTACGTGTCTTCATATGCATCAGCAAAGTCCTTCCTCATTACTGAGAAATAGTCAACAGTGATTTTAAGCAAGGCCTACAAAACTATTAGCCTGCTGCTGCACACACAGCATTGGCAGAAATTGTAAGCAAAAAATTAATCTTCCCAGAACTCTGTAGACATAGTTTGGACACCAATGACATTGGGCTTTCAATACCTGTAAGGGATAGTCAATAGGAGCAGAAAATCACTGTCTAATAAAACAGAAAGTAGGCTTTATGTTAGCAAAAAAATATTAGTATATCAAGCTTCTAAAATACTCTGCTATGAAGGCATAATTATCTAAAGTGTTAGACCTCAGGCTTCTGGGTGAACAATGCTCCTCAGAGCCCAGCATTAGCAACTGGAAAGCTTATTTCCAGCCATCTAAAAATAAAAGAAGCATTTGAAGAGTGGAATTTAGTCATGTCATTCACAACCCTCTTCCACAGGGCAGGGAGCAGGTTTTAGGCTTTTTGCAAGACAGCTCAAAAGATGGTGACTGCTCAGGCCACCTCCCAAATCATCAGCATATTTGTAAGGGAACAGATTCTTTGCCCAGTATAGCCAAGCCCTGGCTCTATCCATCAAGGCTTTCATACCACTCCCGACATTGCGGTATCTGAGCACCCAGTAAGCTTTTGGAGGTATCCGTAAGGCACGATGTATTCCCTGCCCTTTTTCCCCTAATGGCATGAGTCTATCAGTTGCAGGCAGTGATAACCAACTGGTGAGGTAGTCAGCAGGCTCATTCAAACTTTTAATTCCTTTTGGCTCAGAGAGCTAATGGATTTTTTGCCTTGGGGATATATAGCTGAATAATGCACAGACTTCACACAGTACTGGGCTGGGCTAAGTTATATTCCTGTTAGGGGCAAAGATTCTTTCCTAGTCACAGTGGAGAAAAGAAAACTGCAAAGAAAGCGGTCTCATTCCTTCTGCTTTCCAGGAAAGCAGGGAGAAGAGTCCATCTGCCTCAGCTAAAGCCCAGCAACACCAAAAGGACCAAGTTTAGAGCCTCAAACGCTCTTCTGTGTGTTCATCTTAAAAGTGTTGAGGACTCCCAAGATACAGCCCCACAGCTCCGTGCAGGAATTCGGTTGTGCTAAGGTGTGCTGTGCTTTGGAGTTTGCAGCCCCAAATCACCTCTGAAGGCCAAGACCTCTGTAACTGGAGATTAACTTTGCAGAGAGAAAGCAGCACTCACCACAGCTTGCACATTCTCATGGGTGCTGAGGACACCTTTTGGTCTTCCTGTTGTCCCACTAGTGTAGATTATCATGGCTCCCCTGTCTTTCCATGAGGAGCATGTTGTCAAGGGACCCTCTTCCACTGCTGCATGACTTGTGGATCCATCACTATGAGACCTAAGAAGTGGCAGAAGTGGGACCCCCAGCTTCTCCGCACTAGGGGCTATTTTCCCCACATATTCCTCTGCTGCGATGACTAGAGCGCTCTGTGAATCCTGAATCACATACTCCAGTTGTTGCACAGGGTGTTTCTTGTAAAGGGGCACTGCTATGCCCCCACTCATCCAGGAAGCCCACTGGGCCACCACATATGAGGCATCATTGGGACACAAAAATGAGATCCTCTCTTCCTTCAAGTCCTGGCTGGAGCACTCCAGAGCTCTACAGATCTCCTGGGACAAGCGTAGACTCTGGCTGAGAAGGTCCCTGTAAGTGTGCTCACCATTTTGGTCAACGATGGCGATTCTATCTCCGAAAGCCAAAGCCCTAGAGAAGACAGGGGTAACATCGCTGCTGTAGGTTGCCAACGTGGTTTGCAGACCCCTGTGGGGACAGCCAGCCCTATTCTGCCCACGCAACCCCCATCTGCAACGGTGCAAGTCCCGGACGAGGCATCGAAGGGGCTGGCTCACTTGGGGGAAGAGCAGGGAGACCAGCATCCTGCCAGCACCGCTTGTTTTGAAGTGATTCTGCAGAAAGCAATTATAGGAACAGATAAGTATGTGCAGCAATTACCCAGGTTTATTCCCACAAAGGAAAAGTGGCAGCCTTCATTTGAATAATACCCACTGTATTATTAATGTTTATGATTCAGACTGCTGCATTCCCAGTGTGCTAAGGCCCTGCCTGGATGGAACAGGAAACAGAGACCCTTCCCTAAGTAGTCTCCACATCCCTAAAAAAACAATCTAACTTTGAGAAATAGTTTTCATTGATCAGTAATCTTAGGACACTAAGTGGTGGCTACCTGAGGTGCCGTTCTAACTCAGTGAAACTAGCATTTAAAGAAATTAAATAATTGCCACAGTCCTTAGCTCTCAATTTGCAGTTTCCACCACCTTGGTAAACCATTGCCTTGCTCTGTGCTTCAAGTCAGGCAGCACGGAGCTAGACACAGAAGGTTTAGCCCCATGGAGGACTGTTTCCTGTGTGAGCTTTCCTTCAAGCAACAGCACATCTAAGTTCAGGAAAGTGCCCAAACCCTCCCAACTGATGGGTCATCCATCACAAACCCTGCTTCAGCTCAAAAGCTTTCTTATGTGACAGACCAAGTGGTTAGCAGCTCCCAAACAGCCACAGCCCTGCTCACACCGAGCAGCTGGTTTTCCCAGCAAACAGCAGCAGGGAAGCACAGCCACACACATGCTGACCTGTGGGTTTGGTACTGCACTTCTGAAACTACCAGCCTGGCAGCACCCAGAGCCAGGCAGAGCATCAGGACAAGCTCAGCCGTGGCATCAGGCTTCACCTGGGCAGCCAGAGCTTCATCTGAGCCCAGCCTATCCATCACTCCAGCCATTCTGCTGTAGCAAGAGCTGTGACATGATGCACAGGGGCATTTCAACAAAGAAAATCTCCAAAAGGGAATGGGGAGGAATACCAATGCCAGTAAAGAATTTACAGGAAGACCATGGGCTGGCACAAACGTTGCCTATTCTGCCATTGTGCTTAGACAGCACGATGACATTAACCTATCCACTCATGGGAGAAGTTAGCAAAAAAGCTTTTGTGGTGACTGGTGAGAAATAACAGAAGTTTGCTCTTTATCCCTCTTTTTATCATCCCTCTCCCTTTCAAAAGGAAAGGTATATGTAATAGTATTGGACACTACCTGGATCATCTCACAGAAATATCATGGAAAAAGTTAACACACAGCACAAAACCCTTAAGAATATAACCAGGAGACAGAAACCTCAAGGGACTACAGGAACACCTTGCAGAGGAGACCACTGGCACACAAAGACAAGAGGAAGAAGTGATAAACTGAGAGGACAAAGTGATAAATTGAAAGGACTTGAGGAGATGCCTCCAAAGAACCCTACCCCCCTTCTGCACGTAGCATGGATCTCTGGCTGGAAACTCAGCAAGAACAAGCACCCTCTCCATACAGAAACTGACACCAACATGGGAGCACAGAGGAAATCACAGGGCTGTGGCAGAAGAGAAAGGGATTTACTGCACGGCCTATCTAACAGCTGCTATTAAACACCACCACTGAAGTATCCCCCAGAGAGATGCTATGACAAGAGAAGATAGCCAAAGGATGATGACTTCTCACTTGGTAAGAGTGTTCATGACACTTCCTTGACACTGGCAATAATTACTTGATTTAGCACAAAAATTTTTAATAAAAGTCTATTAGTGGTGCAGCTCAACTCCAACAGCCTTCCAGCTCAGCTTCCCACCATGGGGAGGAGCTGAAACAAACAGGATCCAGAAAACTGGCAGCTACACAGGGAAGAGCTGAATACGGCTTAAGCCAGCTCAGGCTGCACAGGCAGCAGTGTTTATTTTTGCATAGACATAGCTGCAAGCCCTGCAGTCTCCCATCCACCTTCAGAACATTTTTCCAGCTCAACATTGGCTTTGCATGTATTTTCTTTTGCATACTGACCTCAATTTCTGCTTCTGCAAAAGAAACTTGTGATTTAGTGCGGAAACATCTGGGAGGGAGGGTGAGAGGGGCTTTAAACCCAGAGTGCGGTAACCATGCGCACTCATGACATATAGCATCAGGATGGAAAAAAACCAAAACAGGTCATGACAAAACTTGCATGACATCTTTCCACTTCTCTGTAGAGACTAAAATATAAAAAGGCAACACCACTCATAACCTAAACCAAACCTGCGCCCAAGGCCAGCTCACTGCCGAGATGTTAATGCCCCAGACATTACGAGGGGCATTAATTGGAATCAACCATTTGCCAGGATCATGCCGTGCTCCAGGCCACTGCAGCTAAGTGCACTTGGCACACTCACTGTTCCTCGTACAGCTCTGGAGCAGGTGTTAGCTGCTGCTTCAGAAGAGCGCCTTCCAAAAATTACATTATCCCCCTTTCACCACAGCACCAGTCCAGATTTAATGGAACAATAAACAACAGCACCTTTAGCCAGGCCTGCGCATTTATGGACTTCACAGAACTAGTGCTGACTGCGTGTGTGCAGGCTTACAGACACTTGGGTCAGGGTGAAGGAACACCAGGGGCTGTGCCCTTTACGGTGCCCTCTGCTCGGGGATAACTGGTAACACAGAGTCTGGCAGAGCAAACCTAGAGACAAAGTCTGTCCCTGGGAGCCTTGGGCAGAAGACGGTGGCAACGCAGTAGATGGGCCTTTCATGCCCTACCATAGAATCATTTAGGTTGGAAAAGACATTTAAGAGCATCAAGCACAAGTGTTACCCCAGGACTGCCACATCCACCACTAAACCGTGCCTCTCACACCCAGCCTCACATGGCTGAAGCAGGAGGGGAAAACGGCGGGGGGGGGGGGTGGGGGGGGGGTGGGGTCGCCCCAGCTAGAAGCCATGAGGCTGAACCGCTCCATCTCTCCCGAGAAGGTCAGGCTTTATTCTTCTTTCACCCCGGGTGGATTTCCCCCCCTCCAGCTCTCTGCCCCTTACCCTACTCACATCCAGCCTCAGAGCTGCAGCAGGAGCCCCTCGCCCCACAGATTTCTACACTACGGCAGGCACGTGGGCCTGAGCCCCCTCACACGGGCCGGAGCCGAGGCCCCTGCTCGCCCCAAGCACCGCCTGACGGAACGTTTATCGTATTTTAATTAAAAACAGCGTTAATGGCAGCGACACCCACCCTCCCCTCGCCCGGCAAGGCGCCCCTGCCACAGCCCGGCGGGACCCGCAGGGGAGGAGAGCCGGGCACAAGGGCCCCGGCCCGCACCGGCCCACGGCACCGGCCCACGGCACCGGCCCACGGCACCGGCCCACGGCACCGGCCCACGGCACCGGCCCACGGGCCCCCTGCCGCCTCCCGCAGCCGCGGCGGGGCCTCACCTGGCGGCGGCACCGCGCCCCGGGACCGCTCCGCCCGCGAACGGGCTCCGGCGGAAACGCGGCCCCGCGGCCCCCGCGTTCCGCGCCCAAACGTTCCACCCCCATCCCGCCCCCGTTTTACGGGGATTTGGACCCAAACCGCCCCCTGGGGGCGGGGCTGGTCGGCGGCCCCCGCTGGCTTGGCAGCGTGCCTCTGATGTCACTGCAGCCCCTGCGGCGTCATCACGGTGGCCTCTGATGTCACGGCGGGTGGCTGTGATGTCATGGAGCTGTGGCTCTGCCGGGGGGGGTGCCCAAGGAGCTGGATTATGGCATGGCTGAGGGATGGCCTGTGCGGAGCCCGGAGCCATGGGGCCTCCTGCGGGGGACAGATGTCCCGGGGACACAGAGACATCCCGGGACACACAGACATGCCCGGCCATGCGGACGTCCCGGGGACATAGCAGTCACGGTGGTGGCACGCGGCGGCTGAGCTGGGGCTCCCCAGCCATGGCAACACTGCATCCCGCTCCCGCCGCAGCCCCATGGCTGTGTCCAGCACCCAGCCAGGCTGGAGCGAAGCCCCACGCGTGTCCCACGGGAAGGGGCACAGGGCAGCCGGGCAGCACAGACCCCCACCCCGCGGCACCCGGGTTGTTATTTTCGGTCGGTCTGGCTGCAGATTTGCTTTTGTCTCCGCAGCAATGGGGGCTGTGCAGGGCAGCTGGACCCTCTCCCAGCCCCCCGGCAAAGCCTGGCACACGGCCGGGGCACCCATGGGTGATGGGCACAGAGCAGCAGCTGTGGTGGGATGGAGCAGGAGTCCCCGCACGGCTTTGCCAGCCTTAGCGCCGGGGATGCTGCTGGTCCAGCCACGATGCGGGCAGCGGGGCAGCCCCTTGCACAGAGGCATGGGGCCTTTGTGCCATTCAGGCTGCCATGTGCTGGCCCTTCTCTGGCGGCACGTGTCCTGGCGCTGTCCCCTCCCAGACTCCGCAGCCCACTTCTCCACTGGAGCTGTGTTTTTCCGGCTGTGCGCGGCGGTGCATGAAGCGGGGCGGCCGGGGTGACCCCCACCCACCTCCCTCAGGTGCATTTCCACCCAGGGCCGGCGGCCGTCAGCCCAGCCAGGCGCAGCGGAGCTGGGAGCGGAAGCGGGGACAGGAGCCCAGCCTTGGGCAGGGCCCAGCCATGGTGAGGTGCGCACCCCCAGTCCTGCGCCAGCCATGCTGCACCCCATTGCACACCTTCCCAGCACGTACCTCCTTATGGCACAGCTCCCCATTGCACGGCTCCCTTCCATTGCACATCTTCCCAGTGCACAGCTCCCTGTTGCACGGCTCTCTTCCATTGCACGTCTTTCCAGTGCACAACTCCCTGTTGCACAGCTCCCATTGCATGCCTTCCCATTGCACAGCTCCCCGTTGCACAGCTCCCATTGCATGCCTTCCCATTGCACAGCTCCCCGTTGCACGGCTCCCTCCCATTGCGTGTCTTCCTAGTACACAGCTCTCCGTTGCATGGCTCCCTCACTGTTGCACGGTGCCCTGTTGCATGGCTTCCTTCCCATTGCACAGCCCCCCATTGCATGACTCCGTCCCTGTTGTACAGCACCCTCCCCACTGCACACCTCCCCACTGCACGGCTGTTGCATGGCTCCC
Source organism: Falco peregrinus (assembly GCF_023634155.1). Lineage (NCBI taxonomy): Eukaryota > Metazoa > Chordata > Aves > Falconiformes > Falconidae > Falco > Falco peregrinus. Next base: position 4,218,976 of record NC_073734.1, read on the forward strand.
CATTGCACACCCGCCTGTTGCACAGCTCCCTATTTCATGCCTCCCCAATGCACGGCTGTTGCACAGCTCCCGCCCCATTGCATGCCTCCCCATTGCACACCTCCCCATTGCACAGATCTCTAGTGCAGAGCAGCTGCAGGAGGGATCCGGCAGCTCTGGGCAAGCCCCCAGTGCCAACAGGTGCCCACCTCCCCACCAGAGGGTTCAGGCACCTGGTGCCCATGTGCTGCCCTGCAAAAGTGCCTGTCTCCTGCCACCGCCCGCTCCAGCCCTGCCACCACTGCTTTCATTCTCCTTTTTGCACTTGCCATCTGTCATCAGCCTCCCCTGGTCCCCACAGGCTGCAGGGATTACCGCCCCCCCCCCCCCCCCCCCCCGTGGGGGTGAGCAGGGGTGCGTGCCCGCAGGGGGGTCTCTGATGACAGAGGGGTGCCACTGTCCCTGCAGTTGTCTAGGGGCTGGCAGGGACAAGGTGCATGGAGTGGGGACAGGGCTGTGACAGCCACGGATGCATGTGCCACAGAGGATGTTCCTCGTGACTACACAGCCCCTCCATGTTGTGCAGGGACCCCTGCCCAGGGCAGGTGATGGGGCCATGCTCCCCCCCTGCCCATGGCAGGCTGCCGGGCCAGCTGGCTGCATGTACAGCAGATGTCCACCCCAAGCCACCCTCTGCCGCTCCGTCCCTCGGCACCTGGTGCCCACCGGCCATCTGGAGTCGGCCACGTCCCCAGAGACAATGCTCAGCCGTGGCCACCACAGCACCGGGCCACCACCATCCATCCCAGGGGCTGCCGGGGCCACACGCTGCTCCCCAGGGCCGGGAGGGAGGGAGCTGCCGCCCGGCAGTGCCGAGCCAGCCCCAGCCCACACCAGCGCCGGGGGAGTGGGTTATGGTTTATTCAGCAGTGGCGGTGCCATCTCACCCCGTACCGGCGTCTGGCTCCATGGGGAGAGACGCGCGGTGCCCAGCCCCATTCTCCATAGTGGGGACACCGCACCAGGGAGTGGGTCAGTCCAGATGTGCTGTCACAGCTGGGAGCAAAACACCCAGCGCCTGCGGCTGCTGCAGAGCAGCCGGGCGCCACAAAAGCTGAGACCCATGTGCAGCGCAGCCCTACCTGCCCATGGACCCCCCTGGCCTTGGGCTCGTGGGGCTGCTGCAATGGTCCCCAGGGCACTGGGATGTCCCCAAGCTGCCACTGTGGTTCCTCACCTCCCTCCCAGCTGGGTGGGAGCCCTGCAGCCCATGCCGGTGGGAAGGTTTTCCGCTTGCTCCCCCCGCTGCCTTACACAGCTTGCTGATTAATTATGGATCCAGCAGAAAGCTTTTATTACATTAGAGTTTACTTGTGGCAACATCCGTATTTATTAAAAAAAAAAAAAAAAAAAGAAAGTAATTACCCTGGTGGTGTAAACACCGCAAACACCGCTGGGTTACAGGGAGCTCGATGCTCAGGGTGAGCACCGTGGCTGCCAGCAGCTCCAACCCAGTGCTCCGTGGTGGGATGGGATGAGGGCACAGGGGGCTGCCACCACGGTGCTGCTTGGAGTGAGGATGGAGCACAGTGAGGGGAGAGCCCATCCATCCCTGCTGGGACACCCCAAGGCCATGGGCATCGTGTCCCCAGCCCCATCCCACTGCAGCCCATAGGAGGGACACAGAGCCAGAGCCCATGCTGGAGTCCCCAGCTGCTGCTGAGGAGGGAGTAGTAAACAAGGTGGAGTGAAATGTTTGATCTCCATCCATCTGCCGGTGCCTAATCTCCCACCCGCAGCCCTTGTCGCCTCCCAGCCCCCCTAATCTGCTCCCTGCTGGCCAGCAGAGGGTCAGAGCTGGGGCTGCTGGCCATGCCCCCTGCCACACACCGCATGGCATCAGCACAAGAGGGAGGCGGCCGTGATGCGGGAGCCCAGCTAGCAGGGCCATATGGTGGGAGAAACCAGATTAACTGTCCCAGTTTCAGGGTTTAACCCCTGTGCTGCTGCTGCAGTGGCGGGAGGGCACGAGCCAGGGGACAGGGTCCTGCTCCGTCCCCCTGTGCCTGCATCCCGTCCAGCACAAGCATCCTCTGCCAGAGCCGCTGCCTACACCGGGGAGGCAGGGAACGGGTCTGTCCCCAGGAGCTGGCATGGGACAGGATTGCCATCGGGACTCCCGGGGGATGGGAGCAGCTTGGAGACGCTCGGCGTGAAGTGGAGCCGTAAGTGCCTCCTGCGTCACGTGGCGAGGATAAGTGCAAAATGGGCCTATTATGATAATTGCGCGAAATTATGATTGATGGAGATTAGCTGCTTATTTGAGGAAATGGCAGGCACACGTGTGACACAGGCAGGCCAGGGGACAACCACCGGGGGACAGGGGCACGGGCAGAGGGGCACGCTGGGATGGCTTCTGGGGCTTTTGCTATGGCATGGACTGTCACTGCCATCCCGGGAGCTGCCGCATCCCCAGCTGGTGGCTCTCAGGCTGGGACATGTCACTGCATAGGGACACCAGGTGCTGCATGGCAGGATGGGGATGCACAGCCCCATCCTGCCCCATGGAAGGCACCTGGCATCTCCTGCCAACCCCATTAAAGGCATCCCTGATTAGCAGGTAAACCTGTTAAACAGTGATGGCAGGCAGGTCTCTGTGTGCCGGTGCCTTGAACCGGTGCTCCTGGTGCTCTGCCCCACCAGGCTGTGCCACGGGGCTGTGCCGTGGGGCTGGGGACAGGGCAATGGGGCAGCCCCAGCACACCTGCAGCTCTCAATAAATGTGGCTTTCAGTAAACGACTCATTTTGGATGAAGTTGAGCAGGGTGCTGGGAAGCTTGGGGTTGGCAATCCATCCCCAGCCTCCTGCCTGGCCATCCCCACCGGTGTCCCTCGATCTCAGGGTACCTCCTGGGGTATTGGCACTGGGAGCACTTGGGCTGCAATGGATGCTCAAGCCACGCTCCTGTTTCTCCCTTCAAAAAGACACTGAAACCAGGAATTTGGGAAAGAAAAGCTGGAGATGCAGGGATGACTGCAATGCCAATGGCTGGCCAGGACGGAGCCATGGCATGACTGCACCGCTGGGGCCAGGATTTTGGCATCGGCTGGGCACACGGCTGGAGGGCACCCCAAAACCACCCACCCATCACCAGAAGTCCCTCCTCCACTCTCCCCTTCCCAATTTCCCGGGCCTCCCTACGCGGCAGACGGATGCTGGGTAAGAGGTGTGTCTGCGGGAGCCGTGCTCGCCATGCAGCATCGCCGAGCGGGTCTGCGTCGGCGCTTGCCATCCCCGGGATGGGCTCTCCCAGCTGGGCTGGGGGCACAAGTGGAGACAGACGGGTCTGAGCCTCTCCACATGATGCCAGCACCATGGCCAGGCTCCTGTGTCCTCCGCCGAGGGACGAGGACATCACCCAGGTGGCCACGGCGAAGGGAAGGGGTCCCCAGTGGGTCCCCCACCACTGGGCACGGTGAAGCCAGCTCCTCTCTGCTGTTTTCCCCTTTTCCTCCCCCCTTGTTTGGCTTTTGGCAGCGGAGCCACTGCGGCGGCTGGGGCACACGGTGCCGGGGAAGGTCTGCCAAGCGTCGGCAGCCCCCCGCAGCCCCCCGGCCCCCCGTGCCAAGGCTGGTGGCTGGCAGAAGGGCTGCCTGCGCCTGGCGGGGCTCTGTCAGCTGCGGGAGGATCCCTGTGCCGCGCTCGCTGCCAATTTCCCTATGAGCTGGCACCACAGGCAGCTCCGGAGGCACCGGCGGAGAAGGCTTGGGAGGACGGATTGTGAAAGGGAGAGAGGAAAAAAAAAAAAAAAAAAAAAAATGGACACATGCCATCGCTGGAGCGGCGAGGCTGCTGCTGCCAAAACGCCAGCAGGCAGCACGGGGCCAAAACCCGCTGCGGCAGAGAGGAGGGTCTGGCAGCCCATCCCAGCGCGGGACACATGGAGGACGGGCAGCGCGGCAGAGGCACGGCGTGGCCGAGGCAGGACGGGTAGCAGACAGTGGAGCCGGAGAGGAGAGAGGTATTTGCCTTCGTTTTAAAGGCTGCGTGCGTGCAGGTGTCTGCTGCTGGGGCTGCGCATCCCGGCTGGCTCAGCCCTGTGCAGGCTGCCCATGGCCTCCCTGGCCGTCCCACCGCTCTCCTGCCTGCGGCCTGCCCCGTGGCTCTGGCAGCCCTTCGCTGCCTGCAGCCGCTGCCTGGCACGGGCAGGCGAGGGCTCCGGGTGCCGGCTGGGCTCGGCCGGTGGCTGCAAAGGCGGATTTACCATGCCCTGGCCGTGCACGCAGGGGCCGGCGAGGGAGGTTGCGGCTTTGTCTGGCTGGGCTTTGTCTGTCGGCAGCGGCGGGGCCGGGAGCTGCGCAGGCAGCGGGCAGGGGCGGCCGTGGCGGAGCAGGGACAGTGCGAGCTGAAGTCCTGCTGCCGGCAGGGCTGGCACGTGGGAGCCATCCCCTGCTGCCAAACCGGGGCTACCGCAGAGCCGAGCCTGGGGACGAGGGAGCGGTGTGGCCGGGCGAGAAGAGAGAAAGGGAGGGTGGGCAGAGAGCTCTCCGCACCCACTGCCATGCTGAGGAGGAGGAGGAGGAGGGAAGGGGAGGATTGCAGGACACCAGGGAGAGGTGCCGGGAAGCTCACGGTCCCATAGCCACAAACAGCATGGTGCTCGAGGGGCCGTGGCCACAGGGTGCTGGGTGCAGAGGCTGGGGTTGCAGGTGGGTGTCACGGGCTGTGGGTGTGGGTGTGTGTTGGGAGCCCTGGGGAGGGGGCTGAGGGGTGCAGGGCAGAGCTGCAGTCCAGCAGCACCGATGCTGCCGCGTGCTGGTCCGGGTCAGTGAGCGTGGTGCCTGCCCCGTGGTGCAGGAGCAACGTCAGAGCCAGCAGCAGATGCCAGTATGCTGGGAACGCCGTGGCTTCACAGCTCTGCTGGCACCCACACGAAGGCAAAGGGCTCCAACCAGGCCCCCAAGCACCAAACCTGGCTGGCACCAGGGGACGGGGCCAGCACTGGGGGAAGGAGCCGACACTGGAGGGAAACAGAGATGTTGCCAATGCCAAGCCCCTGCACCACCCAAATTCCTGCCTGCTGCTCTGCGGCCCTGAAGGACCTGGGCTGTGCCCAGCAGCACCCCTGTGCCCAGGGATGTCCTCTCTGCGCCAACACCACCAGGACAAACCTCCCTCAGGGTCCTTGATGCCAGCACCCATTGCCTGCAGGAGCCAGGGCAGGGCCCCTAGCATCCAGCTCTGAGGGCATCGGCATCTCCGTGGGGGGGATGTGGAGTGAGTCAAGAGGAGCCGTCCTGTCCCACCCCATGCTTAAGCATCACCCCATGCTTAAGCATCGCTGACTGGGTTGGTCTGTGCCTGGCCACCCCACAGCCAGCCCGTGCATTACACCTCCAGAGTGGAGGAGCAGCTCTGCCCATCCCTGCATTGGATATTGGGATTAAACACAGCACCCTGCTTGCAAGGGACAGACCATGCTGCAGCCAGGTCCCCAGAATGTCCCATGGAGAAGGATCAGAAAAGGTCCATCCAGCAGCCGGACGGCACTGCCGCAGCCCCTCCACTGCCCGCAGCCTCCCAGGGCTGCTGTTCACGGGAGGACGAAGCCCTGCGCCCGCCCTGTGCTGCCTGTCGCAGGGCTTGGGGGGGCAGGAATGCTCCCTGTGTCGCGGGATGCTCCCCCCATCTCCCCCTCTCCCTCATTTTCCTCCATATTTCACAGTTCCTGCTTCCTGCACAAGGCAGGGGTCTCCAGGGACTCCAGCCAGATGTTCTCTGCAGCACACCACATTGCTTTCCTAATGAAATATTCATGGAGCCTCTCCGCCTTTTGCCATGAAAGACTTCTGCAGCTCCCAGCCATGGAAACGCTGTGCAGGCAGCATTCCTGCAAAGCCGCCCGCCCGGGGCTTCTGGCCTCCCGCTTCCCGCTCCGCACCTTCCGCCGCTTCCTTCCTCTTCCTCCTGCCGTAGGCAGTGCTGGAGCGGGGCCTCGTCCCTCTCACCTCGTGCTGAGCCATCACCGCCGGCACAGCCAGCGCCAGGTTCTGGGGACACGGGTGACCCTGCATGGCCATCACACTCCTGAGCCTGGCTGTGGCTGCGGGGGGTGGCGGGTGGGTGCACACCCCAGTATGGCACGCGACCCCCCCTCACCCAGCCCCTCTGAAACGGCCCCGGGAGTCACACCCTAGCATGGTGTGCGACCCCCCCTTAGCCCACCCCCCGCCCAAACGGCCCCGGGGGCAGCGGAGGCCCCGCACGGCCCCCAGTGCTGCCGCCGGCTCCCAGCCAGCCCACAGCATTAGCGATGCTGTGCACTATAATCCAATTAGGTTGTTTATGCAAACAATCAGGTTTTATGTTTCGGTAAAAAGCTTAAATAACCTTAATCAAAGTGAAAGACCTGAAATTATCGCCAGCAGGGGCTGTGGTTTGTTGGGTGGCAGGCAGGATGCGCTGCCCGGCTCGTAGCACCCTGCCCAGCTTGTGCCCACTGCCAGTAGCCCTGGGACCTCCCACGGGAGGCTCAGCACCAAGGACCACGTTGAGATGATTTCCTCCAGCCCAGCGTTGCTGCCAGAAGGCCTGAACTGTCCCTGTGGCAATCCCAGCATGGGGGGTCCCAGTGCCTTTCAGCATCACCTCCTGCAAGCCCCATCCTGGCCCTGCAGCCAGGGGGGCTGGGGGTCGGAGTCCCTTTGCCTGCAGCCACCCACTCAGTGAGCCCATGGGGACGCAGCACACCTGCCTCTTCCTCCTCCTTGCCCGAAGATCATTAACTGAGACTCCAGAAGCATTAATCAACCAGAGCAAGACCCCAAGGAGGGAAGGGCGGGTGCAGAGTGGCCATGGGGGGCACCGGAGAGATGCTGGGACACACGTTTGCTGTGCCAGCCAGGGAACACATCACTTCTACAGCTACCTCTGGAGTTCCCTGCTCCAGGTGTTGAGCACCCAACCCTCTGGTTCTGGACCCCTGGGACCTCTTGTCACCTAACACCTATATGAGTCTATAAACATGGGAGCATCCCTTTGCATCAAGGTGTGGCGTCTGGCTGGGGGGATACAGGAGGTGCCAGCCAGTGACTGATCCAGCACGCTGCCACCAGCCCACCTCGCATCACCAGCCTGGGCTGCACCAACAGCACTGGACAATGCCGGTACTGGGAGAAAATGCCTACTGCTCCAGCTCGGGTCAGGCACAGCAGCATGAGGTGGCGTGGGGGACTGTGCCATGCTGTCCCCATGCCCACCCAGGCATGGTGAGGTGGGGAGCAGGGTTGCTCTGGAGAGCCATGCCTGCCGGCGCTGCCTCCTGCACACCCCGAGTTTCTGGTGGAGTAATAAGCTATGCATGTAGTGTAGAAATAAAACATGTTCTGCAGAACAAATGATGTTAATTTGCTGAGAGGCTCTGAAGCTGAGTATTAGCGAAATGCCTTGAGGGAGAGAGCGGCAGCTGTGCTGGAATTAATGGCAACGTGCCGAATTAGCACCGCTATGCATCATAGTCAGAGGGAAAAATTACCGGAGAGAGGGGGAAAACAACCCCCTCTGTGTACCAGCCCCGACCCCGAGGCACACTGTGGAGCGGAGCGGACTGTGCTGGGTCCCAGCACCTGGGGGCTACCCTCGCCCCAGCCTGCCCTGGGCGCACGGTGGGGGAGGCTGCTTGCTCTGAGCCCAACAGCCTCCTCTGCAAAGGTGTGTCCTTGGGAGTGCTCAGGATCCCTCTGAGACAATCAACATCCCTCCAGGGTGCTCAGCTACCCTCTGGGATGCTCGATGTCTCTCCAGGGCGCTCAGCATCCCCCTGGGATGCTCGACATCCCCTCAGGGTGCTCAGCATCCCTCTGGACCAAATGATGCCATTGCACCTCACCCCGCTCCAAGGGACAGTCTCCACCAGGGTGTGCATCCCTGCTGCTCCCCCATTCCTCCCCCTCCTTTCTGGGGGGCTATTCATCTCCTTGTCTATTTATTTCTTCTATTTATTCCTGGTGGTTGAGCACCTAAAGTCTGTAGATCCTCATTGATTACTGACAGTGCATCTGGCTTACGGCTCTGCAGCCTCCTCTGGAGCATCCGTCTTCCTTCCCCGCTGCCTTCCGCCCCACCGCCTGCCACGGTGTGCCCCAGCTACCGGCAGCATGCTGCAGATTGTGCATTACCTCTTAATGGACGGTTCCAGTAAAATCCACACCTCTGATGAATATTTAACACCGACATCCGTCTCTGCTGCCTGTGGGGGGGTTGGTTCGGCGGGTCCTGCGGCGGCTGCTGGGTCAGGGCTGCAGAGCTGGCTGTGGCCGCCGTGCTGCTGGATCTCACCAGAAATTGCGCTCAACCCTGGCGTGGCTGAACCCAAGCCCACGCAGGCAGCAGTGAGCAGTCAGCCCAGTGGAGACTGGGGCTGCTGACATCCTGAGCCCATTTCCCCGTGAATCCCTCATCATTCCACATGTCCGTTGCAGCCCGCGGCTGCTCATCCCCAGCATAAAACATCTCCCAGCCTAAAACATCTCCCTGTTTGTCTTGTCACCCTCAGCCTCTTCTCCCACTTTTGCCTCTGCAGGTCCCCAGCTCAGTGGGTGCTGCCTTCCTCGGGGGACAAGGCCACGCTGGACAGAGCAGCCCCAGCCTGGCCCCGATGCCACCGTACCGTCCAGCCCTGTCGTGGGACAGTCCGGGGGTTGGGGCTCCTGCCTGGCAGAGCTGCGGGCCACGCCGTGTGATGGATGTGCATGTGCCACCTGTCTGGTCCTTACTGGGATGCTCCAACCCCTGCTGGGCACTGAACCCACTGGGATGTTGTGACGGAGATGGGAACCTCCCCGCATCAGTCAGGTGCCAGCATCCGCAGGAACATGTCCAGGCAAAGGAGGTTTATCCATCTGGAGGCTTATCCATCCAAACACCAGCACATGTGGAGCTTTACCAAACATGCTTAGGCCCTGCCAGATGCCTCAGGGGCCAGGATTTGGCCTCAGGAGGAGAAATGTGCCCCCAGCCATGTTCCAAACCACGGGAGCATGGGGGCTGATGGTGGCATCAACCAGCAGGACCTGCATGGACCCCCCGAGGGCTGCACCAGGAGCTGCTGTGCTCACCCAGGGCACTGTGAGTCCCAACCCCAGCCCTCCTGCCCAGTGATGCTCTGGGGCAGCTGCCCCATCCCCACCCCAAGCTGGGAGCTCTGGGTGCACAGGGCTCGGCTCCACAGCACAGGGCCATCCCACCCCTCCATCCTCTGGCCAGGAATTCGGCTGGGAAATCTTGTGAAGGGGTTGATTTTGGAGCAGGAGGTGAGAAGTGAGAGGAGGGTGCTGCGGGTGCTGCGGGTGCTGAGGGCATGGGTGCCCAGGCACAGGCAGGGCGGTGGGGGCTGCCGGTCACTGCCAGGTTACATCTGCTGGGGCACGCAAGAGTGACTCCAGATGCATTAGAAGTGCCGTGCTCCAATTTCAATTTCATCGTCTCACAATCATTTTCAGGCTCCTCTTAGTGCCACATTAACGAAGCCTGCTCGTTTGAATGCATAATTAGCCCAAGCATTCTACCTCGCTAATTTTGAAGCAAGGGAGGGGGGGAAGGGGGGGGGGGAATTTGCATATTAATTTAGCAGAGGGAGAGAAAAACTGTTTACCACTTGCTTCTTGCTGTTGATCACAGCGGACTTAACTCTTTCCCGGGTGCCATCTGGAGCTGCAGAGCTGGGCACCCAGCCGGCACGTGGGACAGGATGCAAAGGTTACACAGCAGCAATTAAATCCTCCTCATGGCACTGCAGCCATCCAGACCACCCTGGTTGCCTTTGCTACTGGGAGCCAACTGGGGGCACTGGGGCTGCAGCTCCTGGGAGCACAGGGCAGGAGAAGGGTGGCCAGGGCAGAGATGCAAGCTCCAAGGTGCACCCCAGCCCTCCTCCTCATGTGGCCTTGGGGTGAAAAGTGCCATCATCACCCCAAGCCCAGGGTGTCAGGGTCCCATCCTGCATCTGTCCCTGCCATCCTTGGCAAAGCTGGTGCGGTGCCAGGCTCAGGGGTGTCTGACAGCATCACCCCTCCTGCAAAAGGTGGCTGGGTGCATGCCAAGAGCACTCTGTCACCCTCGGCGTGTCCCCTCCAAGGCGGCAGCTCTGTCCCCACATGCCATTTGCTTTTTAGCATCACTCACCCATAATATGATGTCGGATGCTCACATGTGCCATCCCCAATGGCCCTTTGCAATGGGGTGGCTCATGGCACTGATGTGTATGGGATGCCCCACAGATATGATGTACCCACGGACAAGTGCGGGCAGCTTTGCTGAGCACTGAGAACTCGCTGCACCCTCCACTGCCGTCTCCCTTTGTTTGGGAGTCTGTGGGCATCTTGAGCTGAGGTTGGTGGTAATTTGTCTGTCTCCTGCAGCGGGCTGTCATCTCGCATCTGCGAACCAGTTCCATTTGCACTGCCATTAAAAAATCTCAGGTCTGACAAGTAGTAAAAAAAAATTGAAAAAAAGGAGAAAAGCCTAAAAAAACCCCAAACACCCTGCTGAGGAAATCCTCGGCAACAGGATGCTGCTGCAAATACCGTGGGCTCGTTGCATCTGTGACCACCCTCAAACTCAGCGGTAGCTGGATTTGAGGGTGGTCGCAGATATGAAAAGCTGTATTTTGGCCTTTGGACATGCATCCCCATGTGATCTGGGCTTTGCATCTCCATCCCCACCTCATCCAGGCTCCTCAAAAGGGCTTAATGACCCCTGGAGAGCCCCTGTCCTGATGGGGCACCCTGTCTCGCTGGCTTGGGAGCCATCCTGACACGTCACATCGACTCGGGGGACAGCTCCATCGCTGGCATCCCGGTCTGGCTCTTCCATCCAAGCCAATGCAGAGAAATGCACAAGGGGTTTATCCTGCACCTGTGAGTGCTCCCAGGTCACGCAGCCACAGGGCTGGGGAACACCCCACATGCGGACATGGGTTCCCTGGCATGGCTGGAGCACCGCGGGCGCTGCCGTGGCACGTGGGGCTGGCTTGCAGAGGGTTAACAGTTGATTACAGCCTTTGTCTCTGCATCAGTGTACATAATGCGCCCCGCATTTGCATACTGCAGTGTGCGCTCAATTAAAATGAACTTTTAATTTCTTCTAAGTAAATTACTTCTTCCCGGTACGTGACGCGCACAAATGTCAGAATAATGGGAGAGCCTTAATGAGCTGGGAATGAGGGGCGGGGAGGGGAGCACTGGGGGCCCCAGTCCCCCCTGGCCGCTCCACAGCCTGCAGCATCCCTGCCCAGGGAAAGGACGGATCCTGCCTTCTGCCTTCCCTGCTGGGTCCTGGGACACCCCTGCTGCCAGCATGTCCCCTGGGCAGGGCAAAGGTCCCCATCTCCTCCTCCCCGTCACCTCCTTCTGCCCGTGTTCCTGCAAGGGGCTGGGCTTTCCATGTCCTGCCTGCATCCTGGCATCCAAGGATGTGTGGGGACACAGGGACATCGGGGCATCCTTGCAAGGGGCTGAGCTCTCCAGGTCCTGCCTGCATTCTGGCACATCTGCATCTGCATCTTCTGCCGAGGGTGCCCCAGGCCACTCTGCCCTCCCCACAGCAGCTCGGGACAATGCTCAGAGAGGGACATGGAACCCTGCACCCCAACCCTCCTGGCTGCCTCCCACCCGGGGCCGGGGCCTGCCGTGTGTCTGCAGGGGCCAGATGGCAGGCAAGATTACTGGAATTTGATTTTCAGATAAATCACAAACCTGGATGAGCGAGTGCTGCTCCAGATGCATTATCCGTAATCCCCTGGAAGGGAACCTTTCGGAGGAGACGGTCCCTGTGCCAGCTCAGCAGCAGCTGGGTAATCCCGGCCGGCGGCACAGCCCCACGCAGCCCGGGGGGGATCAGCTGCTCCCTGGCCACTCCACGGTGTGTCACCCGCGCTTGCCGCGACCCACATTTGGTCCCGCTGAGCCTGGGTGGAAACAGATGGGACCAGATGGAATCACACCAGGAGCACATGGGCACCAGGACGAACCCATGCCTGTGGTGCCCATGTCTGGCTGTCATGCCGCCCCACTCAGAGCTGCAGAAGGAGGCCAAGGGGATACAAGGGGTCGCTGCCAGGCTCCCGCCATCCCGCTCCTCCCCATCAGTGATGCCTGGAGCATCCCCACGCTGCCCAGTGCTTTAGTGCAGGGGCCACGGAGAGCTCTCCTTTGCTCACCTCACCATGCCCAGCAGTCAGCACCAAGAGCATTGCTCAGTTAAGTTGTAATGATGCACATCCACTCATTGGACTCATTAACTGGAACGCTGGAGTGAGTCCCAGGCTGCAGGGCCAGCCCTGGTGAAGTGGCTGAGGAAGAGGAGGGAAGGGACAGGTTGGCCACAGACAGGACCTGGCACCTGCCTGTGCCTGGGGGTCCCAGTGCTCTGGGCTGCCTGTGGGAATCAGCACCGCAGAGCTGGGGAGGGGGTGTGTGCGCAAACACTGGGCTCCCCGGCTCTGCTGGGGGCCATGCTGGGGGCTGCAGCTTGCCCTTGCCCTTCGCTCCACCCTAGGGCTGTGCCTTGGGGGCACATTGAGCTTTTGGGGGTTCTTAGTTGGGCATCAGCTTCCTGAGCCCCAAGGCTGCCTTGTCCCTACCCTTGGGAGCAGCCTTCTGCAGCTCCCCCTCTCCTTCAGAAGCACAAATTCAGAGATATCCCCCCACTTTCTGCAAATAAATGCAGACTGCAAGTGGTGGGAATGCAAGGTCCAGCACAAAGCCCCCCGTCTCCCCATGCTGCCCAGTCGAGCGCAGCTGCAGACCCCAGGGCTGACCCTGATTTCCCGGGCAGCGGTGGCAGGGTCGTGCCCACCCTGAGACAGGCCATCCATCACACACCGGGAACGGCAAAACAGGCGACGGTGCATCACAGCACAGAGCAACCCTAACTGGAGGATGCTGCCAATCAATGGGTGCATTAACCTGAGCCTGCGCCCTCTCCCTGGGGGCTGGGGGGAGGCAGTGGATATTAATTCCTCTCCAGCTCCCAAAGGAAGAGGAGATGGCAAAAGCCAAGGGAGGAAAGCAAAGCTTTGCCTGGCTGCTTTTGATGCCCAGCTTTAGCATGGTCTGGGAATGCCACCAGCATGTGTATGAGGACAGTCCTCAGAAGGCTCAACCCTGTCTCCACTAAGGGGAAGGGCCCCCCAAGCTGGTTGTGACACCAAGTGTGTTAGCCAATGTGTATTTTGGGGAGACAACAGCAATACCAACCCATGGCCATCGCTGGATTCTGCTTTTTACTTTTTTTTCCCAAATCTCCTCTTTTTGCATCCTCATTTACTGGTAGCCTATCTCCCTGGGCTGGTGGCCCATCTCCATGGGCTGATGGCCCTTCTCTGCAGGCTGGTGGCCCACTTCTCCATGCCCTCGATGCGATGGAGCTGGGAGGCAGTGCTGCTAAACACCAGCACCTCTAAGGGCAGGCATTACCCATTCACTTGTCCACCTCGCCAGGCTCAGTGGTCCCCCAGACCCTCTGCGGCAGGGTCCCAGTGGCAGCCAGCGTGTACTGGCGTGCGAGCGAGGGAGCGTGTGCCGTCAGCAGTGTGCAAGAGGCGAGCAGGACCACGCTTTCCCCCCAATGCCAAAATTTACATTGAACCACAAATTAATTTCATAATTTTTTCCTCTCTAATTATGCCAACATCTGCTGCAAGGCCCAAGCTGTGCACATGCATTTTAATACATCCCTCCCCCCTGTCTCTCTCAGCACTGAACTTTTCAGTAATTATCGCCAGGAGAAGGGCTCTGTTCGGCGGGAGGGAGAGCGAAGGCTGGCAGTGGGCAGGGGGACGTGGGTGAGGGCAGGCAGCGCGGGGCGGGCGGGGGCTGTGCCCGACCCGGGGGTGTGGGAAGCTGCAGGCAGCAGTGGAGGATTTGCCTTACTAAAGACTGGGGTTTATTTCTAGGAGAAAAGGGAAAGAGGAAGGGTGAGGCTGCTCTGAGGGTAGCTTGGGAGAGTGAAGGGTGGCAGGATTGGCAAGACAATCCACTGCAGCCTGGGCTGGGCTGGGGCCTGGAGTGCCAGCTCTGCCCCAGGGATGCTGCACCGTGCTGGGTCTCCACAAACTGCCTCTGCCCCAGGGATTCTCCCCACCAGGGCAAGGCCAGCCTGGGGCTAGAGGTACCTGGCCCACCTTGGGGACAGTGAAGGACCCCTGCCCCTGGACACCTTGGTCCTGTTTTCATCCTGGCATTTCCAGCTGCACAACAGGCTCTCAATACAGGTCTTTGCTCCTTGGGATGTCCCACCTGCACAGGAGGGGAGTGCTGGGATTGTGTGAGGTCTGGGGGTCCCCGTGCTCAGCCTCCAGCATGCTGTCCCCTGGCCTTGTCCCCGTCACCGGCCTGTGGGTCCAGGTGAAGCTGGTGGCATGGCAGCTCCCTCCCGTCCTCTGCTGCACATCTGCTCCCATTCAGGGAGATGTTTCATGGCCTTGCTGGCAGATGCAAAAGGTCATTTGGCTGCCGAGTAATTAAAACCTGGCAATTATCAATTTAGAACAGCAAGCTCCTGGCCTGGTGAGTGCTGCGTTCTTCCTGTGTGAGCTGTGGGTTGCAGTCAAGGGGCAGACACAGGGCAGGCGCTGGGGAGGGGATGGGGGGATGATGAATGTTCCCCGTGCTGGGACCTCACCTTCAGCACAGGCAGCTCACTGGAGGGCCTGCAGGGATGCTGTGCGCTCATTAGATAGTTCATCAAGTGTTTTAATTAAAAGGTGCGGGGATGAAGGTGCCTCTCAGGGTGCAGGGTGAGCTCAGCTACTGCGCTCCAAGGAGGAAAAGCCTCTGTCCTGCTCTAGGCACGGATGCATGACCCAACCCCAGGTTCGGCCAGCAGCTCGGAGCTGCCTCCATGATGGGAAGGGGCCTGATCCTGCCCAGGACTGAGTGCCGAGTGCGCCATGGGCCATGGCACTGACGGCATGACCAAGGGGGTGCAAATTCTCTTCCCTTTTCCCACCTCCCCGCTGCCAAGGGGGGCCCATGGCACGGCACGAGGCACCCCCTCACCCCAAGGAGCATCATCCCAGGGGGCAGTGGGGACATCCTGCACCCCATCCTGCCGCTGCATGGGTGCTGGCCCAGCACGGTGCCGGCTCTCACGGCAGCCCAGGTGTGACAGCAGGAGTGGGGCCGCGTCAGCCCCGTTAGGCTGCTGCCGCCCGCCCAACTCGCAGCCGGGAACAGATGGCAGGCGACAGAAGCTGCCGATGAATAATACACATCTAATGAGCGCCGCTCCCAGCCGCCCGCTCCTCCGCGCGCTGCCCCACACGCGCCCGCTCGCTCCATCTGTGCCCGTCACCTCGCACGGGGCTCTGCACCAGGGTGCCCCTGCCATGCACCTGGCACCCACAGGTCCTGCCCCATACCAAGGTGTCCCTGCCACATGCCTGGCACCCACGGGTCCTGCCCCATACTGGAGTAACTTTGCCATGCACCTGGCACCCACGGGTCCTGCCCCATACCAGGGTGCCCCTGCCGTGTGCCTGGCACCGATGGATCCTGTCCTGGGCTTGGCTTCCCCTGCCACCCTGTGCGTGCTGAGGCAATAGGATGGCTCAGGGAAGGGTGCTGGGGATCCACCAAGCACTCTAGATACCTTGCCTGAAAATGCTGTGGTGTCACTAGTGTCTCTGGTGTGGGGCTGGCAGGGGAGGAGCATGTGGGTGCCACAGCATGTGGCAGCCCAGCATCCACGCTGCAGGACCAGGAGCAGAGGAGAGGAGGCAGGATGGGGATCGGCTGCCCAAGCGCCTGCTCAACACCTACCCATCTCAGTAATGAGACCCCCACCAATTAGGGCTCTAGGGAGGGCTGCTGCCCTGGTTTTGGGCTTTGGCTGCTGCATCTGGGAAACCAGCATCGCTTGGGCTGTGGAAGCCTGAGTTTCTCCTAGTGGAGAGCATGCAGGCAAATTTTCCATCATCTGGGCATGTGGGTCCTGGCTTTCCAGACCTGGGCTGCTCCGCTTGCCAGCTCTGAGGGGTTTGTGCCTCCATGCCCTGATGCCTTGGCTGATCTCCCAGCCGTCAGCATCGCCCTGCAGCAAAGCTCCCACTTTGGGTCTCCCCTTGGCCCCCCATCACAGTCCGGGTCCCTGCCTGGAGCAGCACCGGTCAGTGGACACCCGCAGCCACCGCCTTGGGAAGGGGAGGAGGAAGGTGGAAAACAAAACGCTGATGGACTGTAAAGCTATTGAAGTGCCAGCAAGTAAACTCCATATTTTTAACGGCATTTAAATGCCTCCAAGCAGATTAATAAGGTCTAGGTAATAGCAGAACCAGTCTATATTTATTCTATCTTAAACGCCAGTTTGTCAGGCTGTATTAATATTGATGGTAAGGCTTGGATTGAGGACAGTAAATGCTGGGACTTCACTTTATCTCTCCCAAACAGGCTGCCTCAGCCCCTTTATCAGGGCTGCGGCTGCGGCAGCAGCTGCCTCTTCAAGGGCTCAGCGCATCCCCTCTCCCCCTCCCCCCGCTCCCTCTTTTTAATCAGAGGAGGAGAAGTTGCTGGCTTGATCGTTCCATTTTTATCTCTTTTATTTACTCCATTTTCATGTCTTTCAGTGCATATTTTATTCCCATCAAGGCAGGACCATTGATAGCTTAAGCTGTCCCCCCTCGGCTCCCCCCGCACAGTGTGACGGGGAAGGACGAGGGGTAATTACCAGGGAAGTGTCCCCCCCGCTGCCCCTCCTGCCCCGCAGTGGCCGCCCACAGTGTGGCCCCCGGGAGAGGATGAGCTGCCGTTTGGGGGGTCTGGGGAGTGGGGGTGTAACTGCTGCTGCCCCCCAGCCCCACCAGCATCTCCTATTGGTGTCACACTGCTGCTGTCCCATCTCCACTGCCACCAATGTCCCAGAGGACTCAGGACTGACCCCTCCATCCTACCCCATCCTGCCCCATTGGCACAGCCCTGGCAATGCCACAGGGCAGCACTGGGCACGCCAACACCCCAAAAAATGCTTAAATAGGTGCTGGGTTTCCTGGGGCTGTGCCACGGGGGGAAAGCCCGCTGAGTGCCATGGGGTGGAGGGGTCCCACGCTGGCACCCCATGTGGGATGGCTCAGGCTGCGGCGGAGGCTGAGGACAAACCCATTTTCTTCCTGAATACTCCCCAAAGCCCAGATTCCTGCCTGGCTCTTCCTTGCCAGCATTTGAAATTCAAAGTACGCTCTGTCTTGATTAGTGCTACAAATCATCCAGCTGGGGAGCAGCCGTGCGGCCACGTGGCTAGGGCGCGGGACCGGCATGGATGGCATCACCTCCCCAATCCCTGGCTCTGAATATTCACAGCAAACTGTTTGTACAGCCCTTCCCTTTCAAGAGTGGGAAAAATGATGCAAAGAAATTTGCAAATGATTTCAGATGGGGTATAGCGCTGGCTCTCAGCTCTGCTTGTAATGAATGCGAAATAATCATAATAAATGCTAATTGCAAGAGAAGGGTTGCAGCCTGCCACAGGTTTTAAAGATAGTCTGTAAAAATCCATGCAGGCAGCAGGACAAGCTTCGGCTCCTGCTGTGCGCATCCTTGTCCTCTTGCTGGGGTGGCTCCTGGCTGGCCCCGGGCACCGTTTGCCAGCTGCCATAGGCACCATGGCCGGAGAAGCGCCTGCTCCCACATCACCCTCCACCACCAGCAAAGCAAACAAGTTGAATTTAACAGCCATTAGTCCTGGAAACATCAAAGGGCTCCTCTGCTGGAAAATGAAAATCCTCATTAACTAATAAAAAGCCCATCGCTCACTCTGCCTTTAATATAATTAACAGCAGCCAAGACTTCAATTAAGGTTTTATCCAAACTTCAAAATGCCACTCTCTCTCTCCATAATTACGGCGGGTGCAGTGGTTCCAACCTTCACCGGGGCTCCTCTGGCCATGCACACACGTGTGTGCTCACCCACACTGCCAGCCATGCACACGCGTGTGCCCTCAGACCGTGCCGCCCCGGGGATGGCATTGAGGCTCAGGATGCCGCGCACAGCACAGTGGGCGCATACATCCCAAATAGGAAATGTTTGTGCAATTGATGCTTGGCAGGAGCCGGGTGTTTTGCTGGGCGGCTCTGACTTCAGCAGGGAAATATGCTGCCGGCGGGGAGCGGCGGTGCCGAGCGATGGGAACGGGCCAGTTCTCACCACTCTCTCCCCCACGCCAACCGGGACAGCAGTGCTTGTGTCACTTCGGGAATGGGAAAGGCCAGGGCTGGTGAGTCTCGCACCAGGCTGTCACGGGGCTATGTCACCCTGTCTCCCAGCCAGCCTCCTGGGGGTGTGGAGGTGGCCCCGAACCAGGAGACAGCCCCGATGTCACATGGAGGGAGGGTGGCAGCATTGGCTGGGTGCCCTGAGCCCACCTCGGTGCCCACGGGAGGATGCTATGGGCAGCAAACCCCTGCCACCCTACCCGGCACCGTGCCACTGGCATTGGCATGGCCGTAGGGACGGTGTCCTGGGACACAGCCCCAGCTGGGCACTGCTTGGTGGGCAGGGGACCCCTCCACCCAGTCTGTGCAAAACAGCCTGTCCCACCTCCGAGCAGAAGCAAGAGAGCCAACTTCATGGGAGCAGGGAAAGCAGTGACCGCATGGCTTAGTCCACAAATACATCTAAACCACAACTTTTGTAGACCTTTTTTTCCTCTTTTTATTCACCTGATAAATCATTAGCTGGGGTTTTGCCCTGTCTTCCTCCCAGTTCCCAGCCTGGTTTTCCCACATGCCACCCTTTGCAGCCCTGAGGCTGTGAGATGTCATTCCCCCAGCCTCACATCAGTGCCACCAGCTTTGATTTGCAGCACTCAGGACCCTGGAATGTTTTTAGGGCAAGAGCTGGGAACTTTTCCCTGCTCCTTGGGGAGGCAATGGCCACAGCGCAGCTCCAGAGATGGCTTGGGGATGCAGAGGAATGCTCAGTTCCCCAGGGACACACAGGGATGCTGAGTGCCCTAGGGATGCAGGAGGATGCTGCATGCTCTGGAAGTATGTAGGGAGGCTTGAGCACCCCAAGGATGCTGGATACCCTGGGGGTGCAGGGATGCTGGGTGCCCTGGGGATACAGGAAGATGCCTGAGAACACCAGGGACACACAGGGATGCTGAATGCCCCAGGGACATGCAGGATGCTGAAAGCCCCAGGAATGTGCAGGGATGCTGAGTGTTCCAGGGATGCTGGATGCCCTGAGGATGTAGAGGGATGCCTGAGCATCCCAGGGATGCAGGGATGCTGGGTGCTGTGTTATGTGCAGGACAGCATGTCTCCCACCCCGGATGGCTATGAGCCCTTGCTCCCACGTGACCTTCATGGGGACAAGGTGCAAGGTCCAGCCCCACCAGGTGCAGCAGGTCAGCGCTGCCATCCTGGGACTCAGCACAGACAAGGGAGAGTCCGGCTGGGTGCGTCAGGGGAGCAGACACGTCAGGAGACAGATACGCAGATGGCAGCTCTCTTGGAGAGACGGGGACTGTAATCCTCCCCATGGGTCCCATTATCATCTCTATCTGGTGAAAAAACTCTCATCCTGGATGTGTCTAATCCTAATCACTCCCTATCGCACAGGACCACCTCAGACGGGCCAGACGGACAGACGAGGCCTCCTCCTGCCCTGCATATCTGCACAGGCAGCCCCCGGACATGGGGGGAGAGGCCACCCCTTCGCTCCTAATCCCTCCATGAGGCCTTCATTTAAAAGGGGATTTGCTGTTTATTCCCTCCGCAGGCTGCGTGATCATTACAGGGGTCAACATCTGATCTGGGAGAGCCTTGTTAAAAAATAATAATGGCATGTTAATTTAGGGGGGTGGGGTGGGAATTGGGGGGCTGGGTAATGCACTGGCGAGTTTCCAAGCTCAAGAGCTTTGCTTGGGCTTGTTGTCTGCAAGGAAAGGCTCAGGTCTCTGTGGCGGTGGCCAGCTGGGGATGCTCACAGAGTCATCCCCTTCGACCCTCCCAAAACATCCTGGAGGTGGTAAAATCCATCCTGGGGGTGAGGACTGATGACACAGCCCCCCCCTCCAGGCATTTCCCTGGGTGGGATTGAGATTTGGGCAGCACACAGCCCCTCTCCCCCATGCCAGCCTCCCCATGTGCATTTATTCCAGCCCTCTCCTGCTCCCACATCCATATTTATGGCAGGAATGGGTGCAGAGCAGGAGGGTCATCAGCTGAGGGGGTGTCTTCTGCTGCTCACCCAGCCCTGGGGGGGTGCCTGGGGCTGGCGGGGGGGTGTGTGTGTGTGGATTAAATCCAGAAGGGAAAATATCCTGCAGCAGGTGCAGCTTGCGACAGGTCTGAACGGCTGCCAGCCGGCTTGGAAATCCCAAACACATCTGTGCTCATCAGTTGGACACCAGATGGGCCCTGGGTTAGTATTTTGGGCTGGGGTGAGCTTGGGGAGGCTGGGGGTGAAGCTGGGAGGGGGCTGGCTGCTCCAGCCTGGGATGCTTACACCCTGCCTGCATTCCCCCGTATACTTAGCCTGGTATTTTTAGTGTGTTTTGCCAGCCAGAGGCCAGACCCCTCTCAGGCTGTGGGGTAGGTTGGGGCTACACCGGCAATCACAGCAATCCCTGCCATGCACCATGGTTCTTCGAGCCCCTGCTCTGCTCCCAGCTTCTCACCCCAAATCCCCTGGCAAAACCCAGCTCCTCACCCCTCCAGGGTCCTGCGAGCATCCACCAGGCGAGAGCTGCAAAGCCCTGCATGCACAAAAGCCCTGCCTAAGTGCTAAATATTATGAAACCCCAATATTCTTAGCCACAGCCACACATCTAATTCCCCGGTGGATTAGGACCATCCCAGGCTCGAGAGCATCCTGTCTCCATCCCAGTGTCCTCCTGTTCCAGGCATCGGGCTGGCACAGGAATGGCCGCATCCTCCTGAAGCAATAGTTCCAAGCACTCCTGCAGCCAAACTGCGCTGGGACCAGCCCTACGTGCCCCAGCTCCCTGAACCCCAGCCCTGTGCACCCCAGCCCCACAGGATAAGAGCTGGAGCTCCCTGTCTGCTCCCCACGGCAGCAGATGCAGCTTGCCAGCCTCCCAGCTCCCTGCTATTTTTAGGAACATGTCAGTGGCTAAATCTGGTGTCGCGTGGGCTCGAGGCCTCCCAGCGCAGCAGTGGCTGCCACCCTGTGCAGCACTTTTGGGCTCCGTGTCTCCCCGTGCAAGCTGAGAGCATCATGAGCACACGTGGGGCCATGTTCCCTGGCTTTGGTGTGCTTAGTGTAGGACCACGCTGCAGGATAAGGAAAGCCATCCTGGTGCAAGGATGGCTGCAGCAAGAGAGGCGTTTCCCAGCCCCATAGCACCAACCCCTGCCCAAGTGAGTGTGGGCCACAGGGTGGGAGACAGCAGAGAGCACCGGCACCCCCAGCCCTCTTTAAACAACCTGCTCCTGAGCCGAGGACTGAGAGGTATGCCCTGACCCCAAGCACAGAGATTAAGTACCCGTGAGGATCCAAAATGGTTTTCACCTGGTCTAACCTACAAGCAGGGGGATGCTACTGCCCATGTCCCTTTTCCCACAGGGCTGGGGTGATCAGGGTACCTCTTCCCAACTCATCTCTCCCTGAGCCCCGTGTCCTGGCTGAGCTGGGAGTCTGCAGCTGCTCTGATAAGACGGAGGGAGGTGTTGAATGAAGAAACGTGGCTGTGGGAAGTGGAGCCAGCAGGGACTTGCATGCCCATGAGGAGGAGGAGGATGTGCCTTCTTCCAGCACTGCCTCTGCCTAGCCAGGGCTGAGCCAGGGGGATGCAAGGGGCCCTTTCCCTCTACATCTTCCCCCAGTCCTACTGCCCCTGTGCAGGAGCAGGCACAGACCAATCTCCACCCTCGTCTCCATCCCCATCTCCATCCCATCCTCTTCCCCACCTCTATCCTCATCCCCATCCCCATTCCCACCCCTTTTCCCCTGCCCCGAAGCCCCAGAGGTGCTGGCACAGCCCTGGGGATGCTCAAGGATGCAGCACTCGGGGGCGCTTGTGCCCAGGGCACAGAGCTCGGCACCCCGGCTGGGAACCGCGCATCCCCACGGCTGGCAACGGCCGTTCTGCTCCTCTCTCCTCCTCCCCCCCTCTCTCCCTTTCTGAAAATTGATAATTAACCTTTTGTCCATGGGGCTGTTGTGTTTATTTGGTGCAGGCGGCTGCAGGGCGCTGATATGGAAATCGCAGCCGGCAAGCAGCTCCCCGTCCTCCCGCAATCTGCAGCCTCGCACAGCCGTTGGGCAGAGATAAGCAGGTGCTTATTCACAGCCCCGCAGCTGCCTGTGAGGGCAGCCCTACCTGATCACTCCAATCTCAGTGAAAAACTACTTGAGGTTGGGCTGCCGTGATGGAGAGAGCCGATAGGGACCGCGCCAGACAGCTCCCCCGGCTCCCCAGCTTCGCCTCGCCCGCGCCTCCTGCCTCCCTCTGCCCGCGTCCTCTCCGCTCCCTCCGTCTCCCTGCTCTGTCTTCCCTCTTATCTCCCTCTCCACATCCCTTTGATTTCTTTTTTCTTTTTTTTTTTTTTTTCTTCCCTTAAAGAATTTGTCTTTGTGTTTCATGTGAACTCTCAGCGGCTCCCATCTCCCCGCCTTGGCCGCCACTCTCCTTCCCATCCCTGGCTCTTGCCTTCGCTCCCGCATCCACATTTCCCCAGCGCAGAAGAGGCAGATTTGGACACGGCTGTATGAAAGCCCCATCCCAGCCGCACAACTGCCGGCAGCCAGCACCGTGCCTCCCACCGGCCCAAAAGGCAGCGCCTGCTTTGGGAGGCGATGGTCTCGGTTTTGGTTCCGGCAGCTGCCGGTGGCGCTTGGCTCACGGGTCATTGCTGCCGCTTCCTTTGCCCTCGGCGTTCCCCGTGCCGGGGCGGCTGCATCACCCGCGGAGGGCAAGGGAGCGACAGCGGGGTGCTGCAGGGAGCGGGGCACCTGGGCAGGGGCAGCGCACGGGGCCGAGGGGGGGCTCGCCAGGGCATTCCCTGGCACCGGAGAAACATGCCATGCCGAGCACAGGGCTGGCCTGGCCCCGGTAAGTGCGAAGGCGGACA
The DNA here is from genome assembly GCF_023634155.1 of Falco peregrinus. NCBI lineage: Eukaryota > Metazoa > Chordata > Aves > Falconiformes > Falconidae > Falco > Falco peregrinus. The sequence continues at coordinate 4,242,049 of NC_073734.1, forward strand.
GTGGGTGTCACGGTGGGGCCCCGGCTGCTCCCCCGGGGCTTTCTGCCTTCCTGCTGCCCTCTTGCTCTGAGTATGGGGGTGGTGGGAGCCCGTCCCGCTTCTCCTTTACCGGGGGGAAGTTTCTGCTTGGCCGCAAACGTCTGGCTCTGATTCAGAGAGAAACTGGCTGGGGTGCCAGCAAGCTCCCCAGAGGGTGGGCAGGAGGGGGCTCACCTGCGTCAGGGCAGACTCCATGCCCTCAGGGGTTCCCCCCAGGCTGAGCCAGACCCTGGAACCCCAGGGGTTCCCCCTATGCCTAGCCAGAACCCAGGACCTCAGGGGTTCCCTCCATGCCAGAGCTGACCCCAGGGGTTACCCCCATGCTGAGCCAGACCCTGACACCCCGGGGGTTCTCCTTATGCCAGAGCAGACCCCAGGACCTCAGATGTTCCTCCCATGCTGAGCCAAACCCTGGCATCCCAGAAGTTCCCTCCATGCCAGAGCAGACCCCATGCCCACAGGGGTTCCCCCCATGCTGGGGCATTCCCCAGCCCCTGGCAGCCTGTTGCCACTGACGCAGGGTGCCTGCAGCTGCCCAGGCAGGTGCTCACCTGTTTGCCTGCAGAGAAAACCCTCCCTGCAGGTGACATGGGGACACACACAGCTGAATGGGATTTCTCTGGCTGGCCCTGAAACCCTCCAGTTTTGACTTGCTGCCCCGGGACGCTCCCCGGGAGCAGCTGCTCCCATTTAAACTCCCGTGCACTTTCTGTCTCCCATTGCAGCCGAGCCTGCCCCTCGCTGCAGGGCAGCTTGGCAGAACCCCGAGGCGATGATGCAGAGCCCACCTGGGCCTGCAGCCACCCATCCCACCAGAAATAAAAAGGAAAGAGGCAAGAGCATGAAACACAGATGGAACCCCCACCAAAAGCTCTGCCAGTCCTCAGTCCACGTGGCTGGGCTGCTCTGCCCTTGCTGGTGCATCTCCAGGGCGCGTAGGATGGAGCTGGGATCTCCCAGTATCAACGGCACACAGGGTGAGGGTCTATGGCAGAGGCTCACTGCAGCTACCGTGTCTCCCCTCGAGTGCGCAGCCCTGGCTGTGGTGTGGGCTGTGGTTTGGAGCCGTGTGGTCCTTTCCCCTAGCATATTGGCCCTGTGCCGGGGGTTCCCCTCACCTCCCTGCAGCACCCAGACCGTGCCTGCCATCCCGTGGGGCCCTGGCTGTACCCAGAGGGCAGAGATGTTGCCAACCATGCTGGTGACACCCCACTTTGCTCCGCTCTGTCCCACAGCCTGTGCCCCCGCAGCACAGCACCCCTGCGCCCCCGTGCTCTGGGACCCTCATCCCCACTTACACCCCACTGTCCCTTTCCTGTCCTCCCCCCTGGGAGCCACAGGCTGGGGGCATGAAGCGGGGAGCCCCGGGTACCATCTGTGGGAGCCCAGGTGGCCGCCGAGACGTGCCATCTGCTCAGCCACCTTCAGGGACTGTGCAGGCGCTGCTGTATTTTTAGGACACGTTTCCTCCCTCCCACCTGCAGCCCAGAGCCGCCTTTCGGTTTTCTAACAAGTTGTTTCTCTCGCTGGTGGCTGTTGGGGAGCTTGAGCTGTGGCGCTGGGGGGGGGGGGGTGGGGGTGGCCTGGAGCCTGCAGGGACGGGCTGCAAAGCGGGGGTCTGTACTGGCCAGGGGTGTTAGCCCGAGTGCTGAGCAGCCCAGGGCGATGCCTGGAGCCAGGCCGGTGCAGCGAGCCTGTCTGGCTCAAGCACAGCACCAATGCTGCAGCTGCAATTCAGGGGACGTCCTCATCCCCAAGGCTGTCCCCATGCAGAGGTGCCAGCAGGTTGTAGGGCTGCAGCAAGGAGGGGAGCCCTCCACGTTGCAGCATGCTGGTTGCACCAGGCTGCACCGTGCTGGCTGTGGTGTGCTACACAGCAGGGGCTGTGCTGCACCGGGCTGCACCACACTGTGCTGCTGCTACCCCCGTGTTGCACCGGCCATGCTGTGCCGGCTGCACCATACTGCACTGCGTTTCCCACGCTGTCCTGCACCGTGCTGTGGTGCATCCTGCCGACCGTGCCATGCTGGGCTGCGTCATGCTGGCTGTGCCACAGCGGCTTGCCAGCGCAGTGCTGCAACTTGACAGCCACACCGTGCCGTGCCATGCCACACCGTGCTGGCTGTGCTGTGCCGTGCCGCATGGTGCTGCCTGTGCTAAGCTGCACCCTTGACAGCCCTGCCGTGCTGCACCACACTGGTCCTGCCACGCCATGCTGCACCACACTGCCCATGCCAAGGTGCACTGTGCCAGCTGTGCCATACCACGCCACACTGTGCTGGTCCTGCCGTGCCATGCTGCATGGTGCTGCCTATGCCAAGCTGCACCGCACCAGCCCCTTGCAGCAAGGAAGTGAAGCCGGTGCGAAGGGGAAGTTGTTGGAAAGTCAGACCGGAATGGCTGATAGGGAAGGCAGAGCTGGGCTTGGTCGCAGATGGTTCCTGTTGGGGAAGGACACGGGCGCAGCTGCCCAGCCTCCCCCCACCCGCTGCATTATCACTGCCCGGCAGCTGTTCACCTTCCCCCTCGCCATGGGACACAGCTCTGCTGCCACCCCGGCCTCATCCGTCACATGAACGGCCCTCGCAGCGGGGCAGGCACCAAGCTGGCAGGATACCCCGTGCCCTGCCGGTGCTCAGCATCTCCCTCCCCGGCGCGGCTCCTGCACCAACACGTGGGAGCAGGCTGGCTGCACTGGCCCCTGCAAGGCTCACAGCACTGGGGCACTGACACCCATTCTCTGGGATCCCCGGGGGACCCCCCAAGCCGGACAGCCACCCATCCTGGCCCAGGGCAGCAGGCAGGACTGGCCAAGGTAAGGCTGAGGCAGAGGTGGGAGGAAGGTGGCTGGTGGCCGTGGCTGTGCCATGTGCCATGCCATGATGCAGGTGACTCACCCCAATGTCAAATGCAGCCTCGGGTGGGCAGGTGCTCCCTGAGGGTGGCACGTGGCCAATGCCCATCGGTGCATCCCCATGCACTGGCACCATGGGGCACCATGGGCTTGCTGTCGCAGGGACCCATTCAGAACCTGCTCTGCAATTAACCTTTCCATAATGAGTAATCAGCCAGGATTATGTTTTATTTACAGGGTTTCAATGCTGTTTTTATTGGGTGTTTTCGTTCATTCTGGGGTCAGCAGCTCCCATGTGCGTCAGAAGCACGTTCTCGTGCTCGCTCCCTGGCAGCGGCCAGATCCTGCATGCACCAGGTTGGTGCCATAGGGTCAGGATCTGACCCCATGGGCTTTCCAGGTGCTGCTGTTTGCTTGCAGTGTGGCAGCATTGAGGCTTCGCAGGGCCAGGGAATCCTACAGCCCTGTGCCAGAGCATCCCCCTGGCAACGGTGTGGCCATGCACAGGGCAAGGGGTATCCCACAGCCCAGCCTCGGCCAGGGGGGCGGTCACAGTTCTGGGGGGGCCCAGGGCGCTCCTGCTGGGTCAATGCCCAGCACAGGACAGGAAAGCGGCTGCCGGCTGAGTCACCGGCATTAATCTGCCCTGAGTGAACAATAGTGGCCCTCTGCCTCACTTCCCCTCACACATCCCTCTCCCCAGCGGCACCATGCTCCGGCCACAGCTCCCTTCCCCGCTGCCCAGTCCTGACACCCACCCCAAGAGTTGGGGATGTGGTGAGGACAGGCTCCAGGGCAGAGTCCGTGGTACGCCTTGGGTGCTGCATCCATTGTGCCATGCTGGTTTGTCGTGGATGGGAGCTGTGCTGGGGTCCCTGTCCCCAGATCTGCCACTCGTGGCAAGGTCTGGTGCACCCCCAGTGAGGGCTACCCACCGACAAGGTGCCGGGGGCTGGGTGGGCACAGCACTGCTGTGGCGGCCCGCTGGGCACCGTTGGCCAGGAGGCTGCAGTGAGGGGAGTCGTGCAGATTGCTGCGGCCTTGCTGAGCTGCCGGTTAGGCTCTTGGCAGGAGAAATGTTTATTTTGTTGGCTGAATATCTCTGCAAACTTCCTGATTTCCTTGTGGCCGGTGAGGCAGCGATAGGGCTGGCGAGGCCGTTGCCTGCCCCACGCTCCAGCTTCAGCGCGGAGAGCTGTTATCTCTGATGCGCAGCGGGCAGGGAAGAGGTGGAGAAAGGGAAATGAAATACAACAGAGGTGGCACATTTTTTGCTCTTGATAACAAGCCCTGCTTTTAGCCTGGGAACTGGGAAACGATGCAGGTGGCCAGAGACAGCCACAACGTCCCCCACTGCTGCAGCGCATCTGGACCTCGTAACGAATCCCAGACCTCCCCGCTGCGAGGCTGTGTCTCCCCACGCATGGCATGGCACACATCGCAGCCTCCCTGCTGCCGGAGCCTGGTGTCGGGGTATTTTGGCCCCGGGGGAGTTGTGAAAGCAGCCCCAGGGCTTTGCTCCCAGGCTGAGCCCTGTGCTGGAGCAAAGGCAGGCTGTGCTGCTCCACCTCCTGCTAGCTCCGATTGATTTTTGCAGGGATGTGAGGTGTTGGAAGTGCAATGCAAGCTAATTAAATTCCCATCGTTAAAGAGCCCCGTGCAGGCGGTTGCAGCCTGTGGGATGGGGAGGGCTGTCAAGCAGCCAGGAGCCCCATGGTTTTGGGGGGAGAAAGGGAGTGTGAACCCACTGTTAACGTCACTGGAGCTGCTTGCCAGGCAAGGGACAGGGAGCGTGGCTGTGGTGCCATAGCAGGGCTGAGAGATGCTCTTGTGTCCCCAGACTTCGACATTGCAGGGAGGTCTCACATGTCCCAGGTGGTGTTAGGGGCCAAGCCTTGATGATGTGGCTCTTGAGGCTCAGCACCACCATTCCCCTTGCCCAGCCCTGCAAAGAGGAGCAGTGCCATGGACAGGGGACCTCCCAAGGTGAGGGACTAAAGGAGCCATGGTGGGGGACATGGCTCATCCAGCATACTGTGCTCACCAGGGCAGCTCGGAGGATTTTACTCAGCATCTCCCAGATAAATCCTGCTGGCCAAGGCTGAGGCTGGCAGGACTTGCTGACAGTGCTGCTGCCTGGCACTTCTCCCATGGGGATGCCACCAGCACCCTAAAGCATCGGCTCCCAGAGGCAGGGCAGTATGTGGCTATCTCCACCTTGCAATTAGAACACTTTCCAGACTCTCTGTGGCAAAGAAAATCTGGAAACTTGGCTCCCAGCAGCCCCAAAACCTTAAAGCACCCAGAGGAATGGTGCCGTATCCCAGAGTCTCCTGGTGTTTAAGCCAATCCGGTGATTTTTCGGATCCTGCGGCACAGGGCAGGCAGAGATGATAAGCAGTAGGGGCTGGTTTCCCTTTGAGTGCCATGAAGCAGGAATGAATCTGTCAGCAAGGAAAACAGGATTTTTTTTTTCTTTTAATGGAAGATGCATTTTTTCCTTTTCTTTATGGAAGTTGTGGGAAAGCCACAAAGCCCCTGAGTCTGCTTCCTGGTGGCAACGGCTAGGGGGGCTGCTCCTTCCAGCCCTCAGCCGAGGAAGCGAGGGGCCAGGGCAGCTGTGGGATGGGTGACCCCGAGTCGGGGGATCCCCACGAGTGGGCACAGAGGGAAGCCAGGCAGAAACGAACCCCCTTTCTTCAGAAAGGCTGGCGAGCGGCACTTCCTGCCGAGCAGATGTCACCGCAGCGGATGCAGCTGCAGCGGGTGATAGCCAGCGGGCAGGCGAGCTGTCTTCCCTGGCTGCTGGCTCCCCACCAGCCCCTTATCTCCCCCATGCATTCCCTGATGAATTAACGCACAGAGAGGTGCAGTGCCAGCCAGGGCTCTTGCTGCAAGCAAAATGCCAAGGGAAGAACGCCTGGGGCTGCAGCTGGCTCCCGGCACTTGCTCTGGGCTGGGTTTAGGCACTGAGATTGAGGCCACCATGTCTGTGCACGCAGCCAGGGCAATGGGACCACCTGTGGTCACACTGACCCTTCCCAGCCTGGCAGCTCCCTGCCTCGAGCACGGCATCCCCACTGGGATGCTCTGAGCAAATGGGTCCCCAGTCAAAATGGGAATCCCACCAGTGACGTGGAGCTTTGCTTCACTATGGCTGCTCGTGAGCACCTGGCCCCACACTGTCCCCAAGCTCTGCTCAGCGCTGTGCCAGGCAGGCACCCCTGGCAAGGCCACATCTAGTGAGGACCGCAGAGAGGCACGCGGAGATGGATGCTCTGCTCCCCAGGAGGGAACACATAGAGACTGAGAAACCCAGATGGACAGACAGACTCACTGGGGGTGACACAGGAAACCTGTGGCACACCAGGCACTGAGTGCCTGCACGGCTCGGTGCCTTCACCTCCAGACAAGCCTCCTGCGACAGCTGAGCCGTAGCAGGACCCCCAGCATGGTGTGGCAGAGGGGCTGCGGGTGTCCACGGGTGCTGCCCACTGCAGGGCAGGTCTGCGTGGCTGCCGGTATGCCGGCGAGGGGATGACTCACCAGTGCGGTGAGGGGGAAGGTGTGATAAACCAACACCGTGGGCTTTTTTAAAAAGCCTGAGGCTTGCGAAGGGGGGACGCAGCCTGAATAGCAATCAGCTCTTCCAGGCACACTAGGAAAGAATGGGGCTGAGCAAGAGCCCAGGTTGCAAGAGCTCAGGGAGAGCCGGGGAGAAGGGGGACAATACGGTGCTGGCAGGAGGCAGAGTGAGGGGCTGAGCGAGAGCTGAGGGGAGAGAAATGGTGGGTCAGCACTGATGGTTGGGCACCCATGAGGTGTGAAAAGGGACCCAAACACCGTGGTGGCTGCAAAGGCACAAGTGGGGCATGGCATTGGGGCTGCCCTGGTGGTGGCAGCAGCTGGCAGCACCCACCACGTTGCCCCCGGCCCACGTGCGCAGCTCCGATAGCGGGCAGGGGTCATGTGTGTGGCCAGATACAGGGCCCGGATGGCATGTGGTGGTGACCGTTTCCTGCGAGGCTTGGTGCCAGTTGCCCTCATCCACCCTCACTGAGCACCTTATCTGCTGGCATGCACCATGCCAGGCCCTGGTGGCCCCCTTCGCTCCCAGGCCATGCCCTGGGGAGCTCCTTTGCCTGGGGCAGGTCCTTGGCACATCCCCAAGCTGCCCCACTGCAGCCTTTCCCCACACACACCCAGCAGGGATGGAGGACATCCCTCCTCACTGTGGATTGGCCAGCACCCACCAGCAGAAGTGGTGGGTGATGGTACCCACACCCTCCTGTGGGACTGAGGCACCCGTGGGGGCGGCGCTGGCAGCAGCAGGCAGGGCAGGCAGCGGTGGCCACTGGGCAGGATGCTCAGCGGCAAGAGATGCTGGCTCCTCAAAACAAAGGGAGCGGGAATTGCCATAACATGTGCAGTTAATCCCCTGGCTGTTGCACGCTGTGCCATCAATCACGCGCTGGCGTGACCCACACCGAGTCATTGCAGGAGTTTCCATCCTCTGACGGGTGGGAACCCGGCGGGGCCCCATCCTGCCCCGGCTCCAGATTTGCCGGGGGAAGGATTGCCAGGCCCTGCACTGGGACGGATCCAGGCAGGCTATCGAGCCCTGGCAGGCACTTATCTCTCAGCCCGGCCGTTGCTTTCCTGCCGCAGCGGAGAGGGGCCACCGGATCTGGGGCCAGCAGCTCTGCCAACATGGGGCTGCTCCCATCGCCTGCCCCGCTGTGCCACATCTGCCCCATGCACCCAGGAAGCTGAGAGATGGGGGCTGTTTCCCCGCCAACACTGACCCCAGGGATGCCAGACACCCCCTGAATCCCCATCCGTGGGACCTACGCGTGTGGTGGACACCCATGGAGCACATTGCAGCACCCAGCTGGCAGCCACCAGCCCTGGCTGGGCAGGGAGAAGGCTGGGAGGTGGTGGATACGAAAGGGTTAAGCCGGGGAAGTTTGCTCACTCTAGGCAATGATTTAAACCAGACAGAAAGGTTCTGTCATCCATCACGCTAACAGCCAGATCATTGTGTTTTAAAGTGTCTGTAATTGCAGCAATACAGAGACTGGGAGAAAGATAAAGGCTGGGAAGATGCAAATGCAGAGGGGAAGCACCAGCCCCTGCAGCCAGCAGGGAGAAACCGGGGGAGCCCTGGGGCCAGCCCTCCCCACGGCTGGCTGAGCAGGGACATGGGTGGGGACAGCCATGGGGACAGCCAGAGGGTGGCACAGGTGTCCTCCTGCTTGGCCCAGCTCCCCTATGGCACAGGGAGGGTGCTGGGGAATCCCCACTGCAGATGGGAGCACCCACAAAGCACCGCAGGGAAACAAAACGAGGGACCGGCACAGGCAGGGAAGGGTCCAGAGCAGGTGCTGGACTCGGTCTGCTTGGCTCTAAATATTACTTCTATATGACCTTTATCTTGTGGCAGCTTATTTATCCCCGGCTTAGCGCTAAGTGGCACTTGTCTCCCCATCTCCTCCCTGTCAGGATCTAGGGATCCTCCAGGGACAATGTACAAAGGATGGTGAGATCCCACCCAAAGCAGCACTTGTCTCCTCATCTCCTCCCTGTCTGGATCTAGGGATCCCCACCCCCCCCACCCCGGGGACAATGTACAAAGGATGGTGAGATCCCACCCAAAGCGTGCAAGGAGGTGGCCACAGCCATGGCCACGGGTGCCTGGGCTTTGCCCCAGTGGCCAAGGCCACGTGCGAGCACACCGGCAGGGAATTATTAACATTCAGACGAGGCCCGCTGAATAAAGCGAGCTAACACAAATGTTTATTTTCACAGTAGTGAATTATGACTTCAATAGACCAAAATTACAGGCTGTGTGCACAAAATAGAAACGAAGCGGACCCTGCCACCCAAACGCCGCCAGGGGAGTTGTGGCATGGCTCCCTCCTGCCCATGCTGTCCCCTGCGGGTCACGGAGCTGACGCCCGCCTGGCTCCATCTGCTTTTGCTGCAAAGACCCTGTGGCGTCCGGCAAGGCAGCGCCCAGCCAGCAGGTATTTGGTAGCATCCTGCAGCTACGCTCCACAGTAACCAGGAGATGGAGAAGTTGTGGCTTTTCCAGGCAGGTTGCCGTGAGGTGCCCTAGGCCAGGGTGATGGCAGGTCAGCAGGGACAGTTCGGTCACCACTGGGGTCCGTCTGGGCTCATGGCACAGCCCTAGCTGGGTATTTTGCAGGCAGGTTTAGCAACGTATTCAATGGCTTGACTGCATCAGGGTGGATGTGTGGGACAGCCAGTTCAGCTGAGAGCATGGTCACCCCGACGGTCAGGTTCCTGCTCCCCTGGAGAGCAGCCAGAGCCCAAAGGAGCTCTGTGCTTGCACCCCAGAAGTGTGGGGCTCTGCCTTGGGAGCATCCTCGGGTTGCCTCAGTGATGGCTGGTGCGTCTCAATGCGCGCGCCAGCAGAGGACTGCACCACGCACCGCGCACCGCGTGTCCAACTGCACACGCACTGCCAGCATTTGCATGTGCCAGCCGGTGCCGCCTATGCAAAGCTGGGGGGGTGGCGGGGCGTGCGTGCAGCTGTGCACAGGGGCGGATTTTCCTCTGCTGCTCATGGGCCCTTGCCAGTGGGGCCATGACATTCACGCACAAGAGGCTCCTCGAGCAAGGTCCCATAGGGAATGAGAGCAGTGCAGGCAGGGGCAGGAACGGGGACAAGCCCAGTGCTTCAGGCTGGGAAGGGCAGGCAGGGCAGGCAGGCGGTGCATGCACGGTGTGTGATGCTGCCCAGACGCTGCGCAGCGTGCACACACTGTGCTGACTGGTGTAGGATACAAATGCTACCGAGACTCAGGTCCCACAGCTCAGGCAGTGCAAGAGCATGGCAAAGACCCCTGCCGTGGGCATGCAAAACCCGAGCTGGAGGTCGGGATGGCTGAGAGCAGGGGTGGAAGGGGATGGGTCAGGGTGCTGCAGTGGGGTGACATCGGGGGAGCTTGGCTGTGGCCATGCAGTGGTCATTTACTGGCCATGCAATGGTCATGCAGTGGCCATACAGCATTCACGTAGCGGCCGTGCAACAGCCATGTGGTGCCAATACAGTGACCACACAGTGGTGGTGCATTGGTCATGCCAGGGCCATTCACTGGCTGTACAGCAGCCATGCAGCGGTCCTGCAGCGGCGGTGCCACCCAACACTCAGGCAGCAGTTGTGCAACAGCCATGCAGCAGTGACTTGCTGCCTGGCAGAGCTGCCATGGTCCCCGGCGCCCAAGCACTGGGGAGCGAGCAAGGATGAGTAATACAACAACCATACGGGCGGCAAAGGCTCCGCACAGCAACTCGCAGAGGGAAGGCAGCTGCCAAACAGAGTAATTACGCAAAGAGGCAGGGCCTCGGCGCACAGGGAAATTAGCAGGGCTTGTGTTACCCGGCGCACAAGCTTCGTAGTAGGACTTGGGCGGGCAGGGGGGGATTTTTAGTGGTCCCCCCGCAGCTGGCACAGGGTGTGCAGGAAGGGCATGCCGGGGACCTGGCATGGGCAGGCAGCGCACTGAATGCATGGGTGCCGTGCACCGCTGTGGTGGGAGGGCCCTGCTGGCATTCCCGCGGTGCCAGTGCCACGCAGCTGCCCTAGGGAGCCCTGCCGAGGCCAAGTGGGGTGGGGGGCACCCCAAGGCCTGGCCAGGAGGGGCACATGGACCACTGAGGGCTGTGCCCATGGGGCTTGCAGCTGCTTGTGTGACTACTCCTGCTGCATACCCCAGCCCTGGGGCCTCTGGAGAGGGAAGCAACCACACTCCCAGCCCCCCACAGCCCCCCTGCAAACACCCCCACCTCACTCCAGCCTTTGCAAGTCGCAGTTCCAGCGCCTAGACTGTTCCCACGGCCCCAGACAAGCCCGGGCCCCATCCCCTCATAGTACCCACATCTCATGCAAACAACTCCTGGCCCCTTGCAGGCCCCCCCCGGACTTATGCAGCCCCCCCCCCCCCTGCAGCCCCCCTCCCCCAGCTTTGCAACCCTCAGTCTTCAGCACCGCCAACCCCTTGCAAACCCCAAGTGTTTTGCAAACCCCAGTCCCCTGCTGCCCCCAGGGCCCATGTACCCCCTGCACGGCTCTCTGGTCCCAGGCAGTCCTCAGGCCCCGTGCAGCCGCCAGTGTTGTGCAGCCCCTCCATGTCCCCGTGCAGCCCCCCTGGTGCCAGGCAGCCTCCCACGTCTCTGTGCAGCCTCCCGGTGCCAGGTAGCCCCCCGTCTCCCCGTGCAGTCCCCCGGCACCACGACCCCCCCCCATACCCCCGTGCAGTCCCCCGGCACCATGACCCTCCCCCCCATACCCCCGTGCAGCCCCCCGATGCCGTGCCCCCCGCCATGTCCCCGCGCAGCCCCGTCTCCCTGCGCAGCCGGCGCCCCCTCCCCGGGCCGCGCACCCCGGGGCCCCGCTCCGGTGGCGGCGGCGGCGGCGGGGCGCCCCCTGCCGGGCGCGGTGGAGGCGCCGTCTAAGGCAGCGGCGCGGGCGGGCGGCGCTCACTCCGGGGCGGGCGGGCGGCGCGGCGGCAGCGGCGGGCGCTGCGGGCGGCCCGGCCCGGCACGGAGCGCGGCCGCGGGCGCCCCATGGCCGCGACGCGGCGCCGGAGGATGCGCCGCCGGGCAGCGCGTAGGGGGTGAACCGGCCCCGCGGATTTACGGGCTTCCCGCCCCCGCCCTCCCCCGCTTCTCCGGTGCCACCCCTCCGGGGGGGGGGAAGCGCCCCGACCCCCGGGCTGGCGGCCCCCGGTGGCCCCGGGCGCGGCGAGCGGCGGCGGGCAGGTGCCGGGGGCAGCCGCCGCCGCGGGGCCGCGCTCCGCCCGCGCCGGCCTTAACCGGGCCGGGGCCGCCGCCGCCGCCGCCGGGGGCCGCTGCCGGCTCTGCCCGCTCCTGCCGGCCCCTGCCTTGGGACTTACCTCACGCCTCCGCCACACCTCAGGACGGTAAGTGCCGTCCGCGGGCGGGAGCGGGGACCGGGAGGCTCCCGGTTCCCGGCGGGGCTGCGGAGAAGGGCTGGAGGTGCTCTCGGTGCGCAGGGCACGGGGATGCTGCCGGTGCCCGGGGGATGCTCTCGGCGCGCAGGCGACGGAGATGCTGCCGGTGCCCGGGGGATGCTCTCGGTGCGCAGGGGACGGGGATGCTGCCTGTGCCCGGGGGATGCTCTCGGTGCGCAGGGGACGGGGATGCTGCCGCTGCCCGGGTGAGGCTGCCGGTGCGCAGGAGTCCGGGATGCTGCCGCTGCCCGGGGGGGCAGCGCCGTCCCCGAGCACGGCCACCCCCAGGGCGCGCAGCGGCGGAGCGGGGCAGGGCGAGCGGGCACCGGAGCCGCCGTCTGTCCGTGTGGCGGGCAGCGCCGGGAGCGGCTCCTCCAGCACAGGCGGGCCCGGAGCGGGGTTGCCGCCACCGGGGGCGCCGCTCACGCAGGGGCGGCGGGATGTGCACCCCGCTCCCCGCCCCGCACCCGGCAGCCGCTTACCGAGAGCCGGGGTGGCCCAGCTACCCGGGGAACCTACGCGAGTGTGCGCTCCCCCCCGCACCTTCCCCGCAGCAAACCCTCCCCACTCGTGGCTCCCGACTTCTGCCCGGCAGGAGAAGTCGCTTTCATCCCTGCAACCCTCCTCCTCCTCCTCGGACCACCAACCCGCCGGCTCCACATCCTGCTCTGGCCGCCACCGATTCCAAGATGTAGCCACGTTTCGTGGCGAGGAGGAGCTGATCCACTCGGGAGAGTTTGAGGGAGGAAACCCAGGGCTGCTCGGTGAAGTTACAGCTGCGGCAACGTAATTCTGTGTTTACATGCAAGGACACAGGGGCCGTGCAGGGGACACGCACCGTGTCCTGGCGTGTGCCGGGGAACAGGTTTTTGGATGCGGTTTTGGGAAGGAAGGTTGACTTGGGGAGCCTCCAGCTCTCCGCTCCAGCGCTGCCCTGCTTCTGATCCTCGCAGCCATTAATCACTGTCCAGCTCTTGCTTTCCCTTCAGAATTGCATTAAGCAGCGTTTGCTGGCACGCCTGGCTGCCCGCTCCGGCCTGCCTTGGGTAAGGGGATGCTGTCGGCGTAGCGATGGAGCGAGGCTGGCACCGTGGCTGGCACCACGCTCCTCCGTGGCTCCTCCGTGGCTCCTCCGTGGTGCTGGGGCCGGGGCACGGCCAGCTCTCCCCATCACTCCGCCGCGCAGCCCTCGCTGCTGGATGGTGCCTTCGGACACTGCAGAGCATTTCTCTGGTTAAACGCACCTTTTGTTGGATTTCCCCCCACCCCCCACCCCATTAGCCAAGAAAAACTTTGCAACTTTCCTTCGCTTTTGGAGAGGAGCTGCTGCTGCTGCTGGGTTTCATTTTGTTTTTTTAATTTGAGGTCACGTGCATGTTGACAGTGTCTTTGAATCTAAGCGATGGTCTCATCTCTAGCTTAGAGCTTTTGAGCTCTTCCCTCTGTTGTTTTCTCTCTGTTCAGGAACAAAGAGATTTTTCTGCCTTTAATTAAAAGGAATATTAATTCTCCGCTCCTTTGTCGAGCAACTTGAAGACACTCTGCAAACATCCGTCTGCTCGGCACCGCAGCGGGGTGAGCTCTGCTATGGTATGGGGCATGGAGATACAGGGGAACCATCCCAAAACCCCACAGCAAGCGCGGAGCAGCGGGCGGGGAGGATAGAAATGCTGACAGCCCTGGTGCCCGCGGTCCTCGGGTGAGGAGCCCTGCGGGGCCAAGCTGCCACCCAGGACAGGTGCTTGGTGCTTGGCTTTCCGGCGGCGTATAAGGCAGGTCCCCCGTGCAGAGCATTTCCACGCAGGGAGGAATTTTGAGTGTTGCTTTTGCTGTGGCTGGGAACACAAGTGGAGATGAACTTGGCTATGCAAAGGGGTTTTTCCCTGCCTGCTGCCTCCCAGCAGGCCTTGTCGGTGTCCACGCTGGCAGGTAAGGTTTTATCTGGTGATGGCCACGTCGGGTTTGTTTTGTTTGAAAAACATGTGACTGCAGATGTTGGCTTGTAGAGAGGGAAAGCCAAGATGCGTGGGGCTGAGAGGCTGCTCCCCTGTGGTGCTGGGTGCTGGCACGGGGTGGGTGCTGTGTTTGGGCAGGGTGGCACTGAGGCCTCATGTGGGTGCCGGATTTGCATCTTACATCTGGAACTTCCAGAGTGCAGGATGGAAAATACTGCGATGCTCAGCCCAGCTTTGAGCAGCCCCCCAGCCTCTGCCCGTTGCTGCGGCATGCTCAGCACCACCAGGTCAGGGGCAGCCCTGTGGGCACAGCTGGGGTGGGCTGCCCGCCGCCAGCATGCCAGTGAGGGGGCTCTGGCAGGTCCCACACGGGGACACGGGCTGGCAGATCTCTGCTGATGTCCCCCATGTCCCTTCCCTGGATTTCTGCTTCTGAGCATGGTTGTTTGCACGCATGGAAAACCCCAGGCAGGATCCGGGCAGCGTGGCTGCACAGCGTCCGGCTTTGCCATGGAAATGGGGTCTCGGCTCCACTGGCTGCCGGCAGCCGGCTTAAATCCCGGGCAGTCGGGAGGCAGCTCGGCTCTCTGACCATGGCCGTGCAGCATCCCCTGCCCCGCGGCTGCCTGGGGAAGGGGTGCAGGGTGCTGCGGGACCCCCCGGCAGGAGAAGCACCCCCTAAATGCCTGTTATTACATCTCCTAATGGGAGTCAGCGGATTGCCGGTGAGCCAACCAGGGCTGCCAGTGAGGCATGCACCAGTGCTGGCAGTGGGGCAGGGAGCTGGCCCACCCCAGGGGACACACACCAGCCTCTGCCACCGGCACCAGCACTGCTTCTGCCCCTGGCCAGACCAGCACAGCTGCAGTGTGCACAAGGTTTTGGGCAGATCATGGCCTGATCCTGCAAATGGAGCTGCCTGGGCCCTGGGAAGGAGCTGAGCTTGGTGCAAAGTTGGGCTTAAATGCTGCTGCTGGGGTCGAGGGGGCGTGAGTTGGATGCTGCAGCTCTGGCCAGTGCTTTCCAAGCTGGACCATGGGCAGGAGCTGGGTTTAGCTGTCCCACCAGGCTGGGGACAAGGGGGTTCCCCATGTGGGGACCCATCCTAGCAAGCTTTGTGCTGGCCGGTACGGGGTGAGTCCAGGCTGGTAGCACAGAGGAGAACCCTCCTGCCCGGGTGCCGCTGGCGTTAGTGCCATTGCCCAGTTCAGGATTTATTTTTAGATTTCCTGAAGCTTGTTTTCTGCCGTCCCTCCCAGCACGCTCAGGCTCCCCAGGGGCAACCCCACCTTGACAAGCCCGCAGCTTTCCTTCGGAAGATGCTGACCAATGTTTCCAGAAAACATCCAAGGGATTTCCTGTTTATTTTGCAAAATTCTCATTAATATTTTTTCTTGTGGTATTTGATTCAACCTCACATGGGCAAAATCGCCTTGAAATGTAGCCCGTGGGTAAAAAATAGACAAAGAGTCGGTAATGCAGCAGCCCAAAGGCTGTGGGGATGCACGGCTGGATCCAGCACCACCATGAAGCCGTTACCATCCTGGTGGCTGTGGAGCAGGATCCGGCCCAGGTTCCCTGGGGAGCCAGCAGTGCCTCAGCATTCCCACGCTGCAGGGACCTTGCAGGGAGCTCCCCACCAGCGCTGGTGTCTGGAGCGGGATGTTTTCCCTTCCCCAGCCTCTCTCTGCCTCCAGAATGCCCCGAGTCCCCTGGCTGCTTGTGCCACTTGTCCCCACTCCAGCTATCCAGGCCACCTTTGGGGCTGAGTGTCCCTGTGCACATGGCTGGGTGGCTGCAAAAACTGGGGCGTTTTAGCCTGAACCTCTCCCTGCCTTCAAACAGCATTCGGCTCCGCAGCTGGGGCATCGGGCTGGTTTTGGGGTGCTCCTTTGGCAATGCATTGGTGGATCAGTTGCCCTTCCTGTGTGGCCACCACCATGATGCACCCACAGCCCTTCTTGCACCAAGGAAGTGGTTTGCAGCCAAGATGTGGGTGCTTTCCAGGTGGGGAGCAGCTTGGCCAGCACTGCTGGTGGGGTCAGCCCCAGCCCTGTGCCGCCAGGCGTGCTGGGCTGGCCACAGCACTCAGTTTACTTATGGTGTTTAGTCAGTATATTGAATTTCCAGGAGTGTAAGGCAGCTGGGGAGCCAGGGGGAAGTGTGTGCATGCCCACCTCCCCTTGCTGCCCCGGGAGCTGTTGGTGGGACAGGTCAGACGGTAGCACCAGGCGCAATGCTGCAGGCAGCATTTGCAGCAGATGCTGTGTCCCGGCTGGTGAGCTTGGCAGGGGTTGTTGGCCATCCTGCCACTCCTCCAGCACCAGTGGGTTAGGGGAACCCCCCAGGCCAACCCTTTGCATGGGGAGACCCCAATTCGCAGCCCCTTTCCATGCTGGCTGGCCACGTCGCCGCCAGCCACTGTTGACTCACAAGCTCCAATGTCGAGTCCCAGGGCTGAGCCTGAGATGCTTTTACAGGCAAGGCTGAAATGCACAAAATGTTCGACTTGTAAAATATGTAGCGTGAGAAAATAGCCTTTTCTGCTTTCCTCCTCGCTGCCGCCGCTCCCCTGCCCCATCTGCTCGCTTGGAAAGCTTCCCACAGCTGGGGGGGCGAGGGGCTGACGGCGCCCGGGGTCCCGGGGTCCCTCGGCAATCGCCGCTGGCCCAGTTTGGGGACGGCATCCACCCCGTGCTGCTGTGTCTACATAGAGGCGTTGCCCCTCGGCAGCAGGAGAGCTCCTGGGGGCATCACAGCTGCCTCGAGGATGCTTTTGGTCCATGAGGATGTTGTTCGCATGAAGCCTCCTCCATCCTCCCCGTGCGCTTTGGTGTCCTGAGGTTTCTCTCCCCCAGGATACGTTTTGAGAGCAAACGCGGGGGCTGGTGCTGGGAAAGCCAGGCAGGCTGTGCAGCGGTCGCTGCCGACACAGGGGATGAGACGGGCAGCACTGGCGCATCCCACGGGGCCCAGGGTTTCCGAAACGGGGTGGTGCAGCACTTCTCGGGAGGGTGCCGGGAAATACCCCTGCGAGGCACCCGGCAGCACCCGGCTGGGCTGGCAGGGAGCCGCCACGCCGGAGCTGGCCACGAGCCACAGTTTTCACCAGCCACCTTAATCCATCATTATCTGGGCACATTGCCAAGAGCAAGGTGGGAAGGGGGGGTTGTGAGCATGCTTTCCCTATTCCCCTGCCATCCTTTTTGCTGCCTGTGTGTAATTAACAGAGTAATTAAAAACAGGATGAGTTAATTGGTATTCATTTATGTGGCAGATGTTTTTAATTGAGATACGAAACAATTTACCTGTTTACATAAACAATAGCAAATGAAGGCTTGTAAAACAGAGAGGGCGCTTTTATTTTTTTGGCTTTGTTGTTGTTGTTGTTGTTTTGAGGAAAATCAAACCCATCTCCATCCTCCCCAGCTACGCCGGGGTGAGCGGGGAGCTGGCTGGCACTGCCAGTGTGGAGCTGAGGCAGCGGGTTTGGGTCCTTGGGCTTGAGAACTGGGGTTTGTTGGGCTTGGGGTGCACGGGGAAGCCTGGCTCCGGGTGGTGATGTCCCACAGGGAGCCATGCTGTCACTGCTGCGCTGAGGGAGCTGGAAAGGGGACTGGGCATCCAGGTCCCTGCTGGCAGCCGCTGCCCCGGAGCTGAGCGGGGAGCTTTGCCCATGGTGCATCCAGCAGCGCCGGACATCCCTGGGATGCTGGCCCGGTGCAGGCAGCGCGGCCGGGGGCTGCTCACGTGTCAGGGCTGTGGGGAAGGCAAAGCAAATCAGGATGTATCTGAGCATAGTGAAGCCTGCTTTGGTCCTGGTGTTGGATGGGTGGGAACATCCCAGCCCGGGCCAGCGGTGTGGAACCTGTCCCGTGGGCAAGGCAAGGATGGCAGGGACAAAGGCTGGCTCACCGACCAGCGCAAAGGGCTGTCACAGTGGTGCAAGGATGGCAGGTCCTGCTCAACTGAGCAGCCAAATTAAATGGCAGGGGCAATGCCCAACTTTGTGGGCTGGTTGGCACGGCACGGCCACCCACGCTGGGCCAGGCAGCCACCACCCTGCCAGCTGGAGGAGCAGGGCAGAGCAGACTTGTGCCACTCGAGGCATGAGCATCCTTGCGAGGATCCCTGGGATCCCTGACTGCAGGCAGAGTGCAGGCAGGGCCTGGGTTCCTGCAGGGCTGGGCACGGCAGACACCTGAGCATGACGTGGCATTGCCAGCACTCCCCTGGTACCACCGGCGCTCCCCTGGCACCGTTGGGCACATCTGCATCCCACCATCCTTGCGGCAGCCTTTACCCGTGGCGAGAGCTCCCAGTGGTGGAGCTCCCCATGCTGACACACGGGCTAACACCTCCCTGGGCCCAGAGCTGGCCAAAGCCAGGTTTATTTACATCTTGTGCCGAGGATTTAATTAATTGGATTTCCTTTTAAATGGCTTCATTTGCACTGACGAGTGCTGGGGTTTGGATAGCTCCTTGCTAGCCTGGCTCCCCAAAATATGTATATGGAACACCCTGGCAATGGGTGCCCAGGAGTGCCAGGGGTGCGCAGCATCCCTTCAGCATCCCACAGCCGCTCTCTTGCTCTCTCCCCCTCCACATGCAGCTGGGGATGAGCCACCTCCAAGCTGCCTGCTGTCACCTACCCCATCATCCCGGTGAGGGGATCAGGATGGGTGCAGGGTGCACGTGGCCAGTGCTGCTGCCTGGCTGCCGGCGCTGCACACTTCCCTAACGTGCTCCAGCTGGGACAGCTCGGTCCTTCGCCATCTTATCGGGGAGTTGTTCTTGGCCCGGTGGCAGCAGCAGCTGAGGAGCAGGAATGCTTGCTTGCCTTTGTTTCAGAGGCAGCCTGGCTTAAGAGACGTCACCTCCAGCATCTGGATTTCATTTGTGGCCATTTGGAGAGCATGATGGATGCTGGTCTTTTAATTCCCTTTTAACCCCTTCCTCACATGGGAAGCTTCGTCTGGCCTGGGAGAGGAGGGCTGCAGGAAGCCAGAGCTTTCCAATCGCCACAGCCAGGGCAGCTCCCTGCCCTCACCATCACCCTCCCTGGGGAGGTGGTGAGGAGAGCAGCCAGCCTGTGTGCTGGCTGTCATGGGGCTCACTCTGGGGCTGGCACAGCTCTATCACCACCTCCAGCTACTCCCTGGACAGGCACCCTAGGCTGGGGCACAGCCTACAGCAGCGGGACGGGCTCCCCGGGGCCCTGGGAAGCAGCAGGCAGCATGCTGGGCTGGCTGCTGGCCCCCATTCCTCAGGCTGCAGGGTGCCGTGCAGAGGTGCCTGCTGGGTGCACAGCTATAGGATGCCATGTGGTGGTGCCTACTGGAGTGCTCAGCTGCACAGTGCTGTGCATTGTTGCCCATTGGTGTGCCTGCCTGTGTGATGCTGCGCGTCGGTGCCCACTGGTGTGCCCGGCTGTGTGGTGCTGTGTGTTGGTGCCTGCCAGCGTGCACAGCTGTGTGGCGCTACATGTTGGTCCTGCCAGCGTGTGCAGTTGCACCATGCCACATGCACAGCCGTACAGTGCCATGCATTGGTGCTTTCCGGCACCCGACACTGCCCGCTGGGGAGCACACAGCTGAGCAGACCCCCGGCCCCAGCTCTGGCGAGAGGCAGGGGACCAGCTAGCATCAATGCACAAGCCAGGGCAAGCAATTCAGGGCTTGCCGGTGCCCAGCGGGGTCACAAACCCCAACCCCTGTGGCACCACCGGGGCAGCACAGGGCTGGGTGCCATGGGCAAGCCGGCGCCAAGCCAGGCTTGATCAGCCGGTAGCATCCACGCTGGTGTGTCATCACCTCTGTGGGGACCGCTGGTGTGTCATCACCCCTGTGGGAACCGTGCCCGGACCAGTGTGCAGGGGGTTAAACCCTCTGGTGTGACAAATGGGGGTCTCAGGGTCGTGCGGGGGTGTGCGAGAGGTCCGGCATCCACTGGCCCCGGGAGGCAGGGTGGGGGACACCCACTCCTGCCAGCCAAGGAGAAAATACTAATCCTTTTATTTTTATATTATTACTTATTCATCTGGGCTGCACAGGCCTAATGGAAACCAGATGGAGGAAAACAGACACAGCCCCGAGCGGCTGGGACAAATTACCCCAAAGAAAGAAAAAAAAAAAGAGAGACAGAAGAAAAAAAACATTCCAGCAGAGTTTGAGTCATGTTGGGGAATTATTGTTTGGAGGCACTGCCAGAGGGCTGCCCCCCAAAACCCCTTTCGCCCACCACCAAGCTTGTCCCATCCTGCAGAGGACCTGGGCTGGTGCCCCGGTCTGGCTGGATCCCGCGGCCGTCCCGGGCTCTGTTCGCTTTGGGCACTGAGAAATCCCATCGGGTTTGAGCCGTCCCTCATCCCCGTGCCCACATGGTGGTGTTTGCATTGCAGACATTGGGGAAAATTTATGACTTAGAGAAAAAAAAAAAAGAAGGAAAAGACAAGAGAAAACACAGCCAGGCCCCGTTTCCCTGGGTGCTTGCTCAGCTTCATGGAAACTTTCGTCTCAATGGGAAGCTGTGGAAAAATTGTGTTGGTGCCAGAATGAGTGTGTCCAAGTTTTCCCCTTGGCATGGGCATGTGTACGGAGTCAGGAGACTGAGGGGGACAAGGATGGGGGTGAGGATGCAGACAGGGATGGGGATACAGGGAGGGATGGTGTCAGGGATGCAGGCAGGGATGCAGACAGGGACAGTGCCACAGGCAGGGATGGGGACACAGGCAGGGACCATGCGGGGGATGCAGGCAGGGGGGAACATCTTGCAAGCTGCAGCCTCCTCCCTCTTGCAAGCAGCAGCAGAGCCCAACCCACGGGCGCAGCCCCTCCGCACTGGGAGCTGCACAGGCTGGTGCAGGTGCACTTACCTGGGCAAGCTGCCACGCTGTCCCCAAGCTGCTGTGGCTTGTCCCCATGCCCGGCGGCTGTTGCGTGGAGAGCCAGGGCCTGCACATGGGTGGCTGCAGTGTTGCAGACGTGAAGAGCATGTTGCGATGCCTCACTGCACTGTGCTCTCTATGCGATGCCAGCCAGCACCCAGCAATGCAAACCTGGGTTCAGAGGGGGCAAGAAGGGCGACGGGGTGGCAGTGGTGCCCACACAGAGCCCTGCATCACGGGGAGGTGCTGGCCCTGCCTGCTGCGGGCGGAAGCTGGCAAGCAGTGGCAATGCAGGCCGTGCTTTGCCGAGCTGGGTAGCAGGCGATGCCTGGGGGATGCTGAGCCCAGGAGGGATCATGTGGACACCTGGCAGATCAAGGTGCTGCGGCTGCGCAGATGCAGCCACCCAGTCTGGGTCGTGCTCTGTGCACGCTCATGGCTGGTCGTCTGCCGTCAGCACTGGATCCTGCTCCACTGATTGATAGGAGAAGCCTGGAGGAGCCTTGCCCAGGGATGGGCATTTCCATGAAAATGAAAATATATGTTTTTCAAAACATACCATTTATTTTGGCAGGCCTGTAAGGAAACAGTTGTTTTATGGGGAGGGATGCTGCTTGGTCTTGGGGTTTCTCCTATGGCTGCAGTGGGAGAAGAGAACAAGGAAAGAGATACTGGAGTGTGCACATCCAGGCGGCTGCAGGATTACGGTGTGCTATGGGCAGGGAGGGATGCTCCCCTGTGCTGGAGCTGTCTGGAGGATGCTGTGGGACCATGATGGTGACTGCCCAAGATTTTGGCCCTTGTCACTGGCTCTCCCATCCATCCCCTGGTCCTCTGTGCATGGCATCAGCTGTGGTATAAGCCCCGATAACATCTTGCTCAGGATGAGGCTCCAGTTTTATTTAGCCTGGACAATGTGCTCTTGCAGGGTTCAATTAATCTCACAACAGTTGTGGCGGATTAAGCATGCATATTAGATTAGTGTTTACCAGCCTTGCCTGGTGGGAAGCGTGCTGGGGCGCAGCGGGGACCCCGGGGCCGGGGGGCAGCCGTGGTGGCTGCTTCCTTCTTTGGCTGGGGCCGACGGCAGCAGCGGCATGGGCTCCGGGTGTCCTGACAGATCACTGCAGCTGCCCACATTTGCGGCCACCCATCACCGCCAGCACAGCAGCCGTGGGGCCGAAAGCTTGCACTGGGGCTGCCACCACCATCTACAGGGGACAGCGCTGGCATGGTTCCCCTGGGGATGCTGCCACTGCCTGCTCTTTGGGGTTGTCGGTGCAGGGCACTGGGAGGGAGGCAGCAATGCCTACAGGGAGCCCAGCGCAGTGATGGCAGGGAGCCCTGCGCTCCCCCCTTTGCAGGATCTGGCGCCTCGCAGGGCTCCTTGGGGCTGCAGGGGGACAGCACGTGGGTGCTGTCATCGCTGCTGCCACCGAGCACCAGCCGTAAGGAACCCACGATTTACTGCCTGTGCATAATCCCTGCCTGGGATTACGGCAGCCCCGCGCAGAGCTGCTGGGGACAGCAAGGGGTTAGTGGGCTGCCAGGACTCTCCAGACGAGGGCAGGTACCTGCTGGCAGGAGGGTGCCAGTATGTGACAGCGGTAGCTTTGCAGGGACACACACGCTACGCTGTTTGTGTGCTGGGCTGGGCTGTGCCCTGTGTGGGGCAGTGATGTCCTGCCCTGTCCCTACCACCCTGCATCCATGCCAGGCCCCGGGCACCGTCCCCAGTGTTATGCGGCTGCACATGAGGTCGGTCACCATCCCTATTGTCCTGCAGGCATACAGGACACCAGCCACTGTCTCTGCCCAGGGTGAGGGCTGCTGCCGTCCTGCTGGGGAGCAGAGACATCCAGGCCAGCCCGAGGGTCCCAAGGGTCCCCTCTGCCCCCAGCCCAACCACCATTGGGAGGGGAAGGTGGTGCTGCCCGGCAGACCCTGCTCACCGCCCCATGCCCTCTCCCTGCAGATAACGTGGAGACGTGGGCCGCCACCATGCCCGACTCGCCAGCCGACGTGAAGACACAGTCCAGGTCCACGCCGCCCAGCATGCCTCCGCCGCCGCCAGCTGTCACCCAGGGAGCCACACGCCATCCCTCCTTCACAGCAAACACCAGTGAGTACTGGGCAGGGATGGGGATGGGGAAGGGATGCCAGGCAGGGAGGCTGCCCAGCTCCGTTCGCCTCCAGGTCACACGCTGCACCCGGGACCAGCAGCGTCCTCAGACCCTGGCACGGTGCTCGGTGCTGGCTGTGCTGTGGGGTGCCATTACCCAGCCTTGCGCTGGAGAAGGTCTTTGGGCTGCACATCCCAAAGCCCCAGCTCATGCATGTGGCTGCAGGCAGCACCATGGCACTGCCCGTCACCAGCAGTGCCCTGCAAGGTGCTTGGGGATGGGGACATCCTGGTCTCCTGCCACACGGTCACTGAACAGTGGCACAGAGCAGTGCGTGGCCCCAGGTGCTCTCACCCGCAGCAAGGCGACTGGAGGATGCTGTGGGCTGGGGGAGTCCCCGCGAGTCAGAGCTGGCCCCGTTGCAGGTCCTGGGCATGTGGGGACCCAGCTGCCCATGCGTGTGGCATGCAGCTGTGGCAGGGCGGTGTCACAGCCAGCTGCTGTGGCAGGGACCTCCTTCCCCAGCCCAGGCCATGGTGCTGATGGCATCAGAGGACTCGGTGGGGACTCGAGGTCTGAGTCCTCAGCCTCTGTAGCATCACTGAACTGGGGGAGCCCCAACATGCTGGCTGCACCAGTGGCACATGGGCTCACTCCACACCTGCAGGGCTTGCACCAGGTATCGGTCCCTGTGCTGGTGTCACCGACGTGGCACATGGCCAGGCAAGGCACACGCGGGGCAGGGGCCAAGGCTGGTCTCCCCAGCAGGAGTGGCAGCGGCCATTGTGAGCGGTGGCTCCAGCTCCGCCGAGATGTATCCCAGTCAGGCACATGTGCGTGCAAGGATTCTGCTCGGAGCTGCGTCTTGCTTAGAAGCCCCAGCAGGGAAGAAAACACCTCTGAAACAGCCCCCCAGCAGCGGCGCTCCCTGCGGCAGCCCTGCCACCCTCCTGGCCAGGTGCTCTCGAAGCAGAAAGCAGCTCGTGCAGGGCTGCGCGTTAGGGGTTCTGTTTTCTAATCCGAACCCTGCGGCAGATGTGGCATCCTGGGTTCAGCTCGGTGCAGGACACGGGGCTGGGGGTGCAGGCAGCCCCTCTGCTGCGGCTCGGCCCTGAGCACAACGGTGTTTTGGTTGGTTTTGTTCTCGGGGAAGTGTCGTGAAGCTCCCCCTGTGCTGGGGCTGTGCAGGGGTGGCCCCAAAACGTGGGGAGCGCGTTAGGCAGCCGAGCAGCCCCTGATCTCTCCATCTGGCTGCAGTGGGATGCAGGGACCTGGCTCCATCCCCAGCACACCTGGGTGCAGGCAACTTTGCCCGTGGCACACGTGCCCCCACCGTGCCCACCGTCAAGGAGTGTTTCCTGCAGGGACCCCCGGCTGAGAGCTGCCCCCTCTGCTCTCTCATCATAGCGTGTTTTATTTTGCTTGCAGATCGAGACGCTGGCCCTCCGACGTTTCTGCCTCGCGGCCGTTTTCATGGTTGCTTGAAATGGTCGATGGTCTGTCTTTGTAAGTAAAATGAAGCATCCGCTCTCATGAGAGACCCGAGCCGCAGCCACAGCCCCCCCAGCAGGCACAGGGTCCAGCGGGGGGCACGGTACCGCCGGGGGGGAGCTTGGGCAGGGTGTGCTCCCCCGTGCCAGCCCCTCGCCCTGCCCCAGCAGGTCACGGGCATGTGAACCCCGGCCCCGGCTGAGGGACATGTGTGGCGTCTAACTTAGTAACACACCTGTTGCGGGAATAAAAGCAGTTGTGGCTGCTGGGTTATTTTCGGCACCTCTTTAGCGGGCGGCTGATACTGCCCAGCCGTAGAGCGAGCGGGAGCCTGCCCAGGCAGGCAGGGCAGGCAAGGCGGCACAGGCACCGCAAGGTTAGTGCGATCCCAGGAGCCGGGTGCCCGGTGCGCCGGGGAGAGGCGCGGTGCATGCCCGGGTGCCGTGGAGCAGCGTGCGGTCGGGAGATGGGGTGATGCGTGCCGTGCCCGTGCTGGCTGCCGAAAGGTCCCTGCACTCGCATGCTCTGCACAGAGGGCTGGCGCAGGAGCGAGGGGCCTGCTGTGCCACCCGTTGGCACCACCAGGTGTCCCCGCCTTGGGTCCCCTGGCATGGGGTGTTCCAGGCAGCTCCTGTCCCCCCCGCCTGGGCAGCGGGGCCTGAGGTGCCAGCGTGCTGCAGGCCAGGCTGAGCTCCATGGGAAATGGCTCGTGGCTTCTCCCTGGGGGGTGCTGAGCAGCTCCCAGAGGGGCAGGATGGAGTCCCATATCTTGGCTACCTTGAGCACTGGGGAGCAGGATCAGGCCCTCGCTGCGCTGGGGCATGCACTGCATCCCATCCCTCCCTACAGCCCCTCACAGCACCGGGGACCAGTCCAGGGTGTGGCCCCAGAGATGCAGCAGTATCATGAAGCCTCCTGGGGGATGCCAGCCCTGCAGTACCCACCAGGATGCTCCGGTCCCCACATCCCAGCCTTGTCCCCACAGTGCCAGGGCACAGCCGCCCGCTCTGACCTCCCATCCCTTCTCTCCCTGCAGTGATGAACGGGAGCAGCCACTCACCAACTGCCATCAATGGGGCCCCGTCCACCCCCAATGGGTTCAGCAACGGGCCAGCCACCTCCTCCACTGCCTCCCTCTCCACCCACCAGCTCCCACCGGCCTGTGGAGCCCGCCAGCTCTCCAAGCTCAAGCGCTTCCTCACCACGCTGCAGCAGTTTGGCAATGACATCTCTCCCGAGATCGGGGAGCGGGTGCGCACCCTCGTCCTGGGGCTTGTGGTACGTGTGCCAGGTGCAGGCATTGGGCTGGGGGAGTGATGCACCATCCGGGGATCCTGCACTGTCCTCTTGGGGTGGAGATGCTGCTGGAAAAATGGGAGCTGATTTTCCAGTGTCTCCTGGGATCTGCACAGCATGGTGCAGGGTTGGGTCTTGGCTGCAGGCGTCGCCAGCAAAGCCTTGAGCATGGTTTTCCCTCGAGCACGGCAGAGGAGCCTAGATGGGGGAGAAGTAATAAAGCATCCCCTTGGGCGTGCAGGGCAGGCGGGGGGCTGCTCCACGGCTCAGCTGGCAGTGCTGAGCCTGGGCTGTCCCTGCAGAACTCTACGCTCACCATTGAGGAGTTTCACGCCAAGCTCCAGGAGGCCACCAACTTCCCGCTGCGACCCTTCGTCATCCCCTTCCTCAAGGTGGGTGTCCCAGCGCGGGCGCTGCGGGGATGTTGGCGTTAGCATCAGCGTTGCCAGCAAAGGGGGATCAGGGGGTGGCTTTGGGGCTGGGGCTGGCAGCTGCCTGTGGGGCTGCCCACGTCTCCCCAAGCACGTGTGTGTGTCCCCGGCACACCCAGCTCCTTGCACGTGTAGAGTCACATGAGGCCGGGGCTGTTTGCAATAAAGCAAAGAGTTCAGCCCAGCTGGTAACCATTTGCAATTCATTAAAAATCCCCCTTTTTTTATTTGCCTTTTAATTTCGCTCTGACTCTGCACTGTCACCCCGCTCTGGAGGGATTTGCCGGCTGCTGGCACGCCTGGCAGCACCAGCACTGCCGGCAGATGTTGAAGCCCAGTGTCGCCTGTCCCTCGTTAGGAGAGGAATAACGAAAAAGTGCAAAAAAAGCCCCTTTTCTCTGCATCCCCAGCCTCCTGGAGCAGAGGTCCGTGCTCGCCACAGGAATCTGCCTGCAAAGCTGCCAGAGAGGTTTGCTCCTGGCAGGGGATGGCAGAGACAAAACATGGCCAGGCTGAGCCGGGAGGGACAGCAGAGCCCCCATGCCCTCCTGCTTGGGTTTGGGGTCTGCAGGAGCAGCGGGATGGTGCATCCCCAGGTGCTGGTGGCCCTGTGGATTGGGGCGGGCTGGGAGCCATCCCTGCTGTCCCACGGCCAAGCGCGCGGCGGCCCAGCCGGCCGCCCTGGCACCCCGCTCCCAGCTGTTCCCACCGTGGGCTCCAGATGTTTCTCATTATCCTAACTGCAACCAGCCGGGCTCGGCATGCTTCCCAGACTTGGGGGCTTGCTTGTTTTTGTGGGGTTGGTCCCTGGCTGGGGAAGGGGAGGGTCCAGCTCTGCTCACTGCAGCACGCATCTCCGGCTTCGGCGCTAACGTGTCCGACAGATGGGAGTCTGGCTGCGGATCAGCTGCCTAAAGAGAAACCCAGAGCTGGCAGCCAGAGCGTCCGGGCAGAAAGGGGTCTCTGCTGCTTAATTCCTGCTGCTCTGCATGCTCCTAGGGCTGCGGTGCCAGGGCAGATGCAGCAGGTGGGTGCATGGGGAGTTTGCAACCGGTCCTTGTGCCTTGTGGGTGGCAGATGGGCTGGGGGCTCCCCGGGCCGGGGCATCAGGTCCCCAGGGTGAGAGCCCTGGGGACAGGGTGGCACATGTGGCTGACCTGGCTGGGGTATGATGCTCTGCAGCCTCTGCCAGGATGCACGGGGGGCTCAGTTGAATCTGTGCCCGTGCCAGCACATGGCTGAACCCTATGGGGGGCCACATGTGTCCCCCCCGTCAGCCCAGCTGACCTGGGCACGCTGCAATGAGTGGGGTCCCAAGGATGTCCCCCTGGGGAAGATGAGCAGGACCCCAAAGGGAAGGGTGCCCAAAGGCACCTCCTGCTCACAGTTGGCTGGGGACAATGCTGGGGGGGCTGTGCTCGGGTGCTGGGCTTTGCAGGGTGCTCTGAGCCACTGGGTGCTGGGCTGGGGGGGTCTGCAGGGCTGCAGACTGGACTCTCCTTCCCCTCTCAGGCCAACCTGCCACTGCTGCAGCGGGAGCTGCTGCACTGTGCCCGCATGGCCAAGCAGACCCCGGCCCAGTACCTGGCCCAGCACGAGCAACTGCTGCTGGACGCCAACGCCTCCTCTCCCATCGACTCCTCCGAGCTGCTTCTGGAGGTGGGCGAGAGCGGCAAGAGGAGGACGCCAGACAGGTGCAAGCCGGGGGGATGCGCAGGGTATTTTTTCAGGGATGCATCCCTGTCATCCCCACTGGGGCAGCGGGCACCAGTGTCCAGTGGGGACCAACCTCCTCTCCTCCACCCAGGACCAAAGAGAACGGTTTGGACCGAGACCCTCTGCACCCTGAGCACCTCAGCAAGCGGCCGTGCACCATGAGCCCGGCGCAGCGCTACAGCCCCAGCAACGGGCTGAGCCACCCACCCAACGGGCTGGGGCACCCCCCTGCCGCTCCCCCCCTGCCCCAGCACTACCGCCTGGAGGACATGGCCATGGCGCACCACTACCGTGACACCTACCGTCACCCCCGACCCCCGGGAGCTCCGTGAGCGCCAGCGGCCTGCCGGTGAGTGGTGGCATCCCTGGTGTGCCAGGGTTCGGGGGGGTGGGCAGGGGATTGGGGTGCCCCTCCCGTGCAGAGAGAGGGGCGCTGTGGGGGGCTGACCCCTGCCCTGCGCTTGCCTTGCAGCGGTGCACGGGACGCGGCAGGAGGAGGTGATCGACCACCGTCTCACCGACCGGGAGTGGGCAGAGGAGTGGAAACACCTCAACAACGTACGTTGTAACCCTCCTCCAGCCTTTGCTCTCCATCCCCACCGTGTCCCCCAAGGGCGTTTCTCCCAAGCATCCTCTGCTCCCCCCAGCCAAAGTGGTACACCAGCCCTGGCACAGCCTGGCATAGCCCAAATCCCCACCACAGCACCAGGCACTGCAGCCCCCCAGCTGCTTGCAGCAGAGACCCTCCCCCCCTGACTTGTTGCCCCCCCGCAGCTGCTGAACTGCATCATGGACATGGTGGAGAAGACACGCCGGTCGCTGACGGTACTGCGGCGGTGCCAGGAGGCCGACCGCGAGGAGCTCAACCACTGGATCCGGCGCTACAGCGACGCCGAGGACATGAAGAAAGGCAGCCCCCCCTCTGCCCGCCCCCACAACAGCTCCTCCGCCTCCGAGGCACCCCAGTTAGGTATTGAGCCCCGGGGCTGCGGGGTGCATTCAGGGGGCTGCGCCCCTCTCCAGGGTGCCCGTGCTGTTCCCCCGGGGGTCCAGTGCTGCCGGCGGGTGGGTTTGAAGAGGATCGCATCTCCTAACGGCGTCACCCCCTCTCCTTCGCAGACACTCACCGGGAGTTCGCGCCGCGGCCTCTCTCCGGGTACATGCCAGAGGAGATCTGGAGGAAGGCTGGTGAGTGTGGGGCAGACACCAGCACCCATCAGTGTCTGAGCTGGCAGGGTCTCTGCCCCTGCCCTCCCCGTACCGCGTCGGGGTCCCTGTGGCACTGGAGGGGCTCAGGGTGTGCTTGCAGCAGGGGGAGGATGCTCGCAGCCCTCCCAGGGTGCTGCTGCAGCGGGGGATGCACGCAACCGGGGCTGGGGTGCTGGGACACCCTGTGCCATGCTCAGCTGCCTTCCTTCCAGAAGAAGCTGTGAACGAGGTGAAGCGTCAGGCTATGTCCGAGCTGCAGAAGGCCGTGTCGGACGCCGAGCGGAAAGCCCACGAGCTGATCACGACAGAGCGAGCCAAGATGGAGCGAGCCCTGGCTGAGGCCAAGCGCCAGGCTTCGGAAGATGCCCTGACTGTCATCAATCAGCAGGAGGACTCAAGCGAGGTGGGGGCCGGCAGGATCAAGCCGAGGAGGGTGGGGGGGGGCGGCGGTGGGGTGGGGCAGGGTTGGTGACAGCACGGGTGTTTGGGACCTGCTCCTTTTGCAATCAAGTTTGCAGCATCTGTGCATGCAAGCATGGATACCAGCAGGGGCTGCGGCCACACCACGGGTTGGGAAGAAGAGATTTCTTGCACCAAGCTGGGGATGGAGTGTGCAGTCCAGGATGGGGATGCACAATCCAGGAAGATGTACATGGTCTGGGATGGGGATGCATGGTCCAGGATGGAGTATAGTCAAGGATGGAGTGTGTGGTCCAGGATGGAGGGACAGTCAGGGATGGGGTGCATGGTTGAGGGTGAGGATGCACGGTCCAGAGTGATGTGCATGGTCCAGGATGGAGGAGTATGGTCCAGGATGGAGGAGCATAGTCAGGGATGGAGTGCATGGTCCAGGATGGAGGGACACAGTCTGGGAGGGAAGTGCATGGTCCAGGGTGGGGATGCACAGTCCAGGATTATGTGCATGGTCTGGGATGTGAGTGCATGGTCCATGATGGGGTGCATGGTCCAGGATAGGGATGTATGCTCCAGGACGGGGGAGCATGGTTCAGGGTGGGGGAGCACCATCTGGGATGGGGATGCGTGGTCCAGGATAGGGGTGCACGATCTGGGCATGAGAGTGCCTGGTCCGAGATGGGGGTGCACAAGCTGGGGCTGAGGTTTGGCTTCACATCCCCACAGAGCTGCTGGAACTGCGGGCGCAAAGCGAGCGAGACCTGCAGTGGCTGCAACACTGCCCGCTACTGCGGCTCCTTCTGCCAGCACAAGGATTGGGAGAAGCACCACCACGTCTGCGGGCAGACTCTGCAAGGGCTGCCAGCCCCCAGCGCCCCTGCTGCCGGCGTGGGGCTGCCGCCAGGGCCGGGGCAGCCCGATGGGGTGGCCACCATCGCCAGCAGCCCCAGCGAGACGGGCTCGGTGGCCGCTTCCCGCGCCGGCACGCCAGCTA
Source organism: Falco peregrinus (assembly GCF_023634155.1). Lineage (NCBI taxonomy): Eukaryota > Metazoa > Chordata > Aves > Falconiformes > Falconidae > Falco > Falco peregrinus. Next base: position 4,272,456 of record NC_073734.1, read on the forward strand.
CCCCGGCACCGCTGGAGAGCACGTCCCGCTGAGCCACCCTCGGACTGCTGCTGCTGCTGCTGCCGCCGCTGCCGCCGCTGCTACCACCGCTCTCCAAAAGACATGGACTGCACTCGATGCAATTTCCTCAGCTACCTGACTCGTGTGACCTCCGAAACGACCTCTCTAGCTCTCACAAATAATCCTCACAGATCCTCAAACTGGGCTTTAAGTGGAGTTAAGGCAAATACCGGTCTTCTCTGTTCTCTCTTCAGTCTTTGTTTTGGCTTTTTTTTGGTTGGTTTTCTGTCGGTTGGGGGATTGTGGTTCGGGTGGTTTTTTTGTTGGGTTTTTTGGGGTTTTTGTTTTCCTCATTTTTCTTTCCGGATGAGGGATTTGGCTGCAGCCTCACCATGCAGTGACGTGGGGAGAGGCCAGCCTGGCCCCGGCCCGCATCGGCGCTGCTGAGGGGCTCGATTGCAGGAGGAAAGAAACTTCTTTTCTTCGTCTCTCTCTTCCTTTTTTTTCTTTTTTTTTTTTTTTTTGTAAAAAAAAAAATAAAGAAAATAAAAAAGAAAACGTCGGACTCTTTGGCTTTAAGTAAGAAATTGTAAAAAAGGAAAAAAAAAAGTAAAAAAAAAAAAGAAAAATCCAAAAACCAGACGACGCCAAGTCAAGCCGCGTGACGGACGCTCACCTGTAACTACCTTGCTAGCTAGCCAAGAACAGACCAGACTCACCTCTGCTCCAAAGGAAATCCAAAACCAAGGAAGATCCAAACATCTCTCCACTGCCAAAGTTCGTTTCGTTCTGTTGTCGCTTCCTTCCCCTCCCCACAAGGATGGATGGACGTGCCCCTGGGGCTTTAAAGAGTTTCTATTAAAATAAAGCAAAAAAAGGGTGTTTTTTTTAAAAGCAAGCCCCTGCAATGTGGGAGGGGGAGATGGTGGCTGGGAACCGCCCGGGTGGGCGCAGCTGGAGCCGGCACATCTCTACCTCTGCCCGCTGCTGCCCTGGAAAAAGAATAAAAAAAGAGATGAAAAGACAGATTTTTGGTTTTCTCCCTTCCCGAAGCCGTCGGGGGCTGCCTGTGGCCGGACCCCCCAGCCCCCCGCTGCCAGGCTGCTCCCACACCCCACGTCGGATTTATTTTGCAAGGATTTTTTAAGAGGAAAAAGGAAAGGAAAGGAAAGTGAGTGCAACCTCCTTCCTGGCCGAGGAGGCAGCCAAGGACAATGTTGATTATTTTGTATTTCTTGCATCATTGTACAAAGCGCAGAGGACGGGAGTGCAATACGGAAAGTCCCCCGGCTCCGAGAGGAGGGAAGCCCCATGTGGGGCAGGAGTGCTGTACGCTAATGTGAATGTAAATAGTGTTTTGCAGAGGTCCAAAAAAATAATAATAATAATAGTGATAATAATAAGAGACATTTGCCAAATAAAAGATGATGAGAACCCGCTGGAGGCTGTGGCATGGGGGAGCGAGGCTGGCCAGAGGCAAACAGAAGTCGTGTGCTCGATAGGAGCTGTAGTTTTTTCCGCATTTGCAAAAACCATCCTGTGTGTTTTCTGTAGGGGAGGAAGAGGAGGGAAGGGCTTGGGGCTGGGTCGGTTTTGTTGCCAGTCACCCAGGGGCCCGGCTGCTGGTGCTGCCTTCACGGCTGCCTCCTGCATAGGCTGTGCCATGCTGTGCTGTGCCGCGCTGCAGCAGGGCTTGGGGCATGGGGCACCCCTAGGTGACATTACTGGCCCTGTGCCACCAGCACCAAGCCCTGCTGTAGGTTTCTGTGCACCCCAAGATCTTGATGCATTCCCCCAGGGGTGGGTTTGTGCAAACTGAGACCTTGGTGCATCCCCCGGGATGTTTCTGAGCACCCCGAGACCTCGGTGCATCCCTGGAGAAGG